>NC_063163.1:65382207-65702416 GCF_023159225.1 Perognathus longimembris pacificus
CAGTGCTGTCCCTTTTAGAAGAACTGAATCATTTCTACCTCAGCTTTTCCCCTACCCTGTGTTTAGTTTACTTTATTTTTCTGTATTACCAATGGAGCCCAGGGACTGGTACATGTTAAACAGGTGCTTTTGCGTGTGCATGTGTGTGTGTATGTGTGTGTGTACACACGCATGTGCCAGCTAGTTCTTCATCAAGAAGTCTCAAACGTCTCCTTTCCCAGCTGGCCTCAAACCTTGATTCCAGTAATCAGCCTCCCGAGTAGCTAGGAGCAAGGTGTAAGGAACCGGGGCTAGCTGTGTTGGTTTTCATGTTCTCACTGTGCAGATATAAACAGGGGCCCTGCTCCATTTGCCCTGGGTGCCTCCTGCACAGGGTTTGATGGGGGATAATCAGGCCCTGTGGGAAGGGAAGCCAGGCAGCCAGGTGGAAACTCAGCTGGCACTTGTTGTTGCAGTGGGCAGAGGCGCTGGGTGTGTTCCAGCAGGCAGCGGACTGGATCGGCCTGGAGTCACGCAAGTCCCTCTGGGGCCAGTTCTGGTCAGCCCACCAGCGCTTCTTCAAGTACCTATGCATCGCTGCCAAGGTGCGCCGGCTGGTGGAGCTAGCCCGCGAAGAACTGGCCCGTGACAAGGTGAGCAGGCCGGGCATCCACAGCAAGCAGTAGCCAGGCTAAAGGAGGATGGGGGGTACCCAGCACCACAGATCCATCTTATGCACTGCATGCATGGGTTGGGACATTGAGATTGTGGCCATGGGTGGGCAAGATGGCTTTCCACACACAGGAAACTTGCAATTGCCTGTCACTGGGTAGTCTGGGACCCCCCCACACACACACACATACACACACCTGGAGGAGATGCATGAGCACATTAGAGCATGGGTGGAACCTTGTTAGTCACACTGGACCCCAGCTCAGAGCCACCCCATCTCCAGTGCGTGGTCATCGGGCTGCAGTCCACGGGTGAAGCACGGACCCGGGAGGTGTTGGATGAAAACGAGGGGCGGCTCGACTGCTTTGTCTCTGCTGCTGAGTGAGTGATGGGGGCTTGTATTGGGGGGGAGGGCAAGGACATCCAGGGCAATTGCCCCTTCATGGCGAGACCTGACAGGTCTCAGTTTCCTGTGGTCCTATCTGTGGCCTAGCCTTGCCCATTAGCCCTCCCCACACCCAGCCCCAGCAGCCGAGAGTGGACACCCAGGGGCCTTATGCCAAATGCCAGCCATAATCCTCAGAGGCCAACTTGGCTTTTAAAGTCAAGGAAAGTGAATGGCATGTGCCCTGGCTTCAGCAGGACATGGGGGTGCATCAGGCAGGTTCCTGGGGTCTCAGAAGGAGCCTCTGGCCACCTAACCCTGCATTGAGTAGTGCCTCTTCAACAGAACCCCATGGGTTTCCAGAACTGGCCCTTGTGGACCCCAAATCCCCCAACTCCACTAGCCATCCCTACTGAAAGTCCCAACCACCTTCCTGCCTTTTCCTCAGTACCTAGAGCCCTTCAACCCCTCTCTTACCCCACCCTCAACCTGAATTCCCAGGCAGTCATGTCTGGCCTTGCCCTGGAGGCCTCATGATGGCAGGTGGAGGAGAGCTGCTAGTCACCCCTCCTGCCCTGTCTGCTGTATCCATACTACACCTCTGTGGTGGCAGAGCCACCAGCGTCCCACTCTCCCTCCCGCTCCTCGGCCCAGTCCTGGCGAGTCATAGGCACCCGCAGGCCCCAGATCCAGCTCCCATGGCCCTGCATACATGGTCTTCTGAGCGGAGCCCGAACTCTGCTTCTCCCTTGCAGAGGCGTCTTCCTGTCCCTGATCCAGAAGCACTTTCCTTCCACCAGAAGGAAGCGGGACCGAGGAGGGGGCAGTAAGAGGAAACGTAAGAGCCTCCCCCAGCTCAGGCCTCTGCTATCACCTGTGCCCGCTGCACTGCCTCTGCTTTCTGTGCCTGTTGCCAGCTGCTGGTGGCACCCCACTCCTACCCTTGCTCCAGAGCCTGCTAAGGCTGCATACTAGCTCAGCTTGCTCTGCACCATACAGCTGGGGTTCTGCCAACAGTGGTGATGGTCTCTATTCGAGGATGGCTGCTTCAGACAGGAGCACTCAGAGGCATCAGATACATGCTGCTGGGTACTGCCAGGATGCCACGGCTGGTCCCCAGCACCAGCTACATGCCCAGCCTCTAGCCTCACCACTAGGAAAGCCAGCAAGAATCTCCAGGCTCCTATACACATCCTGAGCTTCTCAGATGAAAGCCAGTCCTGTATATACCTGCTGCATGAGCTGAGCTGTGCACCAGTAAGCTCCCACTGGGGTGTGTGACCCACCATCCTCTCAGCTCACCAGCGGAAGCCAGGCTCCAAGTAACTCAGAAACAAGCCAAGTGACTCACCCAGGCCACACAGCAAGGCATGAGAGGCTCTTCAGCTCCAGAGACACCACCACCCCTCCACCCCCACCTCCACCGCCCGTGACTCCTTGCACCCCTCCCACTTTCCACAAATTAGGCCTCCAGGGCAGTACCGTGTGCTATCCCCAGACTGCTGTCCATGGACGGGGCCCTGGATATATCCAGTGACCAACCCATGAGGCAGATGGAACCCAGAGCTGCCTGGGTCAGGGAGGATAAGGGACATGGACATTCAGGTTGTCCCCTTCCTCCTCACCCTGCCCAGGGCCAGAGCGAAGCCCTAGGGAAGCAGCCAAAAGCTGCTTGCACAGACACTCTGCATCCACACCAGACAGAGCCCAGCCTGGACACAGCACATGGCAGTCTCCCCAGAAGCTTCTCTCCAGCTAGGGAGCTGCGCCTTCTCCCCACCACCCAGCTCAGCATCCACGGCTTCTCTCTGTCAGCTGCCTTAGCTCTGCCTGTTTGCTCCTCTGTTCCCCCCCATCTTGTCTGATGTATGACCTTGGGCTTTTGCTCACAGGGCGGCTGCGGGGCCGCGGTGCCAAGGTCCCCAAGCTGGCATTGGAGGCAGGCGTGATCCGCATCAGTGATGACAGCAGCACTGAGTCGGACCCTGGCCTGGACAGTGACTTCAACTCCTCCCCAGAGTCCCTGGTGGATGATGATGTGGTCATTGTGGATGCCACTGGGCTCCCTGTGGATGACCGAGGTGAGTGAAGCCAAGTCACCACGCTGGTCTCCTCTGCGCACTGAGGGCTCAGTGGAAATGAAGGGCAGAGGCGGAGTGGGATCCTGCAGCCACAGCTGCTCAGGGGCGGGAGCAGGGTCCTTCAGCCACTCAGGGGCGAGACAGGTGTCTCCCAGCTGCTCAGAGGTGGAGTTACTTTCAGAATCAAACACTTTGGGCCCTGGTGCAGTGCACTTGTGGCCAGCTGGGCTCAGGGGAAACAGGCCCAGCAGAGCAGTTTCCAGCATCCTTGGGCCTCCATTCCCCAGCTGGCCTTTAAGCCACCATAGCTCCCTGCAGTGTGGCTTGTCCTGACCCTCTGCTCCTCCCCTGCAGGTCCTCTCTGCCCTCCTCAGAGGGACCCACATGGCCCCGGTGTCCTGGAGCGTGTGGAGAGGCTGAAGCAGGACCTGCTGGCCAAGGTGCGTGCACTGGGCCGGGAGCTTCCCGTCAACACTCTGGACGAGCTCATCGACCAGCTTGGAGGCCCCGAGTGTGTGGCTGAGGTGAGCACCAGGGGCTCTGCCTCCCTGACTGGCTCTGGCAGCTCCTGCTGATCACCCGATATCACCCCCGGCCCCAGAAGAGGAGCAGAGCCCTGGCTTTTGCACCCATACCAGCCGGCTAGGCTCAGGAGGCTGGGCTGCCATGGAGGCATTCATGTCCCCTCGCCCTGACCCCAAGACTCTTATCTGTCCGGCCTGCTTTGGGCTTTGTCCCCTGCATCTTTGGGGCCCTGTCCTTCTGTTTTAGGTCCTTCATCTCACCTGGGTACCAGAGGGCTGGTGATGAAAGACTGGGCAGCTGAGACTCCCTGTAGGATAGCTGATACCACAGTGGAGGCCTAGGGCCCAGCAGAGCTTCACAGTCCCCACCACAGCTGGGGCTCTGGGCCTCAGTCGGGAGACAGAGGAGCAGGCACCGGGGCGCAGGCAACCGCCTCCTGAAAGCCTGTCCCTGGATTCCCTTTCTGATCACAGATGACTGGCAGGAAAGGCCGTGTCGTGTCCAGACCTGATGGGACAGTGGCCTTCGAGTCACGGGCAGAACAGGGACTGTCCATCGATCATGTGAACCTCAGGGAGAAACAGCGCTTCATGAGTGGGGAGAAGGTGGGCTCGGGGGTGAGAGGGCTGAGGTAGGGTAGTGGCTGAGGACACACAGGGGACTCAAAGCATGGGCGCAACAGACCACCCCAGCCGTGTGTGCACACATGCTTCTGCACCATGTGTTTGTGCATTTGTGTGTTCATGCAGGAGTGCATGCACCTGTGTGCTTGTGCATGGGTATACACCTGTGTGTGTGCACGTGTGCATGCGTGTGTGCATAATCACATGGCAATCCCCATAGGCCTTCCTGGCCTCTCATATCCCTGTGTTTCTGGTGGGTGTGTGTCATATCCCCAGAACCCTGGGACCCCATAGCTGAGTGGAATGTGGAGTGGTCCGCTAGCCAGGGCTGGACTGGATGCGCACCCTTTGCACTCTGACTCATCCCCACCTGCAGCTCGTGGCTATCATCTCCGAGGCCTCCAGCTCAGGTGTCTCCCTCCAAGCTGACCGTCGAGTCAAGAACCAGCGGCGGCGTGTCCACATGACCCTCGAGTTGCCCTGGAGTGCTGACCGTGCCATCCAGCAATTTGGTGAGCCTGGCCCCCACTCAGGCTCCGCCTACCCTAGTGGACCCATGGTCCAGTTCCTGAGAACCCTCTCTGCCTCCAGGCCGCACCCACCGGTCCAACCAGGTCTCAGCACCTGAGTATGTCTTCCTCATCTCGGAGCTGGCAGGGGAGCGCCGGTTCGCCTCCATTGTAGCCAAGCGGCTTGAGAGTCTGGTGAGCAGGGGCACTGGGGCAGCT
Organism: Perognathus longimembris pacificus; assembly: GCF_023159225.1. Classification (NCBI taxonomy): domain Eukaryota; kingdom Metazoa; phylum Chordata; class Mammalia; order Rodentia; family Heteromyidae; genus Perognathus; species Perognathus longimembris. The sequence continues at coordinate 65,387,201 of NC_063163.1, forward strand.
CCATGACCTGAGCTGAAAAGGGCTCCCTGAGACCCAGGAGGTCGCAGCCTGGACACACTGACAGTTTCCCCTACCCTGGCAGGGTGCTCTGACCCACGGAGACCGTCGTGCCACCGAGTCCCGAGACTTGAGCAAGTACAACTTTGAGAACAAGGTACTTTGGGGAGAAGGCAGGACTAGAGGACTCCAGCCTCCACTATGGCCCTGCTGCCCACTCATTCCCTTCTGCTCCCCAGTATGGCGCCCGGGCTCTCAGCAGCGTCCTTACCACCATTCTGAGCCAAATAGACAACAAGGTGCCTTTGCCCCAGGGCTACCCTGGAGGGGATGCCGCTTTCTTCCGAGGTGAGCCCCCCTTGACCCAGCTAGGGCTCCTCATTCTTTTGGGAAAAGCAGGGGAAGAGCAGTAGGTTTCCAACATGGTTTGGGCACTCAGATTTGTAGGTTAGTTTTGTGTTGAAAGATCCCATCCCTCACACAGTGGCTGTGCAGGGCACAGGAGCCAGAACAACCCAGCATTCTCTGGGTAGGGAGTTTAGGTGGCTGGGACCCACAGGCAGGAGTTTGAGCCTATTCCCAGAGCTCTAGTCTCATCCTGGAAGAATAAAGAAGGCAGACCTCTCCCCCCATGCCAGGCGGAGCAAGGGGCCTGTGGGAGGGCTGGCACACCTCCTAGGAGTCCAAAGATCAGCATGCAAGACCTCTTCCCACAGATATGAAGCAAGGCCTGCTGTCAGTCGGCATTGGCGGGCGAGAGTCACGGTCTGGCTGCCTGGATGTAGAGAAGGGTGAGTCTCCCCAGCTGGGCCAAAGTGGGAGAAATGCCAACCAATAGCCTCAGCCTGATACAGCCCCTCCCACCCCCAGACTGCTCCATCGCCAAGTTCCTGAACCGCATCCTGGGGCTGGAGGTGCACAAGCAGAATGCGCTCTTCCAGTACTTCTCAGACACCTTTGATCACCTCATCGAGGCGGACAAGAAGGAGGGCAGATACGACATGGGCATCCTGGGTGAGCTGTGGAGACCCAAGGGCTCTCAAAGAGGACCAGGGAAGGCACTTTTCCCAGCAGAACTGAGATTTGTGGGGTTCATTTGCAACGAAAAGCCTTTATTTCGAGAATTGATGTGCACTCATCCTTTATCATAAAAGATCCTATGACTGATGCATCTCATCATGAGGTCCACTTAGGTGGTTGTAAATCGAGGACTAGGCTGTAGTGGCTCCTGGCTACCGATGTAGATGATGAGTACAAATGGTGCAGGCCATGTGCCAATAAAACTTTATGCCGGAGCACCAGAGACTCATGCCTATAATCCTATCTATTCAGGAGGCTGAAGTTGGAGGATCCCAACTTGAAGCCAGCATGGGCAGGAAAGTCTGTGACACTCTTATATTAAATTAACCACCAAAAAATCTGGGAGTTGAGCTATGGCTAAATTGTAGAGCTGCCTTGAGCAAAAGAAGTTCAGGGATGGTGCCCAGGCCCTGAGTTCAAGCCGGAAGGGAGGAAGGAAGGAAGGAAGGGAGGGAGGGAGGGAGGGAAGGAGGGAAGGAAGGAAGGAAGGAAGGAAGGAAGGAAGGAAGGAAGGAAGGAAGGAAGGAAAACCGTTGGTTGTGGTCAGGAGCAACATGCTGGTGGCTCACACCTGTTAATCCTAGCTACTCAGGAGCCTGAGATCTAAAGATCCCAATTTGAAGCTAACTGAGCAAATAAATCCAAAAATCTTACCTCCAGTTAGGCAGCAAAAATGCTAGATGTAGAGGGGCTGGGAATGTGATCTAGTGGTAGAGTGCTTACCTAGCATGCATGAAGCCCTGGGTTCAACTCCTCAGCACCACATGTACAGAAAAAGGTGGAAATGGCACTGTGGCACAAGTGGTAGAGTGCTAGCCTTGAGCAAAAAGAAGACAGGGATAGTGCTCAGGCCCTGAGTTCAAACCCCAGGACTGAAAAAAAAAAAAAAAAGCTAGATGTAGAGTGTGGCTCGTGGTAAACCAGCTTTGAATGAAAAAGCTAAGCAAAGGCGCCTGGCCCTGAGTTCAAGCCCCAGTATTGGTACACACACACACACACACACACACACACACACACACACACACCAGCTTTATGCCTGGCCCTGAGTTCAAGCCCCAGTATTGGTACACACACACACACACACACACACACACACACACACACACACACACCAGCTTTATGCTAAGGGCATGGTCCAGGTGGTGAAGTCCTGACCTAGCATGTATGAGGCACTGGGTTAAATCCCCATTCACACATACACACACACACACGTGCAACCTTTTTGTTTTAGTTATGGGGGTTGAACTCAGGGCCTGGGTGTTGTCCCTGAGCTCTTTTGCTCAAGGCTAGTGCTCTACCACTTGAGCCACAGTGCCATTTCCAGTTTTCTCGTGGTTAATTGGAGATAAAAGTCTCACGGACTTTCCTGCCTGTGCTGCCTCGGAAGCTTGATCCTCAGATCTCAGCTTCCTGCATAGCTAGATTTCTAGGGTGCCCAGCTCACAAACTTACTTATACAAACATTATGAACGGCTGATAACAGCTATACAGAATGGGACGCTTAGATACATGGGACCTACTAGACTTATAGGCGACATGTGCAGCCCCTGAATGAGAAGGGTCATTGACCTCTACTAAGATGAGTGTGTCTTGACCAGGCTGTGTCTGCTGCATTATACCCACTTTGTTGTTGCTTCTGGGGTATATTCCAGCCATGAGACCAACAGCTGCCAAGTGCAGGCCCAGCAAGGCCCCAATGTTAGACCCACAGGTGAGAATTAGAATGCCGAGGCTCCTAGGCTCAGCTGCTTCCCTCTCACCCTCTGTAGACCTGGCTCCTGGCATCGATGAGATCTATGAGGAGAGCCAGCAGGTGTTCCTGGCCCCTGGGCACCCACAGGACGGGCAGGTGGTCTTCTACAAGGTGAGCAGGAAGCTGCCTAGCTTCTAGCCTTCATCAGGCCCTGGTGTACTAACGCCACCCCACCCCTGGCAGATCAGCGTGGACCGAGGCTTGAAGTGGGAGGAGGCATTCACCAAGTCACTGGAGCTCGTGGGCCCCTACGACGGCTTCTACCTCTCCTATAAGGTGGGCAGCTGTGGAGCCCCAGGGTGCTGCCCCCTTGGCTGCCCTGAGGCAGGACCAGCATGGGCAGAACTGAGTGGGTCTTGCTCCAGAGCCCCCCACCCCCTCGTGAGCAACAGTAGCCTCCCCCACCCAGGGCCACAGCCTCATCTGCTTCTCCCCTCCCCAGGTCCGGGGCAACAAGCCCAGCTGTCTCCTTGCAGAGCAGAACCGAGGCAAGCACTTCACTGTGTACAAGCCCAACGTAGGCCGGCAGAACCACCTAGAAACCCTGGACAGCCTATGCCGCAGGTTCCACCGGGTAGGAAAGGGGCAGGGCTGACCTCCCCAGGCGCGCCAGCCAGGTCTGCCACCAGCTTATGTCCTTTGCTCCCGGGGATTCCATCCCTTTGGCCCTGGGGTGCTTGGGCTGCCTGCAGGGGTTCCCTGGGGTGGCGGCTCACAGCCCTGTGTACCCAGGTCACTGCCGAGGAGGCCAGGGAGCACTGGGAAAGCAACTACACCTACTCGCTGACACACTGCAGCCACACTGCCTGGTGAGGGCGGGCCCCAGGTCCTGTGAGGGCGGAGGAGCCGTGCTGAGTGTGCAGCCTGGGGGGGGGGGGAGGCTGGGAAGTGGCCGCTGGCACGGGGGGGGGGGCGGGGGGCTGAACTACCAGAGGGCAGGGACACCCGCGGGACGGGACAGGCCTCTCAGATGAACGCTCTAACCCGTCAGGAACCAGCACTGCCGGCTGGTGCAGGAGGGCAAGGACTGCACGCAGGGCTTGCGCCTGCGGCACCACTACATGCTGTGTGGGGCCCTGCTGCGCGTGTGGGGCCGCATTGCGGCCGTGATGGCGGACGTCAGCAGCAGCAGCTACCTGCAGATCGTGCGGCTGAAGACCAAAGACAAGAAGAAGCAAGTGGGTGAGTGGGCGGGCGGTGGGGGGCGGGCAGCGGCGGGGCCGAGGGCGGCCCTGACCCGCACGCCCGCGCTGCCCGCCCGACACAGGCATCAAGATCCCAGAGAGCTGCGTGCGCCGCGTGCTGCAGGAGCTGCGGCTGATGGACGCCGACGTCAAGCGCCGGGGCCTGCCGGACCCCGGACTCCCGGCGCGGCCCCTCACCCCGCGCATGCTGCCACTACCCTGCGACCCAGGCGAGGTTCTGGATCTGACCTACAGTCCCCCGGCCTTGGAGGCCTTCCCGGCCCCGCTGCCCCGCTTCACCTTCCCGCCGCCGCCTCCCGAGTCCCGCGCCCTGCTGCAGCTGGGCGCGCCCGACCCCACTGCTGCCGACCCCGCCGCCTTGGCGCACCAGAGCTGCGACATTAACTTCAGGGAGGTGTTGGAGGACATGCTGCGCTCCCTCAACGCCGGGCCCTCGGAGCCCCCAGGCCCGCTGGTGGGTGCGGGGGGCGCAGGGGTCGGCGGCGGGGGCCCGGAGAGGCAGAGCGTCATCCAGTTCAGCCCCCCGTTCCCCAACTCCTAGGCCGGTGTCCCCTCAACTGACCGTCATGCGCCCCATGGCGTAGCCTCTCCTGGTGTGGGAGGCCCTGCGACTACTGAGGGCGCCGCCTGCCCACAGTGCCTTCCCCGCCAGGCCGCGCGCACAGCGGTCTCAGGGCCCACTCAGGACGAAGCCTGGAAGCCGTGAGGCTGGTGGTCCCGAGCTGCAAACTCAGGAAACCCGGTGCTCAGGCCCCCCGCTGTCTCTGGGAGCTCCGCGGGGCAGCCCCCATTAATATATGCAATCCCTCCCATTCCCTAAATTATTGCCTGTCCACCCTTCACCACCCCCACCCCCATGCCTATAGTCCATGGGTGGGCAGCCTTCTGGTTTCTACATGTATTTATAATGAGCTCTAATGTATATAATGTAAAAACATTTTTTAAATATATGTGTTTTTTGCCTACCTCCCCTCCTGTCTGCTCCTGCACCCTGCAAGGACTGGCAGCTACCTCCTAAGGGCTGACAGATGCCTGCAGTGTGCCACCAGCCAGCCGATCCCTAGGGCCCAGGATAGCCTGGTTGTCGTGAGGGGACTTCTGGGGAGGGGTTTGCTTCTTTGCCTGTGTCCTCCAGATGATTCCTCAGGGGTCAGACCTTTTCTAGAAGCCAAGGGACTGATGGCCGTCCTTTGGTAGTACCTGGCTTCTGTCTCAGAAGCTAGGAACCACCGCAGCCCTCTGGTCCCATTGCCTAAAGCTCACAGCTGAGCAGGAGACCCCATGAGGCAGCTCTTAGGACCCCTGACCCCAAGGGCCAGGGCCTCAACCTCTGCCTCCTGTCCAGCCCGAGACATTCCTGGCCACATCCATGGCTCTCCTTCACAGTAGCCAATCTAGACAATAATCCCCATATACACTAAGGAACAGAGGCAGCCTGTGGCTTTGGAGAACTGGAGGACAAAAGCACACACACCCCTCCAGGCACCGGCTAGCTGCTTCCTCATGGGTGACACCATGCCAAGAACAGCCACTTAGGTGAATTATCTCCTGGGGAACAAGCCCTGCCCACCCCCCCACACCCCCCAGGGCTGGCCCAGAGGATCAGCAGGGCCCTAGAGCAGCTGATCCAGATCTGCCCTGTAGCCCAGCCCCAGGGGAAGGTCCTGCCCTCTGCATCTCAGAGGAGCCCCACTCCAGGAAGGAGGACACAGGAGGCCAATTTCTATGTTTTATTTCCACAAGGCAGCCAGGGACACGAGTCCAAGCCCACGGTGCGGGACCTTCCTCCAGCGGGTGCACGCCAGGTTCTCGGGTCTGCCCCACCAGAGGCTGGTTTGCAGGCAGACCGTCATGGGTGCCAGGGGAAGGCTCCGAGGGCGAGGGCAGGAAGCTCGGCAGGGCACACACTTGTGGGGCTAAAGGTAACAGGGCAGGTCCTTCTCTATCACCTGTGGGGATAGTGAGGTCAGGGGCCGCCTCTCCCAGCCCCCACCCCGCCGGTTCCCGGAGGGGCACCTTACCAGGGGCTCCTCCATGGGACCATACCGCTTCACCACGCAGCCATTCTTGTCAACGAGGAACTGCAGGAAAGGAGAGAAGTGACCAATGGGTGCAGGGGGGTAGGGCACAAGAGGGCACTTCAGGAGCGCAGCCTGAGGGGCGGGGGGGGGGGGGAGCGAAGGGCGTTTGCCCCCATTCGCAGGACCCTTACCTTGGTGAAGTTCCATTTGATAGCGCTACAACAGAAGGACAGAGCATTAGGGGCTGGCTTTCGGCTGCCCGCCCCCCCTCGCCTGCCCCACCCCAGCCGGGACCACTCACTTTCCCAACATGCCCCTCCCCTTGGGCTGGACTTTCATCCATTTCCACAGCGGGTGGGCATCGTCCCCGTTGACACAGATCTTGCTATACATATCGAATTTGACGTTGTAGGTGGCTGCAAATTCCTTGATCTCCTGATTATTCCCTGGCTCCTGTGCAGCAGGACAGGCATGGGGAGGGGTGTACCACTGCACACACTCAGACCCTGTCCCCCTCTCCGCCTCGTCCCCTCCCCGACGATGCCACTCACCTGCCTCCCAAACTGGTTGCAGGGGAAGGCCAGGATCCGTAAACCACACTCAGCGTATCGGGCGTGCAGGTCAACAAGCTGAGAGTAGTTTACGTCGGTTTTGCCTCATTTTGAGGCCACGTTGGTGACGATACATACGCAGCCCCTAGACGGGGTGGGTGGGCAGCGGTCAGGCAAGATCCAGAGTCCCCCCCCCCCCCCCCGCCCCGGGCAGCCCTGCACCCCACCACGGCCAGGCAGGCACCTACTTGTATTTGTCCAGGCAAACCATATGCCCATCAATGTCCCTGGCTGAGAACTCATGCATGGAGCGAGCACAACGCCAGTCATCACGTGACGCACACTGCAAGGAAGAGAGGGGGGCTGAGCCGCGGCGAGGCCGGCCGGCCCGGGAAGCTCCGTGTCAAGGAAACCAACGTCCTGGGGCACACGAAAAGTTGACGCTCCTCCTACTTTGGGGCGCGCACGCCCCTCCACAGCAAAGCCGTAAGGTGGCACGTTTGAGTCCCCCCAAAAATGGGACGGCGGCAGGACTGAGGATCAGCCCCCTCCCCTGCACACACCGGGTCCAGAAGTTCGGTGCAGCCGCACTCACAGGACTTCTGGGCCGCCGCGCGAGGACTAGCGCCCCTCTCCGAGGATCTGGCCTTTCTGCGCCCGCCGGCGCAGGCCCGGCGACGGCGGGGAGCCCTGCGCCTCCGCGCTCGGCGCCGAGACCCCCGTCTCCGCCGGCCGCGGGGGCTCCTGCCCCGCCGCCGGCCGCGTCTCGGGGAGCCCGCGGCGGGGCGGACCATGCCCGCAGGTGTGGGGCCCGCCAGACGCGGTTTCCAGACAAAAGGCCGGTAGCCAGGGAGCTGCGCCGCCGATTGTGACGCACCGCGCCCGGCCGGGGGGAAGCCAGGGGAGTGGGCAGGGAGGCCCGGCGGCCCGAGAGGTTTCTGGCGTCCTGGGGCGATCCCGATTTTCAGCTCTGCTGGCCCAGTGTGTCCACTCAGCGTCCACGCGCTCGGCCCGGGGGCGCCACCCGCTCCCCACCCCCCGCCCCGTCCCAAACATCAGCCCCAGACCCCCGGCCCCGGCTGACCCGCAACTCCGAGCCAGTCCTCACCTCGCCCACGGCCCGAAACACTCATTTATCCTCTTCCCGGTTCAGCGCCACACGTCCTAGCTGACCTTCCTCACCCACCCGGGCTCCGACCCTTGCCTGCCATCCTGGCCACAAGCGCCTGACCCCAGCCCACCGACCCAACCTCAGTGCCACGGAAAGCGAGCCTAGGCAGGTCGCCGCGTCCGCGCAGGGCCTGGCCTGGCTGGTGGGGGGTGCGGAGACATCGACCCCTTGACCTCGGTCACCATGGCCGAGGGACCCACGCGCTGTCGCGGCTGCGCAGGCAGAGAGCCTCGCGCCCTCCCCAACCGCCTCCCAGAGGGACAGCGCTCACCATAGTCCCCGCTAGACCGGGCACAGCCAGGGCTCCGCACAACAGCGCCGGCTTCAGCAGGCGGGTTAAGCGGCCTAAATTCATCGCGGCGGCTGGAGCCAGCGGCTCCTCCCCTCGCCCAGCCGGCCAATGGACGCGCGCCCGTGCACCTCGCCTGCCCGCCTTCTGCCACGCCCACATACGTTTCCATTGGTCAGCAGTGCCGTCGCTGCGGAAGCGCGGCAGCGGTAGCCAATAGCAAGCCAGGGTGGCAGGGGAGGGGGCGTGGTCAGATCTGCGGGTTTGTTGTTGTCAGCGATTGCGCATGCTCGCCATCGGGCGGGGGGGGGGGGGCGGGGCGGGGAGGAACGGGAACGCCCCGACTACACGGGCCCGCGTTGGTGGCAGCGGACAGTTATCCTGGCAGTTGCCCGCAGCGTGGCGGAGAGCCAGAGCCTTTTTTTTTGGGGGGGGGGGGGGAGGGGGGAGGGATACTCTTGGAAACTAGGGGCGGGGCTCGAAATCGCACCAAAAATCGCCCTCCAAAAAAAGACCTTTGAAAACAGGAGTTTGAGCCCGGCGCTGGTGGTGGCTCATGCCTGTAATCCCAGCTATTCTCAGGAGGCTGAGGTCTGAGAATGGAGGTTCGAAGCCAGCCCAAGCAGAAAAGCCCATGAGACTCGTTATTTCCAACTAACCACCAAAAAGCCAGAGGTGGAACTGTGGCTCAAGTTCACTAGCCTTGAGCACAAAAGCTCGGGGACGGGCAGAGCCCCTGAGTTCAAGCACAAAACAACAACAACAACAAAAATCGAGTTTGGCTGGGGGCGGGTGAGGGTTGGTGACTGTGAGATCCCTGTCAGGTGGCTTGGTGTAGACCTGGGGGGAGGCCCTAACAATTTATACAACCCCCTACACTGCCTCCACCTTCAGGCCAGGGTCCCTAAGAGTGTTGTTGGTCCCTTATGCTACTTTATATAGAGAACAGTGACCCTACGGACATCAGGACAGTGATCGTTGAACTCAGATCCCACCGCAGAGACAGCAGGACCACAGCCTTAACTGGCTCATAGGGAGAAAATAAAGGTTCAGGGTTTTGCCCTCCTCCCCTCCCCCAAGTCTAGCCTTCCATTGTTTCCATGGGTGTTTGGCCTCTGCTGTGAAGAAGACCTGCCTCATTCTTGGGAAGTGAGTCATAGGAATTCTTCAGCTGGCCTGTCCACCCCCAAGGACCGGACATGGACCTGGGAACTCACTGGTGGCCTGACTACATACTACCCACAAGTCTCACTGACTGACTTTTCTGGGGACCCAGCCCCAAGCTGGTGGCTCACACCTATAGCCCAAGCTCTACTCAGGAGGCTGAGATCAGAGGCTCCTCAGTTTGAAGCCGGACCAAAGTAAGAAAAGTCCTCGAGATTCTTATCTCCAACTAGCCAAAAGTGAAGGTGTGACTCAAGTGAGTCAGAAAAAGTCTTGAGCAGAAAAAGCTAAGGGATGGATGACACCCAGACCCTGTGCCAGTTCTGGCACAATAAATAAAATAGTCCTGGAGATAAGACTGTGGCTGGCAAGGTTGATTTTTGGAGAGTCCGAGAGTCCCCACTTGCTCCCCTAGAAGTATGGTAGGAATCTCTGTGGCCTCTTATCTAGGAGTCCCTCTTGTCTCAGAGGTTCCTCTATATCAGGAAGGCGTTTCCTTGGGGCCCTGTACGGGGTGACAAGGCAAGGCTGGGCTCCACTTGCTGTTCCAGCCCTCTGGGAAGGCTCTGCCCTTGCCCCTTCACTTCAATTGTTTATCCGCACAAGAGTTGTAAACACACCCCTAAAGGCATGCCAGAAAACCAGCTCAGGGCCAGATGGCAAGCTGGAGGACTTTACCCCCACCACACACCTCTTTGACTTGGTGCCAACTGTGAGCTGGGCAGAAATGTGAAGAAGGAGGCGAAGGCTGGAGCTGCTCATGTTGGTTTGAGGAAGAATACTTGGGGGGGGGGGGGATGGGAGGAGGAGGGATGGATTTGCACCTGGAGAGTCCCACTTTCCTTAGTGACTCCATGTACCAGTAGGAAAATGAGGTCCTGAGGGGTCTCCCGGGAGGCCATTCTGCAGTGACTGACTGTAATTCTTAGTGGTCCAAAGCAGCCAGAAGCTCTGAAACTACTGGGACTGTGGCCTGAATTTTTTTTTAAATTTAGCTTTTTTGCTTAAGACTAACTACCACTTGAGCCAGAGATCTACTTCCAGCTTTTTTGGGGGCGCGGGGGGGGGGTGGTATTTTATTGGAAGTAAGAGTCAGCCAGGCACTGGTGGCTCACACTTGTAATCCTAGCTACTCAGGAGGCTGGGATCTGAGGATCACGGTTTCAAGCCAGCCTAGGCAAAAAAGTCCCTGAGAACTCTTATCTCCAATTAACCATTCCAAAAACCAGAAGTGGCACTGTGGCTCAGGTGGGAGAGCACTAGCTTTGAGCATAAGGACAGCGCCCAGGCCCGGAGTTCAAGCCCCACAACTCATAAAGAGAAAAGAAAAAAAAGAAATAAGAGTGCCACGATCTTTCCTGCCTGGGCTGATTTTGAACTGTGATCCTCAGATCTCAGCCTCCTGAGTAGCTAAGCTTTTTAAGTGTGAGCCACTAGCACCTGATTTCTGGTCTCTTTCAAGATGAGTTAGTTCCTTTCTGCAGACCTGGATGCCAAGTACTGGCTGAGGGGGTAGGGTGAGAGGAGACTCTTCTGAGCCATCTGGACAGGTGGGCCAGGGATTTCAAGCCTTAGATTTCAAGATTTACCACACGCATTCTTGGAGGAGAAAAAAAGCTGGATGCCAGTGGTGCAGGCCCATAATCTTAACTACTCTGGAGGCTGAGATCTGAGAATCACAATTTGAAGCCAGCCCAGGCAGGAAAATCTGTGAGACTCTTATCTCCAAGTAACCACAAGAAAGCCCAAAGTAGAGCTGTGGCTCCAGTGGTAGACCACTATCCTTGAGCAAAACACTCTCAGGGACAGTGCCCAGGCCCCGAGTTAAAGCCCCAGAACCAGCCAAAAAAAAATTAAAAAAAAAGAAGAGCCAGGTTTCAAGTCCAAAGTCACTTCATGGTGTGAAATGTGTAGGCCACTGTGGGCTGTGGAGGCTGCGAACTTTCAGGCATCCTTGGACAGTGGTTCTTTGTGTACGCTGTTGAGCAGCGTGGGGCCGGGCGGCACTGCCATCAAACAAAAGGGTGTTTCTTTAGAGGAAAGCTACACTGCTGACACCCATTCTTGGAGGAGAAAACAAGCCAGATTCCAGTGGCTCAGGCCCATAAGCTTAACTACTCCAGAGGCTGAGATCTGAGAATCACAATTTGAAGCCAGCCCAGGCAGGAAAATCTGTGAGACTCTTTATCTCCAAGTAACCACAAGAGGAGTTTGTGTTTTCTCCAAGAAAGCCTACTGATACTGTAATTCTGGCTAATTCACGATTACATAATTAATTATGTTTGGTTGTACAAAGTGCACAATCATGACCTCCTGCCTTGGCTCTTTGTGTGTATGTGTGTACCAGTTCTGGGATTTAACCTTAGGACCTCCCATTCTATCACTTGAGCCACAGCTCCACATCTGGCTGTTTGATAGTTAACTGTAGATACAGGTTTCACAGATTTTTCTGCCTGGGCAGGCTTCTAACCAAGACATTCAGCTCTCAGCCTCCTGAGTAGCTAGGATTTGCTGGCGTCACTCAGCTTGTTTCTACCCTTTGGCTCTCTCTCTCTCTCTCTCTCTCTCTCTCTCTCTCTCTCTCTCTCTCTCTCTCTCTTTCCTTCTTTTTGTCAGTCATAGGGCTTGAACTCAGGGCTTGGGTGTTGTCCCTGAGCTGTTTTGCTCAAGGCTAGTGCTCTACCACTTGGAGTCACAACACCTCTTCTGGTTTTCTGGTGATTAACTGGAGATCAGAATCTCACGGATTTTCCTGCCCAAGGCTGGCTTTGAACCATGATTCTCAGATCTCAGCCTCTCGAGTAGCTAGGATTACAGCTGTGAGCTGCCGGTGCCTGGCTCCCTTGAAACTCTTTTCCTATTGGCCACAGGCCATGTTCAGGTTGCCCTGGCTCAGGCCGCAGGCCTGTCCACCATAACAGCTTGGTGGCCTCTGACGATGGCTCCCTCCCTCGCCTACACGCACCTTCACCTGCTTCCAGACACCTGGCAAACCTCCTACTCTTTGTTCTATTTCAGGAACACTTAGCAATCCCAGTGCCAGTCGGAGGCACATTGCAGTTATTAGCCAGTTACCTAGGAAGTAGGTGCTGCTGTTCTGTCCCTGCTTCGCAAAGCTGAGATGGTAGGAGACACTGAGGCACAGAAAGTGCAAGTCAGGAGCCTGAGTCCACACAGCCAAATTGGAGCCTGGCCACCACTCCAGGCTCTGCACTGAGCTTTCCTACTACCCCTGAACATAACCATGCTGTTTCAGACTTTGAACTCTGCTCTGGGTCCCAGCTCTGATCCCAGCTTAGTGTGGGTGATGTGTACAGGTCCATTTTCTCAAAAAGCATGGACCTCCCCTGAACACTACTACTTTGATTCAACCTTTGACCTTTGACTTCCACCTTTCCACTCCCACATCCTCCACCATGACATGACCCCCTCTGGTGCCTGGCTTGCTTGGCTTTTTGCTCAGTGCTATCATACTGCAAATGGAGACACAGTTCCACTTACAGCTTCCCCCCCCCCCCAAGTCCTGGGGCTTGAACTCAGGGCCTGAGCCTCTGACTTCTTTTTGCTCAAGGCTAGTACTCTACCACTTGAGCCACAGCGCTACTTCTGGCTTTTTCTACATATGTGGTGCTGAGGAATCGAACCCAGGGCTTCATGTATGCGAAGCAAGCACTCTACCCCTAGGCCATATTCCCAGCCCCCACTTACAGCTTTTTGCTGATTAGAAATAAAAATTCCAGTAGTGGCTCAGGCCCATAACCCTAGCTGACTCGGGAGGCTGAGATCTGAGGATGGTGGTTAAAGGCAGCCCAGACAGGAAAGTCCATGAGATTCCTATCTCCAATTAACCACCAGGAAACGGGAAGTGACCCCGTGGCTCAAAGTGATAGAGGGATAGCCTTGAGCTAAGAGCCAGGGACAGTGTCCAGGCCCTGACTGAATAAAAATTAAAAAAAAAAATTCACAAACATTTCTTCTCTGGTTGGCTTTGAAGCTCAATCTTCTGATCTCAGCTTCCTGAGTATCTAGATTATAGTTGTAAGTCATCAGGACCCAGCTTCCTTTTTTTTTTTTTCTTTTGTGTGACAAGATGCACTGTGTATCCCAAGCTGGCCTCAGACTATCTTTCTGCCTCTTTCTGCCTCAGCTTCTGCGTGTTAAGATTAGAGTCTTATGCCACCATGCCTAACTCTCCTCCATGTGTGGTTTGTGGGTGTTAGTACCAGGGCTTGGACTCACATTTGCTCTCAGCTGCTCAACCACTCGAGCCAGCTTTCAGCCCAGCATCTGTGCTGGTGAACTGGACGTGAGGCACTTGGCCTTTTCTGCCCTGGACTGGCTCCAAACCTCAGTCCTCAGATCTCAGCCTCCTAAAGAGCTACAATTACAAGTGTCCTGGCTCCTAATGCCTGAAATTTTCTGAACACAGTCTCTGAAGGGCCATGGAATGTTTGCTGTTGTTTTTCTGTGTTTTGTATAATATACCCCACACCTGAGTGGCAATGTTTGTATGTGTTGTGTGTATGCGCACGGGTGCTGGTCTTAGAGCTTGAACTCAGGGCCTTGCTCAAGGATGGCACTCTACCACTTGAGCCAAAGATCCACTTCTGGCTTTTTTTGCCAGTCCTGGGGCTTGAACTCAGGGCCTGAGCACTGTCCCTGGCTTCTTTTTGCTCAAGGTTAGTCTTCTCCTCCTCCTCCTCCTCCTTCCTCCCCTTCCCCCTCTTCTTCCTCCCTCCCCCTCCTCCTCCTTCCCCCTCCTCCTCTCCCCTTCCCCCTCCTCCTCCTCCCCCTCCTCCTCTCTCTCCTCCTCCCCCTCCTCCTTCTCCTCCTCCTCCTCTCTTCTTTTGCTAGAACTGGGCCTTGAACTCAAGGCCTGAGCACTGTCCCTGGCTTCTTTTTGCTCAAGGCTAGCACTCTTCCACTTGAGCCACAGTGCCACTTCTGGCTGTTATATATGTGTGGTGCTGAGGAATCAAATCCAGGGCTTCATGTATACGAGGCAAGCACTCTTGCCACTAGGCCATATTCCCAGCCCCAGCACTCTACTTCTTGAGCCACAGTGCCACTTTTGGCCTTTTCTGTTTATGTGGTTCTGAGGAATCAAACCCAGGACTTCATGCATGCAAGGCGAGCACTTTACCACTAAGCCACCTTCCCAGCCCTCTTCTAGCTTCTTGATGGTTAATTAGAGACAAGAGTCTTATTCCTAGCTATTAAAGGAGCTGAGATCCAAGGGTCTCTGTTCAAAGCTAGCAAGGGCAGGAAAGTCTGTGAGACTCATCTCCAATAAATCACCAGAAAACCAAATTGGAGTTGTGGCTCAGAATGGTAGAGCACTAGCCTTGAGCCAAAGAGCTCAGGGAGAGTGCCCAGGTCCTCAGTTCAAGACCCACAATTACCAACAACAACAAAGAATCCCATGAGCTTTTTTGCCCTGTCTGGCTTTGAACCACAATCTTCAGGTCTGCCTGAGTCCCTAGCTTTAGATGTGAGCCACAAGGGCCCTGAAACCGTCTTAATCTCACAAACACCCCTAATATTTATCTTTGGAGTGGTAGATTTGAGACAATGATTCTGCCTGATAGTTTGGCTACTTTATGAATAAATTCTTTCATAAGACAGCTTTCAGTGATTGGTTTACTGTAAGGTGAGCAAAATGGGCCTGATTGGAGACCATGAGTTTAGGATGGGGGACAGGATGGACTGATGGACTTGTGTCCGAGAGCTGGACACTTCACCAACATCTGGCACTATGCCAGGCTGTCCTGAAGAAGGAGGCGTGTTCATCCATTAAAGGACACTATTTGTATATTCATTTTTTTTCCAGTCAGTCCTGGGATCTGAACTCAGGGCCTGGGCGCCGTCCCTTAGCTATTTTGCTTAAGGCCGGCGCTCTATCCCCTGAGCCACGGCTCCACTTCCAGTTTTTGGTGGTTAATTGGAGACGGGAGTCTCGCAGACATTCCTGCCCCGGCTTCCTCTGGAAGCGAAGACCACAAGGCTTGAGGAGCCCGAGTCCCTCCTGCCCCAGCCTCTGGAGCAGGGCTGGGATGTCAGGCAGACGCCACCACGCTCGGCTGACACTTGATTGTTCACGTCACAGAGGAGAGAAGAGGCCACCGAGCCTGAGCTGGGCCGGCCGGGGAAAAAACGAAAAAACAAAACAAAACACCACAACAACCACCAAAAACTCACAGGGTTCCATGTGCAGTACTTATGTAGGGCCTGTCCGGGTTCCACAGAGCCCACGGGTAGCACAGACCAATCCCACCTGCCCCACCGGCCTCAGTTTCCAGTCGGCTCTTGCTGCTATTCAAAAATCGGGAGGCCCCGGCGGAGAGTTGGAGGGAAACTACAACTTCCGAGAGCCCTTGCGGCCAAAGACCGCGATGTCTACCTCGGCAGGGTTTCCCGCAGCCAAGCGCCGCTTTGTGAGAGCTGGGGTTGCCCTTAGCACTGCCTCCCCAAATGTTGTTGCTACATTTAGGCATTCTGTGTGGACAGCCCTACGCAAAGCCAAGTAAAAGGAAAGAATCCGGCGTTCGGCGCAGGCGCTGTGCGTGCGGGTCCTGACTGGCGCATGCGCGGCTGCTAGAAGTGGCCGCAACATGGACGACGAGGAAGAGACCTATCGGCTGTGGAAAATCCGCAAGACCATCATGCAGGCGAGCAGGGAAATCCACCCTGGCTGTAGCCTTCACTGCGGGTCTCCTTCCCCCGGGTCTAGCCGTAATTGTGGGTTCCCCCCACCTTGGCCTGCCATAACTGCGGGTTCTCCTCCCCTAGACTTAGCCGAGGCTGGGCGGAGACGAGGCCTGGAAATTATCCGCAGCTCAGCCAGGCCTTTTTGTGTGTGTGCCAGACCTGGGGCTTGAATTCAGGGCCTGAGCACTGTCCCTGGCTTCCTTTGGCTAGCACTTGAGCCACAGCGCCACTTCCAGCCTTTTCTGAGGACTCGAACTCAGGGCTTCGTGCATGCGAGGCAAGCACTCTACTGCCACTACTTCGCCTCATTCCCAGCCCCTGAGTGCTGTATTTTCGCTTTTTTACTTAAGGCAGGTGCTTATCCACTTGGGCCACAACTCCACTTTTGGATTTTTGCTGGTTAATTGGAGTCTACGCGGGCAGGCCTCAAACCATGATTCTGAGATGTCAGCCTCTTGAGAAGCTAGAATTGCAAGCATGCACCACCATGCCTGACTCCCTCCATTCTTTTTGTTCTCTGTGTGTGTGTGTGTTCATGCGCCAATACCAAGGCTTGAACCCAGGGCCTGTTGTTTACTTACTGCTGGTGCTCTACTTCCAGCCCAGTATTGTTGCTTGTTAATTGGAGATAAAGTCTCTTGGTCCCTGGGCGCCGGTGGCTCACCCCTGTAATCCTAGCTACCCAGGAGAAACTGAGGATCTGAGGATCATGGTTCAAAGCCAGCCTGGGCAGAAAAATCCCTGTGAGACTCTTTATCTCCAATTAGCCACTCAAAAACCAGAAGTGGTACTATGGCTCAAGTGGGCCTTGAGTCCAAAGAGGCTCAGGGACAGCACTCAGGCCCTGAGCTCAAGCCCCACAACGGGGAGGTGTGGGGGGAGTCTTTTGGCCATTTCTGCCCAGGCTGGCTTCAGATTTTGATTTTTAGATCTCTTGAGTGCTAGGATTACAAGTGTGAGCCATTAGCTCCCGGCTCAGCATTCTTTCCGAGTGAAGTATTCACCAGCCTGATCTTCCCTCCATACCCTCACTCTAGCCAGAAGTCAGTCAAGCTCTTTCTGACCCTGTCTGTGGAGTCAGGTGCAGAGTATTGCAAAGGATTGGCTATCACTACTTGGGTATAGTCCCAGATAACTGGGGGTAGGTGATCTTCATCAAGATTGCTGCTTCTGGGGCTATTAGTCTCACCCTGTGGGTGACAAGATGGTGATGGTGGCTCGGTCATTTGGCCATAATCTGTGCTCTGTGACTCCTATGTTATAACTTGGCATCACTCATGTTGCGTTTCAGCCATGTTGTTTACTGCAGTCACGAGCCCTTGCTTGCTTGGGCTCCTCCGTCTGCCAGGGTCAGCTGGTTGTTTCTCTTTGCAGCTCTGCCACGATCGAGGCTACCTAGTGACCCAGGATGAGCTGGACCAGACCCTGGAGGAGTTCAAAGCCCAGTTTGGGGATAAGCCAAGTGAAGGGCGGCCACGGCGCACTGACCTCACTGTGCTGGTGGCCCACAATGATGACCCTACTGACCAGATGTTTGTCTTCTTCCCAGGTGAGAGACCTAGGCGGTCCTGCTCTATGACAGTAATTTGTCCCGGGGGGGGGGGGGGTGTCATAGTTCTCTCTTTCTCTCTCTTTTGTTCACTATATCTTTTAACAGTTTCTTCCTCCTTTTCACCTTTTTCTGAGCTGAATTCTTCAACCATGAGCGTAACACAGGCCCAGATGCCTAGTGACCTCAGATCTACCTATGATTTCAGGACCTGCTTCTTGGCCTGGCCACCTGACTTCATCCCTTTCCTCTCTCTCTTTTTTTTTTTTTTTTTGCCTGTCCTGGGGCATGATGAACTCAGGGCCTAGGCACTGTCCCTGAGCTTCTTTTGCACAGGGCCAGCATTTGAGCCACAGCACCACTTCTGGCTTTTTCTGTTTTTGTGGTAATGAGGAATCAAACCCAGGATATCATGCATGCTAGGCAAGTACTCTACCGCTAAGCCACATTCCCAGCCACATTGTACTGTTTTTGAAAGTCATATTAGAGGATTGTTGCTATTAAAAAGATTTTTTCTTTTTAAGGACAGTCTTTTCTTGGGGGGGGGGGTACTGGCAGTGGAACTTGAACTGAGCAATGGAACTCAGGGCTTCCTGTATGCCAGCCAAGCACTCTACCACTAAGCCACATTGCCAGTCCCGTCCCTTTCCTCTCCCATCTCCCTCCAGAGCCCTGGCAGTTCCTGCCTTCTTGCTTTGCGAGCCTTTGCTCTCCCTCTGCATCGGTTCCTTATTCCTTGTGTCCCACTTCAGGTGCCTCTTCCAGGAACATCGCTGAGTGCTCCTTAGGACCCTTAGTTCCTATCTGTGTACTTAATCAACAGTCTTCCCCACCCCCCCCCCCCATGTCTCCCTTCTCTGGCCACCTTTTCCTTAACTACCTTCAGATTTTATGTTCAAAGCTGGTGGATGGTGCTCACGCTTATAATCCTAGCTACTCAGGAGGCTGAGACATGAGGATTGCAGTTCAAAGCCAGCTCAGGATAGAAAAGTCTTAGACTGGGGCTGGGAATATGGCCTAGTGGCAAGAGAGCTTGTCTTGTATACATGAAGCCCTGGGTTCGATTCCCCAGCACCACATATATAGAAAATGGCCAGAAGGGGTGCTGTGGCTCAAGTGGCAGAGTGCTAGCCTTGAGCAAAAAGAAGCCAGGGACAGTGCCCAGGCCCTGAGTTCAGAGCCCAGGACTGGCAAAAAAAAAAAAAAAGAAGCCCTGGGTTGATTCTTCAGCACCACATATATAAACAAAGCCAGAAATGGCGCTGTGGCTCAAGTGGCAGAGTGCTAGCCTTGTGCAAAAAGAAGCCAGGGACAGTGCTCAGGCCCCAAGTTCAAGGCCCAGAACTGGCAAAAAGAAAAAAGAAAAGTCTCAGACTTTTATCTCCAGTTTTCCAACAAAAAGGCTGGACGTGGAGGCATGGCTCAAGTGGTAGAGTGCTAGCTAGCCTTGGGGGTGGGGGTGGGGGAACCAGGCAAGAATGTGAGTTCAAGCCTAGTACTGGCACCAAAAAGCAAAAAGAAATAAAGGTTTTCTTTTCAAACAATCCAATATTATGATGTGGGATTCAGGGTTTAGTGTGTGAATTTAGCAAGGTCTGAGGAGAGGTCCCTTGAGTAAGCAGATATTATCATCTTGAAAACAGCCCTGCTTGGGGCCTGCATTAGCACATTAATTCCTGAACTCCTGGGTGACCTGCCCTGTGCTCTCCCTGAGGACCCAAACCTGGCATTGCTGGAAACAGTGGCCTCTTTAACCCTGCTCACTTGGCCAGCTTTCATCTCCGTGTGAGCACCTGGCCATTCTCTCCTTGGTTCTTAGCGGTCATTGAACCATGCCTCAGATGCCTCCCACATCTCAGAAACCCTTGGGGCTCCCAGCCCTGATCTCCACAGGGGGACTCGGCTCCCGTTGGCTTCCCAGTGCTGAGGCAGCCGGTCCCTGTCCTGCCACCCTTTCAGCTCAAGTGCTGCTTTGTGAGTGGGGAAACTGAGGCCCCAAAGAATGCTAGCCAGTCTGAAAGCAGGCTAGAACCCCGGCTTCTGTGTGGGTAGGGATGGGGGACAGCAACCTCAGGCACTTCTGTCCCCAGAGGAGCCCAAGGTGGGGATCAAGACCATCAAGGTATACTGCCAGCGCATGCAGGAGGAGAACATCACACGGGCTCTCATCGTGGTGCAGCAGGGGATGACACCCTCTGCCAAGCAGGTGGGTGCCAGACAGGGCTGGAGGGGAGGGGTGGGTTTCTACAGGAGCCCAGCTCTGTCCTGTGTTCCTCTCCCACTTCCACAGGCTTCTCACAAGGCAATTTCATCTTGGGCATTGCCTTTCCCAGTGGAGGGGGCCTTGGGTGGCTGGTGCCATGCCCTTCAGCCCCTGAGTGTTGGTGTGGTTTGGGGGACTCAGAGATTCTCTGTGTTGTAGGCCTCTGAGCTGTTGCTCTGCTGGCGTGGGGTGGGCATCTCTACGGAGGGGCCCAGCAGTCCTGCGCTCTTGGCTTGATCAGGAGAGGAACCAAGGCCTGGGATCCTCAGGGCCCCCTTCCGTGTGTGGCATTGGGGTGGGACTGAGCGCCGATTGGTTTGTGGGGTTGAGAGGTGGTGAGCACTTCTGTCCCTGGCCAGCCTGGGCTGTGGGGTTCATGTGGTCACAGGAAAGCACCTGTTTAGTGGGGAGAGGGTCATCATGTCTCAGGGTGACCTGGGCAGCAGAAGGCATCACACGGGTTCTCTGGACGCTGGTCTGGGCAGTTGTGAGGTGGGTGGGAGAGGCTCATAGCCAGGACAAGATGCCCTCCAGCACCGTGGGCATGCTCAGAGTGACCAGCTTGCATTTTGCAGTCTTTGGTGGACATGGCACCCAAGTACATCCTGGAGCAGTTCTTGCAGCAGGAGCTGCTCATCAACATCACGGAGCATGAGGTGGGCAGGGCTAGGGGGGCAGGGCGGGGCAGGGCAGGGCTGAGGGACGAGCCATTCCCACCTGCTGCAGATGGGTTGGTAGCCCACAGAACCCCTTCAGTGGTGGTGATTTCCCAGCCTGTGCACCCCCCTCCCTCTTGCCCCCGCCATGTCACTGGGGTCCTGTGTGTGCAGTCTGTTTCCACCCCCTTTGATAAGTGGTAGTTGTTTTCTCCTCAGCTGGTCCCAGAGCATGTGGTCATGACCAAGGAGGAGGTGACAGAGCTTCTGGCTCGATAGTATCCTTTATCAGCGCCCCCTGTGTGCAGCCCCTCCTGCCCCTTCCTTCGGAGCCCCTAAAATACCACCCCCACCCAGCCTCCACCTGGCTTTTCCTTGACTGCTTCTAGTAAACTTCGAGAAAACCAGCTGCCTAGGATCCAGGCTGGGGACCCTGTGGCCCGCTACTTTGGGATAAAACGAGGGCAGGTGAGTCCCCACAGCTCTGCGCCTGCAGCCAGAGGCGGGGGCTTTGCTCTCCCACCCTGAGGCCTGGAAGGGCTTTGGAGCCCAGCTCTTCATTTACAGCCTAGCCCCAGGCTGCCGGGGAGCCCCTGGGCCATCTGCCTTGCCTGCTGTTGGCATGGCTGCCGGAGGCCCTGCTGCTGCAGCTCTACCCGTGCTTCCACAGGTGGTGAAGATCATCCGGCCCAGCGAGACCGCAGGCAGGTATATCACCTACCGCCTGGTGCAGTAGCGGCATCCCTCAGGTGAGCTGGAGGTGGCCATCCTCTCCGTACTGGCATCAGGCACCTGACCCAGCCAGGATTCTGAGTGGGGCCTGCACACTGCACACTGGAGCTCCTGCTTCCCCCCCCCCCCCCCCAGGAACCCGGGGTCCTGACATACAGTGTCCCTACCTTCACTGGTGTCTTGTCTAGGTTAGAGTAGGAGCTGAGGGCTGGGAATGTGGCTTAGTGGTGGAGTGCTTGCCTAGCATGCATGAAGCCCTGGGTTCACTTCCTCAGTACCATATAAAGAGAAAAAGCCAGGGGCTGGGAATATGGCCTAGTGGCAAGAGTGCTTGCCTCGTATACATGAAGCCCTGGGTTTGATTCCCAAGCACCACATATATAGAAAACGGCCAGAAGTGGCGCTGTGGCTCAAGTGGCAGAGTGCTAGCCTTGAGCAAAAATAAGCCAGGGACAGTGTTCAGGCCCTGAGTTCAAGCCCAAGGACTGGCAGAAAAGGAAAAGAAGTAGGAGCTGAGCTGGGTGCTGGTGGCTCAGGCCTTGTAATCCTAACTACTGAGGAAGTCGAGATCTGAGGATGGCAGTTCAAAATCAGCCTGGGCAGGAAGGTTCATGAGACTCTTGTCGCCAATTAACAACCAGAAAGTCAGCTGTGAATCAAGTTCAAGCCCCATTTCTGGCACCCCCACCAAAAAAAACCCCTGAAAACAAGAGTTGTCATTCATATGACAGGACATGACAGGGGGCTGGATTCCCCACTCCCTTCAGGACCTCTAGGGGAAGTGAAACCCACTCCTGAGTGGGCGCGGAGTTAGGAAGTGGGCGCGGAGTTAGGAAAGCAGCATCTGTGTCATCGAGGCCTCCCCTGCCCCCTGGGCCCCATCCACCCCTGGACCTGCTGACTGGCTTAACTGTGCTCCTTATGTCTGGGTGGCTTGGTGGTTGCTGGGCTCCAGCCTCTGCGTTCGGGGATTGCCCTGTGGCCTGGGCATGCGTGTGCCCCAGGTACCCCTTCCCTGCTGGCATGTGCCTGACTCACGCGTCATTGTGCTCCTCTTACCCAGCCTCCGAAGCAAATGGGACAGATGGGTGTGCATGGTGTCTCCTCCAGGATGGACCTGCCTGCCCTTGAGGGATCTGCCTGTGCCCCCCATCATGGCTCCCACCTCCTTTGCTTGTCCTGGGCCAAGGGTGCCTGTGGCCCGCTGGGGAGGGGGAACAGCAGCTTGGGACCTAGCACAGGTGGGCCCTGTGGGCTCCACCAGCTGCACCCACAGGCAGCTCCCCTCGCTGCTCCCTGATGGGGGGGCACAGCTGCTTGGCCAGGGTGTCCTTGGAACTCACTGTGAATCAGCCCCCCTGTGTGCCTGGGCCGTGCCTGCCATCTCCCCCAAATGGGATGTACACCCCGCTTGGAATTCAGCCACCAGAGAATGTTTCATGTTTGAAAAAAATGGAAACTATTTTGTGTAAATAAAAGTTTGAAAAGCCAAGAATTCACAACAAAGTTTTCTCCTTGTTCTGATCCCACAGGGTCAGCTGGGTGGGGTCCTGGCTGCCCTCACCTGTCCATGGGCTTTAGGCTTTGCGGTAGATCCTGCCTCACCTCACCCCAGGGGGGGCTTATTTGGGATCTTGCCCCCCCCCTTTTTTTTGCCAGTCCTGGGCCTGAACTAAGGGCCTGAGCACTCACTATCCCTGGCTTCTTTTTGCTCAAGGCTAGCACTTTAACACTTGAGCCACAGCGCCACTTCTGGCTTCTGTGTATGTGGTGCTAAGGAATGGAACCCAGGGCTTCACGCATGCTAGACAAGCTCTCTACCACTAAGCCACATTCCCAGCCCAACTTTGTTCTTTTTCAGTGTGTGTGTGTGTGTGTGTGTGTGTGAGAGAGAGAGAGAGAGAGAGAGACTGTCTTGCCATATAGCCCAAGTGGGCCTAGAGTTCCCAGTCCTGCCTCTGTCCTCCAAGGTCACGAGTTCGCCTGAGGCACAGTTCACAGTGGAGCAGGCTAGGCGCTGTGCTGCTGGAAGTCCTGTTTGCTTTTTGTTCTTAGTAGCACATGCTTTACTCTTGCCACTAGGCCATATCCCCAGCCCCATGCTTTACTCTTGAGCTATCCCTAGCTAGTAGTTTTGAGTGCATTCACAAAAATGTACAACCGGTTGCATATGCCTAATCCCAGAACATTGTGGCACACCAAAAGGAAGTCTGTTCCACCTTGGCACCCACAAACCTACTTCTGTCCCAGTTTGCCCACTCAAGACATTTCCAATCAATGGGCTCAGGTCTCACAGCAAGATGCCCTCAAGGGCCCTCCATGCAGTCTGTCAGCTTGGTCCTGGCAGGACTGAGGTTCAGCATGGGTGAACCACACTGTGGACAGAGGGCTGTGGTGTCCATCAGTCGGCTGCTTGGCCTGTCCCTCCCTGGCTGCTGTTCATTTGCTGCCACTAACACCTGTGTGCATAGCTGCTTTTCTTGTTTCCTCTTGGATTGGGGATGGGTCCCAAGCCCCCCTCACATGTAAGCACCAGGTGAGCATTCTGCCACTGTTCTCTTCTGCCAGCCATATTCCTGTTGGGCATGGGACCTTTTCATGTCTTCCCACACACACCCACAGGAGTGGGTGGCATAGTTGAGGCATGGCATGCCCTGTTCGTCAGCCTCCCAGGGTCTGCTGTATGTGGATGATTACGTCTCAGGAAAGAGGTATTCTGTGGCTTACCAAAATTGAGCTGGAGGAAGTGGAGGTGTGGTGGAAGTAGAGCACCAACCTTGAGTGAAAAAGCCAAGTGAGAACATGAGGCCCTAAATTCAAACCCTAGTTCCTGAGGGAAAAAAGCCTGAAGGTGTAGCTCAGCAATAGATTACCTGTCTAGCAAATGTCCCCATATCACCAAATCAATCATATTTTGGAAAGCATGTGTCTGGTAAGTGACATAATATCTATATAACATTAAAAAAAGAAAAAAAACTATGATTTAATGATAAAGACTGAGCCTGTAACACTAGCTACACAATAAGTTGAGGGTAGGAGAATTGAGAGTTCACCAGTTTGGGTTCCATAGCAAAAAAAAAAAAAAAATATATATATATATATATATATATATATATACACACACACACATATATATATACACACACACAATCCAGTTAGTCATTGGGCAAAAAGAAGGCAGAGATGTGGGCTGGGAATGTGGCTTAG
The DNA here is from genome assembly GCF_023159225.1 of Perognathus longimembris pacificus. Classification (NCBI taxonomy): domain Eukaryota; kingdom Metazoa; phylum Chordata; class Mammalia; order Rodentia; family Heteromyidae; genus Perognathus; species Perognathus longimembris. Next base: position 65,411,547 of record NC_063163.1, read on the forward strand.
TGGTGAAGCCTTGGGTTGGATTGCTCATACTATGTAAACAGAAAAAAGCCGGAAGTGGAAGAGCACTAACCTTGAGCAAAAGAGCTCAGGGACAGTGCCCAGGCCCTGAGTTCAAGCCCCAGGACTGGCAAAAACAGATGGCTGGGTGTTGGTCCTCATAACAGTACCCTAGCTACTCAGGAGGCTGAGATCTGAAGATAGCAGTTCAAAGCCAGCCTGGGCAGGAAAGTGTGAAGCTCTTTACTAAAAAGCAGGAGATGGCACTGTGGCATCTAAGAGCACTAACTTTGAAAGAGCTCGAGAACAACACCCAGGCCTTGAGTTCAAGCCCCACGATTGATCAGACAACAAAAACTGGTAACCACATAGTGACAGCCTGCTGCAAAACCAAAACAAGTGCTGAGGTATGACTCAGAAGTAAAGGTCCTGCATTCATCTTCTAAGAAAAAAAAAAAAGTGAGAAAAGGCTTCAAAGCCCTGTTCACAAGCCTAGCACAAGGTTCCAGTGGGGTTCTCGTGACATATATGGTGTGACTAATGCCAAGTGTTTTTCAGTTGAACACCGCGCAGTTCCCTTTTCTTCATTCTTGTGACCTCTCCAAAACCTAGATTGGGCTGAGGTTGTGACTCAGTGGGGTCTCACGTAGTGTGCACAAGGTCCTCCGTTTCTATCCTTAGCACCAGAAAAACAAAACTACACTAGGGATCGTCAAGTCATGTGGGTGTGGTTATTTTGTCGTCGTTTTGTTTTTAATTTTCCGGTCATGGGGCTTGAACTCAGGGCCGGGGCACACTGTCCCTTGTCTTTCACTCAAGGCTAGTATTTTCCCACTTGACTCACAGATCCACTTCCAGCTTTTTACTGGTAACTGGAGTCTCCCAGATTTTCCTGCCACAGGTGGCTTGGAACCATGATCCTCTGATATCAGCTTTCTCTGATTAGCTAGAATTACAGGCAGTAGCTCCTGGTGCCTGGCTTAACCAGCTGGTTATTTTTTTTTGGGGGGGGGCAAAGAACCAGATAGTATTTTCAACTTCACTTGTCAGACAGTCGGTGTCACATTTCCTCAACTCTGCCTCGTGGCACAAAAGTGACCACAGGCAGCCTGCAGGCGCCAAGGCCTGGCTCAGCACCCAGCGTCTGTTTACCCAGAGAGCAGAGCTCCCTGCAGCCTGCTGCCCCCTCCCCCCCAAGCTGCTCCTCCATCTTCCCAAGGAGTCCCAGGCTGCTTATCTGGGCCTGAAGGCTACTGCTCCACAGGAAGAATAGAGCCCCTGCCTGAAGGCTGTTATCTTGAGCAGCCATGAATCCTGTCCACCAGCTTCCTCTGCCTGCAATAGTTTCTGCTGGGATGTAATCTTCCCAGGATGACATGGCCGGCAGCCCCCAGGCCCGCCCCCAGGGTAAAGACTGGTCCCAGAGACCAGGCCCTGCTCCGGCCGGGCCTGAGGCTCCTAGCTGCAAGTGTGAGGGTGTAGCTGAATAGTTAGTGCTGCATAGCATATACAAAGGCTCTGGCTCACCTCCAAAAGAAATTGAAGGCAAGTATTCGTGTATACCATGCCAATGACTCTAGCTAGTTGAGTCAGATCTGGGCAACTGTGTTAAGGGCCAGCCAGGGGCTGTATGGGGGGCGAAGTGGGTAACCTGTGAAATTCCATCTCAAAAATAATTAAGGGGTTGGGAATGTGGCTTAGCAGTAGAGTGCTTGCCTAGCACGCATGACTTCCGTGGTTTGATTCTCAGCACCACATACACAGAAAAAGATGGAAGTGGCACTATGGCTCAAGTGGTAGAGCGCTAGCCTTGAGCAAAAGAAGCTCAGGGACAGAGCCCAGGCCCTGAGTTCAAGTCTCCGGACTGGCAAAAATAAACAAATAAAGCTGCGTGTCAGTGCCTCACATCTGTAATTTTAACTACTCAAGAGGCTGAGATCTGAGGAATGCAGTTCGAAGCCAGCCTGGACAGTAAAGTCCAAGAATCCAATTAACCATGTGCAAGCTGGAGGTGGAGCTGTGTACAACTCAAGCGGTAGACTGCTAGCCTTGGGAAAAGAAACAAAACAAAGAAAAACTAGCAGCAGTGAACCAGTAGGTCATACATATAATTCTAGCTACCCAGGCTGAGACCTGGAGGACCCCAGTTCAGAGCCAGCCCAGGCAGAAAATTCATGAGACTCATAGCCAATGAACCAGCAAAACTCCAGAAGTTTCACAAAAAAGTCAAGTGGGAATAGGAGGCCCTAAGTTCAAACTCTGACACTAGCAAAAATTTTTAAAATATATATATATATATATATATATATATATATATATATGGCAATGTCTGCTTCCACAGACACTGGCTGATCCGTGGTGTCCACGGGCCTAACGGGACGCCTCAGAGGGTGAACACCTGCCACACACAAGAGGACAATTCCCCTGGACAGTCCCCAGCCGTGAGTCAAAAAGCAGTCCTCGGTCAGGCGAGTGCCGGCCTAGCTTGACGTCAGGCCTGTCTCGTGGGCCTGCCACCTCCCCAGTACAGTGGCCAGGATTTGTCCCCCATAGCCTTGGGCTTTGAGGAAGTGAAGACAGTGCCGTAGCTGTCTCCCCGTGTGGTCCCCAACTCTGGCCTCTGCCCACAGCTGCCACTGTCACAGAAAACAGACAAGATTAAAAAACTTTATTGTAAGCAAAATTGATGTGGGTGTGCAAGAGCCCCCTAGTGCCCTGTGCGGAGTTCTCTGTACCTGACCCGCAAGCCCCATCAGCCGCCACCTCCAGCCCCCCAGCGCCCCGCACCGGCGCCCACTCAAGGCACTGCATTTCCCCAAGATGACAGTAAGAAGAGGCAAAGATGGGTTCTCTACCCTGGGAGGTATGGGGGTGGGGTGGGGGGAGGTTTCTGGGGACACTGAGGCCTGCGGTGCAAATAAGAAAGCCAAGGCTTCAACCCAAGAGCAAAGACTCGCCCAGCCGACCAGGGCAAGCTTGGGTGTGGAGAGGGCACAGGTGCATCCTGCAGGTCCACCGTCCCATGTTGCTGGGAGCTTCTGAGAAGAGGCGGCCAGCATCACGCTGGCTGCAATCCCAGTGATCCAGGGCATCAAGATTGAGCCGGGCCTCCAAGCTCAGGGCAGTCTGGAGAGGCAGAGCCCGGCGGGAAAGGGGCCAGCGCTGATCGGGGACCCCCTTCCGTCTCACACAAACTGAGGCCGCCTTCCCTGGCAGGCGCCCGCTGCAAGATGCCCACCACGGAGCTTCATCGCGGGCAGCTGGGCCGGCACCACATTATTGGACTGGTTGGTATTGTATGTGGACAGCTGCTGAACCGAGCACCCCTCCTCCTCGTCTCCCAGCAGCTCCTCACTGCCCCTGAGGCCTCGGGGACCCCCTTCCAGTCCAGCCTCTTCTTCCTGCTTGTCGGGGAGGCTAAGGTGGAGCAGGGCACTGGCATCTGACGAGGACAGGGGGTCTGAGGTCTCCTCTAGCTCTGAGTCGGAATCATTGGAGGCAACCCGGGATTCTAGGAAGGCGAGGTGGAGACATACACATATCCTGTGATCAGAAGGCTTGGGTACCTCAAACACGGAGGTCCCGGGGCTTGAATTCTGGGCCTGGGTGCTGTCCCTGAGCTTTTGTGCTCAAGGTTAGTGCTCTACCACTTGAACCACAGCTCCCCTTCCAGCTTTTTGGTGGAGATATGAGTCACATGGGCTTTCTCACCAGGGCTGGCTTTGAACCCCAATCCTCAGAGCTCAGCTTCCCAAGTCATTGGGATTACAGATGTGAGTCACCAGCACCCGACTGTCCACCCAGCTTTATTCCTCCTTGAAACCTAGGCCCCAAGGAAAGTGGCCTGGCCCAGTGCTTGTACCCACAGAGTCAGCATACACAGGCATCCCCCATTACAGGCTCCCTTTCTGGTATAGGTGACCGTATTCCAGCACGGCTACCTTGCTTGTGCTTACACCACATTAAGGGAGTCAGTGAAGAGCTGACCAACCCATGGGACATACCGCCCACAGTGTGTGTCACTTGGCCTCTCTGGCTCAGGGCCACCCACTCACCTTGGCCTCCATCCTCTGCCTCCTCCTGTAGGGCGAAGGCAGCCTCCACACCAGCCTCCAAGTGGGGCATCAGCACCACCACCTCAGCACGCTGGTGACCTGGCCCATCCTGCAGAAGGGAGGGAGTCATGGAGGGGCCCCGCCCAGCCCCACCCCACCCCAGCTGTTTTCTTCTAGTGTAGTGTGTAAAAACAGGCCTGGCCCTTCTTTTTCTTTTAGTACTGGTACTGGGGCTTGAACTCAGGGCCTTGTGCTCTTCCTTTGCTTTTTTTGCTCAAGGCTGGCATTTTACCACTTGAACTTAACCTCCACTTTTGGTTCTTTATTGGTTAAATGGAAGATAAGAGTCTCTGTCAAGACTTGATTCTCAGATCTCAGTCTCCAGAGTAGCTAGACTACAGGCATGAGCAACCATGGCCCAGCTAGTGAATGCTGGCTCTAGAGGACCAGAGCCACCACATGCCTGTCCTCAACCCCTTGGGGGCTTCTCCTCAGCGCTTTCTTTGAGCAGATACTCTAACCAGAGGGCAGGCCCAGCTCAGATGCCAGCACTGGAGCCCCAAGCTGCAAAGTCTGCGGTCTGGGGCTCACAGCTTCCTGGGCATATAGAGTCCTGCTTAGGTTGGCAACCAGAGGACCATACCAAGAGCTTCCCAGAGGTAGATGAAGAAATACAAGAAGGACAGAATAAACACAATTTCTACGAGGCAAGCAATTTACCACTAGGCCATATTTCCGGCCCTAATCACAATTTCTAAAACAAACAAAACCCAACAGCATAAGCCAGGTACCAGTAGCTCACGCCCATAAATTCTAGCTACTCAGGAGGCTGAGATCTGAGGATCATGGCTCAAAGACAGTGACAGCCTGGGTAGAAAAGTTCATGAGAATTTCTAATTAACTACCAGAAAGCAAAAGTGGAACTGTGGCTCAAGTGGAAGAGTGCTAGCCTTGAGCAAGAAAGCTCAGGGACAGTGCCCAGGCCCTGAGTACAAGACTCAGAACTGGCACCAAAAAAACAAAAAACAAAAACCCCACAATGACCCATCAACGTGGTATAGTGCTCATGGCAGCACTGCTGGGGACGGACAAACAATGGGAAATAGGAGTTCTGATGCGAGGGAAGGGACCACAAGGGCTTTGCACATCCTGGGGCTCTCCCTTTACCGGGTTCTCTGCTTAAACGATACCTCACAGGCCTCTCTGGCTGACTAGTGCAAACCAGCCTTTCCCAGCCGTCTTTGTGTTTCCACCCCACAAGTCCGTGGTACTCTTAGTCGGCCCCAGGCCTCACCTGGCCCTCGGCTGCCTCCTCGGGCTCCTCCTCAAACACCAGGCTGTAGTGGATGATGAGGGCCTCAATCACACGGGCCTGGTGGGGATAGTCCACCAGGGACGAGAGGGAGACGGTGGCCTCGGTAGGCCGAGGCCGCAGCAGCGTGGGTCCGAAGACGATGCCCAGATTCCCTGGGGTCATCTTGTTGTCCTCTTCCACCTCCACGATCCTGAAGGTCCAGAAAGGTGCAGGACATTGCGTGAGTGGTTTCCCAAGGACTCCTGCCACCCTTCACCTGGCCCTGGGTGGGTGTGAGGGGACCTCACCTGCGCAGGTGTCGCAACAGGTACTGCAACGTGGCCCGGTTCTCGGCTGGCAGGTCCCTCAGGAGCTCCCGTAGGCGGCCCACCATGGCCTCAGTGGTCCCCTCGCTCTCGGACCCATCGTGCCGGCCCCGGGATGCTGCCTTGGCCTCAGCCTCAGCCTTCAGGCTCTCCTTGGCCAGGCCCACGAGCTCGTGGTAAAGGCGAAAGGAGATGAGTGGCTCCGGAAGCTACAGAGCAAAGGAGATCTGGTGAGCTGGCCTACCCCAGCAAGCCTCCTGCTATGGCCACGCCCACTCAGCGCTAGCCACGCCCTCCAACGACGGGGTGTGGCTCCATAGGCTGCCAGTTTCAGCCAGCATGTATAATGTCCCGGAGACCCCGCCCCTCCCCTGTAGGCCCCTCCCCGCAAGCCCCTCCCACTGCAGCACCAGCCACGCCCTTATCCTGGCAGTTTGTCCAGTCCATTGATGATCCCGCCCACCCTGTTGTAACCCAGCCTTCAGCCTAACCGGTCTCCCAGGTGCATGCTCTGCAGTCGGCCTCTACTTTAGCGAGCTTTCTGGTCTCACCTGGCGCAGGTAGAGCTTGAGGACGTTGCTTATGTCGTGGGGCAATGCCTGTGACAGTTCCACTAGCTCCTTGCCATTCTCGAAGGCCTGGCACAGCTTCTCTACCCGAGTCTTGACCCCATTCACCCGGTAGATGCCCTAAGGAGATGCAATCGGGTTTCAGCCCGCGCAGGCCCCGCCCACGCCGGCCCCGCCCACAACCCCAAGCCCTCCCTGGCCACCGCCCACCCCGGCGTCCCAGGGCCACACCTTGGTGCGCAGCGCCCGCCGCTCGATCTCGCAGACGCACTTCTTGATGATGAAGGGGATGCCGTCTGGGGTGCTCTGGGCTGCCTGGCTGAAGTCCTGGCCAAAGAGCTGCAGACGGCCCTGCAGTTTCTTGTGGCCACACTGGATGGCCAGAGTTTCCAGGCATTTCTTGTGACAGGCCAGGCAGCACTAGAGGACCAGGGAAATGTGAGCCCAATCCCCCTCCTCACCCAGCCCAGTTTCTGGGCTTCACCTCTGGCCTTTCCCCCAGAATTCCTCCATGCACTTTCTGAAAATACAAGCCGGAGTCCTCCCTGGCTACACAAAACCCCTTTGGGATGGAAGGTATCACTCCTGTCCACCTTTCTGGTCTACTCTCCTTCTAGCCCTTTGGTTGTTCTACTACAACCCCAGGGCCTTTGCACTGGTCACGCTCATTGCCTGGGATAACCAGTCCACCCGCCTGTTCTCACAGACCCAAGTGTGTTTCTGGAGGTTCTGAGGTTTGAACTGAGGGCCTCCTGCTTGCTAGGCAGGTATTTGACTACTTGAGACACATCCCCAACCTTTCTCCACCTCTTAAAAACTCCCTATCCTGGGCCTGCCACGCACCTCCTCGCACTCTGCCCCCTGGAAGTAGACATAGCTGTTACACTCTCGGCACTTGGCGGGCGTGCGGAGCTTCCTCAGCCGGTGTGTGCGGGCTGCCTTGGACAGTCCCACATGGCGGAAAGGCCCACTGGGCACAGCCACGGGCAGCTCGGGGGTGATGTCACTGAGGTCAGCTGGGAACAAGGGGGGGAGCCGGTGTCACACACCAGGAGGGGGTGGATCCACCGACCATGTCCCCATTCCACGTCCCATCCCCACTGGAGCCAAGGCCCCTCACCCTGTTCAAAGGCAGCCGCCCCCTCGCCCCCCTCCTGCTCCACCAGCTCCTCGCTGGATGACATGGTGCCGCTGGACGATGTCCGCTCAAACTTCTTGAAATCTCCTGGGCAAGGAACAGGGCTGTCAGACTCACGGTGCCAGCTCGAGGACAAACATCTCCGACACCCCACCCCCTCGCCCCACAGTGAGACGAGCCAGTGGAGACCAGAGGCAGGGGAGGGAGCGTCAGAACCCCACCCCATGGTGCAGTCCCCTCACCTGAGCCAGGGCTGGGGTCAAGGCCGCTGTCAGAGTCCGAGATGGAGATGGGCCATGACTTGTGCACCTGGTGTCCTCGTCCACCTGCAGCAGAGGAGAGAGGCGGTGGAGGCAGGGCCACAGGAAGCCGGCGCTGCCTGGGTCCCCGCGGACACTCACCCCTGCGTTCCTTGGCTGGTGACCCTTCACTGGGCCCACCTTCCTCTGGGGGGTTGCTGGGTGCCTGGGCGCCGGCTGTGTCCCCCACATTGAAGCTGCCCTTCCGGGCACGCAGCACGGGAGACCTGGGGATGGCGGGGGTAAGGACAAGGAGGTCAGGACGGGGTGGCGGGGATCCTCCCGTGCCCACCCTGGCGGCGGGCAGGTCTGGATTCCGCAGCAGCGGTACCAGGCATTGGCAGAGATGTGCGGCTCGAAGTCGTAGCGCACGTCAGGCTCTTCCTCGCGCTGCAGCTGGCGGACATGGGATGCGTACTGCTGGCCCAGGTCATAGAGCTTGCTGCTCTCACAGAGCATCTGGAAGTGGACGGGCAGGGGCGCTGTCTGCATGTGCATCAGCTGGTAGTAGGAGATGGTGGCCTGCGGACAGCAGCAAGGACACGCCCTCAGCAGGCTGGACCCCAGCCCAGTGCCCCACACGCCCGACCCCCCCCTCCCGGCACATGGGCACACACCGTCTTGATGGTCTGGTCGCTCTGCCGGATCACCTCTTGGATCTGTCGCAGTGCCGTCACCTTGGTGTCCTCCAGCTCCTGCTTCTGTGTCTTCGCGTCAGCCACACACGTGCGGTAGGTGGCCATGGCTTCCTCTGCCTGTGAGGGGACCAGAGGCTCAGCCAGGCTCAGGCCTCATGGCCAAGCTGCAAGTGACCCAGAGACACCCTACAGAGGAACCGGGCAGGAAGGGCAGGAGAGGCATTTCTGGAAAAACATTCGGTCCTGGGAAAGGCCTGGAGGTGGGAAATTCCATGCGGTGCATCAACAGCCTTGATCTGGCAGTCTCCTCTGGAGGCTGAGATCTAAGGATCACAGCTTACAGCCGGCTCAGGCAGGAAAGTCTGTGAGACTCTTATCTCCAATTAGCCGGCAAAAAAATTGGGAGTGGAGGTAGGGCTCAAGTGGTAGAGGGTCAGCCTTAACTGAAAAAGCTAAGGGATAGCACCCAAGCCCCGAGTTCAAGCCCTAGAATGGACACACACACACACACACACACAGTGCATGTGCCTGCGCACTGCCCTGCCCTTAGCTCAGCTTTGAGCCTCCTCTCCGCTGCCCATCTACCATCACCTTGTTCTTGGCTTCCTCCTCCAGGCGCCGCCGTTTGTCCAGGGTCTTGGAGGCCGCACTGCCCACCCCGAGGCCAGCACCCGCCTGCTCTTCCTCCGCCTTGGCCACCAAGAAGCGGGCCTTGTCGTGGTCCTCACAGCGCTGCAGGTAACCCTGCTTGGCCTTGCGCAGGTTGGATTCCGCCTCTTGCTGTAAAGGGACAGACCTCATTCTCCGTCTCCCCAGCTCCTCCCTCCCTCCCCAGCCACATCCTGAGAGTAGAGGCCCCGGACCAAAGACAGGGAGCACATGTGAGGCCACCTGCAGCCAGACCCTGCAGGAAAGCAGCGCCTTTCTATGGGGTTGTTATCTGTGCTGGGCCTGGGGCTTGGACTCAGGGCCTTGCACTCTTACTGGGCTTTTCTACTCCAAGCTGATGCTTTAGTACTTGAGCCACAATTCCACTTCTGGCTTTTTGCTGGTTAACTAGAGCTAAGAGTCTCCCAGACTTGCCTGCTTTGGCTGGCTTCCAATCGGTATCCTCAGATCTCAGCCTCTTGAGTATCAGCTAGGATTTCAGGCTGGAGTCAACAGCACCTACCTTTTAGTGCCCATTTTATAGTCAAGGAAACTGAGACACAGGTCAGCTCTTCATAAAAGCACACACTGCTCACCCCCTGCACCTAGGTTGGTTTCGCTTCCTTTCTTACAGATGAAAACATAGAGGCTGCACAGACAGGAAGCCAGGCACCCAGAGGGAGGCAGGAAGTACTTTTTGCCCCTTGGGTGGGGGACATGTTATAGCCTAAACATCAGAGACTTGAAAATGTAGAAGAGCACCAGTAATGGTAGCATATGCCTGTCATCCTAGCTACTCAGGAAGTCGAGATCCGAGATTGTGGTTGGAAGCCAGCCCAGGCAGGAAACTCCATGAGACTCTTTTTATTTATTTATTTATTTAGCCAGCCCTGGGCCTTGGACTCAGGGCCTGAGCACTGTCCTGCTTCTTTTTGCTCAAGGCTAGCACTCTGCCACTTGAGCCACAGCGCCACTTCTGGCCATTTTCTATGTATGTGGTGCTGGGGAATCGAACAGAGAGCTTCATGTATAGGAGGCAAACACTCTACCACTAGACCATATTCCCAGCCCCTCCATGAGACTCTTATCTTCAATTAACTTCCAAAAAGCCAGAATTGAAGCTGTGGCTCAAGTTGTGAAGTGTTAGCCTTGAGCACAGTGCCTAGGGCCTGTGTTCAAGCCCCAGCACGCACACACACACACACACACACACACACACACACACAAAAAGAGTTCCAGGGTCTGGGAGTGTAGATCAGTGGTAAAGCAGGTGGTGCTCAGCCTGAGCCCAATCCCCAAGCACTAAAACTAAACACTAGGGAGACTGACGTAGAAGATTTCAATGCCAGCCTCAGCTATACTGGGGAGATGCTGCCTGTATTCTCCCCTCCTGCTAAAAAGAAAAAAAAATCAACCGGTAAAGCAAGGGAGAAAAAAGGGAAATCATAGCATTGTAGTCTCCATTCTGTGTGATATGTAAAGAGCCCTGGCAAATCAATATGAAACAAGCCACTTCCCAGTTGAGTGAGCAAAATGTGAACCAAGGGTTCCCAGGAACTGGGAAGCACAAGTGGGACCTGTGCGGGGAAAGGTGCATGCACACTCTTCAGCCAACCCATTCATTTTGGGCACTGAGCTAAGACTAATTCTCTCCTGTTCTACAGGCAGGCTGGAACCGGTCACAGCAACGATGCTTATGACCCAACTGCACAGAAACAGCCACAGTGCTAGCCCATAGGGGATTAGTGACAGACGCTATAGCTCTGCAGCAGCAAAAGGGACAAAGATGCTTCACATGAACCAGCAAGGGGCCAGACTCAGCAGAGGGGTAAACCCCAAAACCAGGAAGGCCTGGCACATGGCTCAAGCGGCAGAGCATCAGCTTAGCCAGCACGAGGCTCTGGATTCAAGCCATGAGTTCAAGCCCTAGAGCCAGCAAGAAAAACCAACCAAACAACAACAAAAACAAAAACAAAAAGGTAAATTCCAGGCTGGCTTGGCCTACATAGCAAGACCCTGTCTCAAAAAAATAAATACAGCCAGTGGCTCACACCTGTCATCCTAGCTACTCTGGAGGCTGAGATCTGAGGATTGCAGTTCAAAGCCAGCCTGGGCAGGAAAATCCATGAGACTCCTATCTCTAATACACTACTCCAAAGAGCCACAAGTGGTGCTGTGGCTCAAGTGGTAGAAGGCTCCCCTTGAACAACAAGAAGCTCAGGGCCAGCACCCAGGCCCAGAGTTCAAGCCTCAGGATGGGCAAACACAAATTCATTTTTAATTAATTAATAAATAATTGCCAGTTTGCCAGTGGCTCGCAACTATAATCCTGACTACTCAGGAGGCTGAGATCTGAGGATCAGGGTTCAAAGCCAGCCCTGACAGGAAAGGCCATGAGATGCTTATCTCTCATGAGCAGCCGAATGCCAGAAGTGGAGCTGTGGCTCCAGTGGTACAGAGCCAACCCTGAGTGAGAAAGGTCAGGGCCAGGTCCCAGGCCCCGAGTGCAACCCCCCTCACTCCACTCAAAAAGACAACCAACAGAAACACGTAGGAACCTGGAGCCTGCACCAGACCTGGGACTGAGCCCTGGCCTCCCTCCCTCCTGGGGACCTGGGAGCCACCTTTTCCTCCCACTAGCACTAGCACGTGCCGGACCAAGCGGGCAATTCTAGAGCCTCATCGGATGCATGCGCAGGGACCTGCAGACCAGCTTCCACAGCACATGGGGCATGCATCCCCTCACCCTGCACCCCCCCCCCCACGGCCCCTACCAGCTTCCGCTGAGCTCGGTGCCACGATTCCTTGATCTCCTTCCTGCGTCTCTCATGCTCCTGCCGCCGCAGGGTCAGGGGCTGAGGGGGAGATGGACCATAAATGGGGAGACCCAGGAACCATGCCCACCCAGCCTGGCTCTCCCAGGATCCGTCTACCTGCATAAACGTCTGATTCTGCAGCGTGTTGGCCGCATGCACCATGCCATGGCCAAACTCCAGGTCCTGCTCCAGCGCCAGTGAGTAGATGGACAAGAGGGGCATGTGGGGCTGTGGGGAAGGGCGGAAGGTGAGGACAGAGGCGAGCCCAGCAGCACCCTAGACCCGTTAGTCCCTGGGGCACCGGGGAGGGGGGGGGAAGCCCAGCCTCAGGCCTGGGGGACAAACCCCAGTGACTACTGGGTCTCACCTCATGCATGACGCTCTGTCTGCAGTTATGGACCACCTTCTGCAGGCCTTTGGCGAATTCCATCTCTGTAGGGTGTACGGTGCCCAGTGAGAGGGTGAGTGCACTTAAATTTAAATTGCCTCCCTATGCCCAGGGGCTGGTGGCTCACGCCTAGCATCCTAGCTACTCAGGAGGCTGAGATCTGACATCGTGGTTCAAAGGCAGACCAGGCAGGAAAGTACCTGAGACTCTCACTTCCAATTAACCAGAAGAAAACTAGAAGTGGCGTTGTGGCTCAAGTGGTAGAGCGCTAGCCTTGAGCAGAAAGAGCTCAGGGACAGCTCCCAGGCTCTGAGTTCAAGCCTCATGACCAGCAACAACAACGAAAATAACGATTGCCCCGTGCCAGCCCCTCCCCGCCCACCCGGCTCTCACCCAGCGCGGTCCGCTTGTCCAGGTAGCCGATGAGATCCTTCATGTACTTGGCCATGTTCTTGGCGTACAGCAGCGCGGCGTCGACGCCACCCTCACAGCGCTGAAGGAGCATGTCCACCTCCTCCGGGGGCAGGCAGCCTGCAGGGGATCTGCTCAGCCCTAACCCCACCACCCCGAGGCCCCGCTCAGCCACCCGGCCATCCAAGTGCCACTGGGGCTGCTCACCTTCATCACAGACCTCAGAGCTGGGTGCCGGAGCCTCGCCGCCCTGGCCATACAGATTTTCCATGGACTGCACAGGAGGGAGATGGGGGGGAGGGTGGGACCTCTCGCTGGGACCCGTGACTTCCCACTCTGCAGATGGCTGTGTGGCTCCCGGGCCTGGCCCACAGCCACACTGCCCCTGCCCACCTTGGCTCACCTGGCTGGAGTCCCCAGGGGGCACAGACAGGAGGGTGCTGCTGTCGACCTCACCCATGAGGAACTCAGACACTCTGCAAGGCCAGAAGATTGGGCATCCGTGGACACAGGAATACCCATGACCACCCTCAAACCCCTGCCCCGAGGTTCCCACACTCACGTGCTACTGAACGACACAGCCATGGTCTCCAGAGCCTTCTCAAACTCCCTCTTGTCGGATTCATTGTTGCACTCGTAGTGGAAGGCTGGGAGGGAAAGCATGGGCCCCTCAGGGAGGGGACCATCCCGTAACCTTCTAACCTGCAGAAACCCTTAGCCACTGGGAGCCAGGTGCTCCGCCCGTCATCCTAGCTACTCAGGAGGCTGAGATCTGAGGATCATGGTTTGAAGCCAGCCCTGGCAGGAAAGTCCATGAGACTCTTAGCTCCAGTGAACCATCAGAAAACCAGAAGTGGCACTGTGGCTCAAGGTGGTAGAGCCTTGAGTGGAAAAGCTCCAGGACAGCACCCAGGCCCAGGACTGGCACACGTACAATACTATAAATGAAAACTCCTTCTAGAGAGCTCCCTCCCAGGAAGTCCTTCCTGCCCAGCACAGAGGCCTTACTGGTCCATGCGGGTTGGCTGACCTTTGACCTTGGCGATGAGGGTGCCAGCTGCTGTCAGGGTCTCCACAGTGTTCAGCAGTGGGTACTTGGAGATCACCTGGCGCATCACACGTAGGGCCTCGCCCAGGCATTCGTGAGCCAGCGGTCGCCGGGCCTCGAGATCTGCTGAGCAGGAGGAGTGTAAGCAGGGCAGAGTCTGCCCAGCTCCTCCTCCTCCAACCCCCCCCCCCCCCTGTAGGGAAATGGAGGCAGAGGTGAGCAAGGACAGGTGGGGGATTGAGTGCAGGCCCCCGCCCTCTCTCTGGGCTCCTGGTTAGGTGAGCACAGGCTAGGCCTTGGCTTGGCTGGCTCTTTCTGACTACAACACTTTTTCTGTCCCTCCAGACAGCAAAGACTCCCACTTCTCCCCCATGCTGCAGTCCTACTGGGTGCTGATGGCTCACGGTGGTCACTGTAACCACCCGGGAGGCTGAGATCTGGAGGATCACAGTTTGTCACTAGCCTGGGAAGAGCAGTACATTAGACTATTTCCAAAATTACTTAAAAAAAAAAAAAAAAAGCAGGGTTGGTGCACAGTGCCAGTCTATCCAAGCACAGACCCTGAGTTCAAACCCCAATACTGTTCCACAAAAGAGAAAGCTGTCACCCTAGGGCCTCTTCCTGCATGCAGCCCTACCCACTTTGGGGGCCTTATTCTTCAGCCTGTTCATGGCCTCACCCTACTTGTGTAGGCACGGGGCCTTAGCAAGCCTGGTCTCTCCCTCTCCAGCAGCTACTACCCCAGGAGGCAGGCACGATCACCACCCTTATTTTGCAGATGAGGAAATTGAGGTACAGAGAGGAGAAGAAACCTTTTTTTCTTTTTTGCTGTGGGGAGAGTGGTGGCGATCCTGTGGCTCAAACTCAGAGCCTGGGCACTGTCCCTGAGCCCTTCAGCTCAAGGTTAGCGCTCTACCACTTGAGCCACAGCACTGCTTCCAGTGTTATGGTGGTTCATTGGAGCTAAGAGCCTCACGGACTTTCCTGCTTGGGTTGGCTTTGAACCACAGCCCTCAGATCTCAGCCTCCGGATGAGCTAGGATGACAGGCATGAGCCACCAGTGCCCAGCTCAGGAGGCATTTCATAACGATCATCTGAAGGTGTGAGTTGGCTGGACAGAAAGACGGCCTGGCTTTACTTCCTGGGCAACAGTGAGCCATAGCAGCTATCAGCACAAACAAGAGTAGTGGCCAGCAGCAGTGGGATGGGACGTTAAATGCCAATCTCAGGCATTCTAAACTGGAAGAGATGTGATGTCTTTTGAAACAGGGTATACACAAGCCAGTGTGCTCAAGACACAGAAATCTAAAGGGGCATGGATGGCCAAGAGATGAAAGTGGGCCCGGTAGGTATCATCCCTGTTCGGCACAGAGACCCCCCACTGAATGCCACCCTCAGAAATGTGACACCTCTAAGCCTCTCACACCAGAACTCCCCCATTTGCTGCTCTGGTCCCAGCCAGTGGCCAAGAGGTGTAAGGGACTCCAGGAATTCAGAGAAGGTGCCAGGAAGGCCGCACCCCTTCCTGGGACATTCCTTTACTTGTTCCTTCCCTCGGGTCACCACAATGTCCCTGCAGCACCCCTAAACTGACAAAGCCCCTTGGCAAGGCAGGACACCAGCAAACCGAGGAGACTCCAGCTTGGTACTGCCAAAGCCACTGCATAATCACTGCTGCCCCCCTTACCCCCCACCCAGCCCACGTGTCCCAGATGGCCAGGCTGGGGGACCTCAGGGCCCCTCCCCACTGTCCCCTCACCTCGGGTCCCCACCCGGCAGCGCCTGGGGCCTCCATCCAGCAATGGATGCACCTTCCCGCAGATACACATGGCCTGAGCGCAGTGCAAGACTAAAGTGACCGGCTAGTGTGGATGGCTGGCTAGTGGCCAAACCGGCTTAAGCCGGTCCTCAAGCCCCGCCCCCTCCGAGGAGAGGGCGGCCCCCAAGCCCTTAGGTTAGGAGTCTTGGATCCCAAGCTACAGCAGTTTCAAGTGGTGATGGGTGCAGAATGGCAGGGAAACTGATGCTCCCCCTGTGAGAAGGCTCAGGTAAGGGACAGAAACGAATGGGTCTCAGTGGTCCCAGCTTCCCCTGTGGCCACCACAGTGACTCCACTGTACCTTCTTGGCTATCTGGGGACCTGAGCCATCAACTCAGGCAGGCTGATTTTTTACAGACCCCAGGCATCTGAGGTCCTATGAGACAGGGTGGGAATATGGCCTAGTGGTAAAGTGCTTGCCTCGTATACATGAAGCCCTGGGTTAAATTCCTCAGCACCACATATATAGAAAAAGCTGGAAGTTACGCTGTGGCTCAAGTGGCAGAGTGCTAGCCTTGAGCAAAAAGAAGCCAGGGACAGTGCTCAGGCCCTGAGTCCAAGCCCCAGGACTGGCAAAACAAACAAACAAACAAACAAACAGGGTGGCCCCTGGGCACACTGTCACCCATGTCCTACATATCAGGTCCTTTCTTCTAGAGCAAACAGGGTGACTCGGTCCCCCGAGCTCAGTCTTCAGGCCACAGCGCAAGCATCCTGCCCATGCTTGGCCCCCAAGGAAGCCTAGGAAAGCACTGGAGATTAGGGCTTCCCCAGGAAGCCAGTCCCTGCCTCCACCCCTGGAGCCTGATAGAACCCAGGGGGCTTCCACCCATGAAGCCGCAGCCACCATGGAGGGCCTGCTTACTGCCCCCAGGGTGGGGGTGGGACGCCCAGGCCTCTCCAAGGCCTCAGTGTTCTCATCTGTGAAATGGGTGCAAGCCCCTAACACTGCAGTTTCCGGGAGCTGACCCTAAGAACTGAAGATGGTACATGAAGTGTTAGGCTTGCCCTAGCTAGAGGTGCCGCCTGGCCTGCCAGGGACAAACAGGAAGCAGATGAAAATAACTCGGCAGGAAGCAGGGCTGTCAGCAGCCCTGTGGAGGAGAAAACGGAACTTCTATCCCACAGCCCAAAGCCTCGCACTCCTAGGCTTCACCACCCAGACCTCAGCCCACTTCCCGCCCATAGGGTTCCAGAATGCAGACAGGACTCCATTCATCCTCTGCCCTAACACTTTTTATGCCCTTGAGGTAACTTTTAGGGTCATCCCTTTACAGCACAGAACCCCTCACCTTTAAATATATTTTCCATTGCCCGTGTACCAGACATTTCTCTACTAGCATGTCTTTCCCTCTTACTCGTTACCAAACCCCTACACATCCCTCAAAACCCAAGCTGTCATGGCCTAGCACATGCAGCTCTCCCTGAAGTTCTAAGTCTCTCTCCCTGAGCCCTTTCTTGAAAAGATCTGTGTCGGGCTGGGGATATGGCCTAGTGGCAAGAGTGCCTGCCTCGTATACATGAAGCCCTCGGTTCGATTCCCCAGCACCACATATACAGAAAATGGCCAGAAGTGGCCCTGCGGCTCAAGTGGCAGAGTGCTAGCCTTGAGCAAGAAGAAGCCAGGGACACTGCTCAGGCCCTGAGTCCAAGGCCCAGGACTGGCAAAAAGATCTGTGTCTTGCTCTACTTTCCACCCAGGCCTTGGTGTCCCTGTTGGTCCTCACCGTCGCACAACACACACTCCTTGAGTTTTTCTAGGCCCTCCGCAAAGCGAGCCACATCAGCCAGCAGGTTCGAGATGTCCTCCACGACATCCAGGAAAGGGCCCTCGGTGGGCAGCTCGACAGGACTGGCAGCTGTCAGGGGGCTTCGGTAGCCCCTGCCAAGGGTCCAGGACGCAGTGCCAGAGAGGGGGAAGCCAGCAGCGCTGGCATGGCGGCTCAGGCTGGTGGGCCGCTTGAGCGTGCCAGTGGCCTTCCCGCTGGAGGCTGATGCTGGTGGCTCCAGGCTGGGTGGGGCGAAGACCGTGTCAGTGCCATCTTTCCTGGGCAGCTCCTGGGAAGGTTAAGAAAACCATAAGGGGGATGTTCTATCCTGAGCGCTGCCTCAGTCTCCCTACAATGAAATGATTCCACAAGGGTCAGAGGCCAGAGGTCAGAGGGCTTAGATTTGGGGCTCTGTGCCCCCCTAAAACACACCTGTTACCCAACATCCTCTTCCCTAGAACTTTCACAAACAACGGTCCTTGCCCAAACCACAGCCAGGGGTGGGGCTGACAGGGCTGGGGGAGGGGCACCCACTTCCTGGTGGGGGTGGAGAGGGCTAAGACCGATCCTCAGCGGCCAGACCCCTCAATTTCTGCAGACGTGGTCCTTCCAGAAGGATACTTGTGACAATTTCTGTGCCCTAGGGGTCTTGAAGACCCCTGAGTCCCATGGACACACCCAAGCCTTGTAAACAGATAACCTGAAAGCTTTACAGACACCCCCAGGTTTCGTAGACACCCCCCAGGGCCTAGGGACATCCCCAGAGTCCTGTACTCACTGGATCCACCTACCAGATCCCGTGAGGTTATCCAAAGCTTTGCGAACTTCCAATCCAACCCCTGCCAACCCCGCAGCTCTGATGGCACCCCACATTGCCCGGACCCCCATCCTGAAGAGCGCCAAACCCACTCTCACCCCACCCTGCTACTCATCTCACCCGCTCCCACACACGCACCCCAATCCACAGGCCTCCCTTGAGACGACACTGCCCACCGAGGCCTCCTACCCTGAGCCGGACACCCCCTTTCCTCGGTGTCCCCAGGCGCCCAGCCCGCTGGGGGCTGTGGCGGGTGCGGCAACCCGGGCGCGGGCCCAGCATGGGGCAGTGGGGCTCCGACCCTGGGCCTGGACACGGGGCCCCCGCGGTGCGGAGCCTGCGGCAGGTCCCGCCCGCCCGGCGACCCTACTCACCCCCGAGGGCTGCGGGCTGGGGCTTCCCGCGCGGTTCTTTTTGGAGATGGAAGGGGTTTTCATGAGCTCGCGTTTCTTCCTGGAGAACATAGCGGGGTCTCCGGGCGGCCCGCGGGGGGGCGAGTCGGGGCGGGGGCGGGGTGGGGGCCGGGCAGGCCGGGAGAAACGGGGCGGGGGTGTCTCGGCCTCAGTTCCCCGCGCCCGCCCGCCGGCTCAGGACCACATTGCCGCGGGCCGCCCCGCCCCAGCTGTCAGGCCCGCGTGACGGCCGCCGCCCTCATTGGCTGGCGCCGGAGCCCGGTGCAGGAACAGGCCCGGGAGGCGCGGCCCGACCCGCGCTCGCTCGCCCGGCCTCGGGCTGCCGCTCCGCAGAGTGGGCGCGAGCGCACCCGTGCCGCCGGGTCCCGCCCACCGCCACCGGGCCCCGCCCACCGCACCGCCCAGGCCGCAGGGTCACGCCCCCTAGCCACGCCCCCCGCACCTCCGAGTTCCGCTCTCAGGAGCTGTGCGCCCTTCGCAGCGCGCCCTTCCCCCCTCCCTCCTCACCCGGACACACC
The DNA here is from genome assembly GCF_023159225.1 of Perognathus longimembris pacificus. Lineage (NCBI taxonomy): Eukaryota > Metazoa > Chordata > Mammalia > Rodentia > Heteromyidae > Perognathus > Perognathus longimembris. The sequence continues at coordinate 65,430,511 of NC_063163.1, forward strand.
CACCCACCCACTCCGGCGGGACGAGGGGCATGCAGAGCCTCGAGCGCCGGGACTCGCAGGGCCACGACGGAGCACGGCAGAGGGGACCGAGGACAGAGAGCCTCCGGGGTGCAGCCCCCACACAGACAGCACCCGAACTTCCCTCTCCCTGGGACCCTGCCTCTTCTAGTCAGTCCTGCTACTCCATTCACTCCAGTTCAGCTCCCCGCTTCCCATCCACTTTTAAAACGCTCAGCTGGCCAGCAACTTAGAACCCACAGCTGAGCTGGGCAGCTCACACTCACAGAAGGCTGACCACACCCTCCAAGGACAGTCAGCACTGGGTAGAGAGATGTCTTCAAGGGTTATAGATTCCTTTTTGTGTGTGTGTCAGTACTGGGCTGGGGTTTTACCTCAGAGCCTAGGCTCTGTCTCTGAGCTCTTTTGGCTCAAGTTTACTGCTCTACCATTTGAACCACACCTCTAACTTCCAGCTTTTATTTATTTATTTTTGTCAGGTATGCGGCTTGAACTCAGAGCCTGGGTGCTGTCCCTGAGCTCTTTTTTGCTCAAGGCTAGCGCTCTATCACTATGAACCACAGCTCCACTTCCAGTTTTCTGGTGGTTGGTTAGTTGAAGAGCCTTTCCTGCCTGCATTGATCTTGAACCGTGATGCTTATATCTCAGCTTCCTGAGTAGCTACAATTACAGGTGTGAGCCCAGCAATGGTGGGCTCACTCCCAGCTTTTTGCTAGCTGAGGACAACAGTCTCATGGATATCTGCCTGGGGTTGGCTTTAAACCACAATCCTCAGATCTCAGTCTCCTGAATAGCTATGACTACAGACATGAGCCCCGAACACTGGGCTTGGGTCCCCCTCCCCCACATTAGCTCTCCCAGGATTCTTCCTGTAATCCAACTGCTCCAACCCCTTGGTCCTACCAACCCCTTCCCCTACTGACCTCTGATGGCAGGGGTGAATCTCCAGGGCACAAGCTTGGAAGGCCACAGCCCCCAGTGCTGAATCCGGTTCTCCAAGCCCTGGTCCAACCACAAACCCATCCTAGTAGCCCCTTGAGAACTTTCTGTCCCCCACTCATTGCTCTGTCAGCTGGGATTGGGGTAAGCGCTTGATGGCTGGAGGGTGCGTTGCTTTGGCCTGGCCGGAAGGGTTGTGCTTCAGTCTCCTCTTAGCTGCTTGGAACATTCCCCAGGCCTGACTTCATCCCACTTCATGGTCAGGTGCACTCACAGCTACCACCCTTAGGTGCCAGACCCACGTGGGCACACAGGCCTCTGGGTACCAGTGGCCAGGCTCCTAGGAGGCCGTACGTTGTATGCCCTTTGTGTGGGCTCCCCACTGACTGGAGTCAAAGCAACTGTTGGCTAAGCTTATGCCTGCTACACAAATCACCTCTACAGTCACAAATATTCAGCATGCAAGGGGCCTTGTGCAAATGTCCCCTGCCACACAGACACACAGTTTTGCCATGCCATCTCTGCAAACTTCTCTTTATTTTCTCTTTAGATGCTTGAGTTCTGCAGGTTGGAGCTTAGGCACCAGGACTTGTATCTTGCCTTTGCCTCTAGGGGCCTCCCAAGACACCCCCCCCCCCACCATCAGGGAGGCTCAGAGCATGGTCTCCACCATGCTGGGGTCCTCTAGGAACCGGTTGATGCGTTTGGGACGCTGCGGGCCTGGTTGGAAGTCCATCTCCTCTCCAGCTCCAGCTTCTGGCTGGTGATCCTCTTCTTCACCTTGTCCCTGGTCTTTGGAGAAGTATAGGAATACCTGGCAGGTGGGTGGCACAGAGGGGACAGGAAAAGGCAGGAGGTGCTGTCAGTCGAGGATCGTGACCCCTGTCCCTCTTGCAGTCCCATCCTGGCGCTGCGGTCACCTCCTCCAGGGTGGTCTGGCTCACGGAGAAGTCTTCCACGCCGTGGTCCGCGCCGCGCGCCGCCAGCTCTCCAAAGACGCGCGCCAGGGAGCAGCGCCCTCCCGGCGGCAGCTGGAAGCGCAGGCGGCCACCGTGCACCTCGCGGAGCTCGGCCCCCGGGAACGCCGCCACCACGAAGGCCGCTGCCTGCTCGGGCTGGTCCGCCGGGACCCTCAGGGTCAGGGTGTGGCCAGATCCGAATCTGGAGGAGTCCGGATGAGGGCTGCCCTGCACGCCCGCACAGCCTCCTCTTTCTTCTAGCCTAGCTCCCCATAATCCACATGGCTACTCCGACCTCACTCCAGCCTCAAACCTGCCTCCTGGCCCCACAGGCCAGCAGACCAGCGCGTCCCCTCCAGTCCCACTCACCCCTGAGCCCCACCCACTCCCCAGACTCCGTTCACCTCAGCTCCTCTGACTCCATCCTACCGAGCTCCTCTAGCTCCGCCCACACACTGGGGGGGGGTCCCACCCTCCTACAAGCGACCCAGCCCTGCCCAGCCGCTCTCCTTCTCCCCGCAAGCCACGCCCATCTACTCTGGCCCCGCCCACAGCCACACTCTCCCCTCTGGCTCCACCTCCACGCCCCCCAATTCCTCCTAGGTCAGGCACCCAGGAAGCCTGTTGGCCCCGCCCCCTCATTCATCTGGGGTGTGTGTGTGTCATTTATAAACCTAGCCACCTCTCAGATTAGAGGCCACGTCTCCCTCGTGCCCAACCCTCATCCTAACTAGTGTCTCCTCGTCGCTGCTCACCTGCTCTTGAGATGCTGCGCGCTGCCCAGGCAGCGGAATTGCCCATTTACCATGATGGCCAGGCGTGTGCAAAGAGCTTCACACTCCTCCATGCTGTGGAGAGCCCAGCTCTGTGAGCTTAGCAAGGCCTGGACCAGCCAAGCCTTGTCTAGCATTATCCCAACCCAGATCCTTCCCCTCCGGGGTGATTGCCCTTCCCTGAACAATTGCTGCTGGGCCTAGACTGCTCTTTTCCTGAGGCTGAGTACCATAACCGTGTGTTCCTCCACCATGGGACCCCACAAACTCCATAAGGGGGTGAGATCAAGATCGCCCCAATGAGGGTGGTCCTGTATTCTGAACAGCCTCTCCCTGAAGCCTTCCAGACCCTCAGCCCTGGGCATCTGGTGGGAAGGGAAGAGGGAGAGGAGGGGAAGAGGCACCTATGCGAGGTGAGCACCACGGAGCGCCCCTCCCGCACTACAGCCAGGAGACTGTTCCAGAGGAAGCGCCGTGCACTGGGGTCCATGCCTGTGGTGGGCTCATCCTGGGAAGAGCGGACATGTCCTACACCAGGTCACCCAGATGCTCCGACCCCACCCGGCCCACACCACACCAAACGCACCAGAAAGACCACAGCAGGATCCCCAACCAGCGCGATAGCTGTGGCCAGTTTCCGTTTGTTGCCTCCGCTGTAGGTGCCAGCAGGTCTGTCTGCATACTGTGGGAGCCCTAGGCGAGCCAGGCCAAGGCTGGCTATCTGTGGAGCGCAGAATAAGCATAAGGCAGGTGGTTCATGCCTATAATCCTAGTTATTCAGAAGGCTAAATTCTGAGGACTGGGGTTTGAAGACAGCCCTGGCAAGAACGTCTGTGATGCTTCTTTTTCTTCTTCTATTTTCCAGTTCTGGGTTTGAACTCAGGGCCTGAGCTCTTTTTCTCAAGGCTAGCACTCCATCACTGGAACCACAACGTGGGGTGGGGCACAGAGTAGAAACAACACTTCTGATTGGACTGTGATGGTAGGGGGCGGAGCCAAGAGCCAGACCCACTCAGGATTGGACTGAAGTCTGGGCATGAATAATGTGAGCCCTGGATCAGGGCTGGTCCAGCAAACACTCAGTCTAGGAGCCTCTAGGAGCCTGGGAGGGGAAGGTTGAAGGTGGAGCTCTCACCTGTGCCACGTGAGCATCAGGAACACCATGCAGACGTGCAAAGAGTTCCAGGTGCTCCCGACCTGTTAGCAAGTCGAAGATGGCATCCGACTGAGGACAGTAGCCCATGCGGCGGTGAGCTTCAGCAGGTTCCTTGGCCACACTGGGAGATAGGAGACAGGAGGCTCAGAGAACTGCCTAGTAGCAGGCCCAGGCCTTACTGGTAGCATACACAGGGTCTCAAAGTTCACCTATCCAGGACCACCATGGTAATGGACAGGGTGTTTCAGAGCCTAGTTCACCAGTTGGAGATCCTAGGCCGTGCTGGGAAGGGGTAAGGACAGGGAAGAACAAGAATTTCAGGTATCTCATTCCCACATGAAGCTCCAGCACCTGTGGCCTGCCAGCACTGCCTCGCCGCTGCTGGGCAAGGTGTCCCCAGTCACCATGCGAAAGGTGGACGTTTTTCCTGCTCCATTCACTCCCAGAAGCCCGAAACACTGCGAGGGACACACAGAAACATGCAATCAGTGAGGCCCCAGGTCCTCCCTCCAGGGGCTACACACTCTGGCCTCCTTTCTGATTTGTGCATAGAGGGTTGTGGGCTACAGGAAACCTTGGGACAGAAATACTGGTGGTAAAGCCGGGTGCCAGTGACTCACACCTGTAATCCTAGGTACTCAGGAGCCTGACATCTGAGGACCATGGTTCAAAGCCAGCCTGGACAGTAAAGTCCATGAACCTCATCTCCAATGAACCATCAGAAAACTGGAAGTGGCGCTGTAGCTCAAGTAGTAGCACACTAGCCTTGAGCTGAAGAGCTTAGAGACAGGGCCCAGGCCCAGAGTTCAAGACCCACTACTGACAAAAAAAAAAAAAAAAGCAGCAGCTCAGGGACATTGCCCAGGCCCTGAGTTCAAGCCTCAGGACTGGCAAAAACAAACAAATGTCAGCAAGCACCTGGCCACTGCTTCTCCAGGCACTGGGCTTTCCACTCCTGACTCACCTCCCCAGGGGGGATCCCAAGGCACAGGCGATCCACGGCTGGCGTCCTCTGCCCTCGGTACACCTGGAGGGGTTCAGGTCCTTGAGAAAGTCTGATGGGCCTACAGAGTCCTCCCACCCAGCACTCTGCCCTCCTCTACCCACCTTGGTCAAATCCCTGAGCACCAATACATCCCCCTCGGTGCTCCCTTTGGTAACTCGCTTGCGCTCCCGTGCCACATCCTCATCTTCCTCTCCCAAGGGTGGCAGAAGCCTAACCTTGGGTCTGAAGACAGAGACAGGAGCAGCACCAAGTGAGGCCTTTGGCTCCTAGCCTCTATCTCCCCCACCCCTGATCCCCACTGACTGTGGCAGGAGGTGGCTGCGGTGCTGGAGGAGAAGCGTGACGAGGAGGAAGAGAGGCCCCTGCACCACCATGGCCAAGAGGTTCTTGCCAACCACTTCCCAGTTCAGGGGAGACTGGAACTGCTTGTCTCCTGTGAAGACAAAAAAAAAAAAAAAAAAAGGACTTGTAGTTGGGCACCAGCAGCTTACACCTGTAATCCTAGCTACGCAGCAGTGTGAGATATGGGGATTGGGGTTCAAAGCTAGCCCAGGCAGGAAAGTCCATGAAACTCTTATCTCCACTAAACTACCCAAAATGTCAGAAGTGGCACTGTGGCTCAAAGTGGTAGAGACCTAGCCTTGAGTAAAAGAGCTCAGGGACAGTGCCCAGGTCCTGAGTTCAAGCCTCATTACCAATAGAATTTTTTTGTGTGTGCCAGTTGTGGGGCTTGAACTCAGGGCCTGAGCACTGTCCCTGGCTTCTTTTTGCTCAAGGCTAGCACTCTACCACTTGAGCCACAGCACCACTCTGGCTTTTTCTGTTTATGTGGTGCTGAGGAATCAAACCCAGGGCTTCATGCATGCTAGGCAAGCATTCTACCACTAAGCCACATTCCCAGCCACAACTAAATTTTTTTTAAAGGACTTGGGGGTGTTTGAAGGCATGGCTCAGTTGGTAGAGTGCTAGCCAATAAGCAAAAGCATCATGTACCAAGTTTGAGTCCTGGTCTTGAACCAAAGAAAAGGGGGGAGGGAACTTGGCGTCTGGCACCCTATTCAGGTTAAACCTATCCAGGACCATGCCATTAATGTCAGGGACACTTAAAAACTTTAGTTCTTTCTCTGTCTCTCTGTGTCTCTGTCTCCGTCTCTGTCTCTCTCTTTCTCTTTGTGTGTGTGTGTGTATGTATGTGTCCTGGGGTTTGAACTCAAGGCCTGGGTGCTGTTCCTGTGCTTTGTTTTGCTGCTCAAGGCTAGCACTCTATCACTTGAGCTGCAGCTCCACTTCTGGCTTTTGGAGATAATAGTCTCATGAACTCTTGCCCAGGCTGTCTTTGAACTACAATTCTAATTTCTCAACCTCCTTAGTAGCTAGGATTAGAGGCATGAGCCACCAAGTGCTTGATATGACTTTTTTGTTTGTCTGTTTTATGCACCTTACCTAAAAATCTCTGGTTCTCTCCCTGGAGACTTTTTTTTTTTTGGACTCAGGGCCTGAGCACTGTCCCTGGCTTCTTTTTGCTCAAGGCTAGCACTCTGCCACTTGAGCCACAGTGCCACCTCTGGCCATTTTCTATATATGTGGTGCTGGGGAATCGAACCCAGAACTTCTTGCCACTAGGTCATATTCCCAGCCCTCCCTGGAAACATTTTGTCCTCAGCCTATAAAGTCAATTCTAGGGTGGGTGGCACTTTCAAGGGTACTAGCCACAGCTCCACCCAACGGGAAGTTCTCACCTAAGCGCTCAAAGGCATCAGCCACGGCCTGGTTTCGCACCATGTCAATCAGCCCTCGGCCCAGGCAGAAGTGGGGGAAGATGAGGAAGACTCTTTTCAAGATCCGGCTCACTTCCTGCAGCGCCTGCTCTGGGTCGGGAGGAGGTGGGTGGGTCAGGGGGAATGAGGCCAAGACCCCCCCACCTAGCCCCACACCCAGCCCTGCAGAGCCCCACCTCATCAGTGAAGAGCTCAAGCACAAAGGTGGCCATGCTGCCGTTGATGCCAATGAAGAGGTTGATGCAGGTGAGAACCACATAGGCCGTGCTGGGCACGGAGAAGAAGAAGGAGGCTGGGTACATGAGTGGCGTGATGGACCAGCTGGGAGGATAAGAGGAGCCACCTGATCCCTATGAGCTCTGGGGGGAACGTGCAGATCTCCTCTCCCCTCCCAGCACGACTCGATTCACAGGAATAAGGATGTGAGGAGCTTTTAAAGCCACATTGGCACCATCTTGAGTTCAGTCTCCCTCCATATCTTCTGAAGATGCTGCAGAGCTCCTCCACAGAAGAGGTGGGAGGTGAGAAAGCACAGGCCCTGCGGGGTGTAAAGCCTTACCCGTACAGCAATAGCAAGAGCAGGAGAGCAGGCAGGTTTGCAGGAGCCACATACGCCTTCTGCTGGAAGGCCAGGAAGATGAGCACCACTATGCACACAGCCACCAAGTAGTTACACTGCATCGGAGACAAAGTTACCTCAACATGGGAAGAGGCAGGAGCTTCAACCTCCCTTAATCCCCATCTCTCCTTCCTTCCTTCCTTCCTTTCTTTTTATTTATTTTGATGCTACAGATGGAGCCCAGGATTTCATACATGCCAGGCAAAGCACTCCATCACCAAGCCACATTACCCAATCCGTCTCCCTGCTTTTTTTTTTTTTTAATGCAAAAGAGCAAGAAATTTCCCACAATCCTTAAGACCTTGCTCATGCTATCTTGCCCAAACCCCACCCCGCTGGGAGAGGTAGTGACAAGCAGTTCTGTTCCCCACCCTACCCCTGCCAGGCAGCCCCCGCACCATGTCCCAGAGAAAGTTGCCGAGCCAGTAAAGGGTCGGGGACAGGCCCCCAAGGAGCTGCAGGTGTTTTGCTCGAGTGACACGCTCCTCGATGAGCACAAGGGTGAAGCTGGCTGGGACGAAGGACATGGCGAAGACCACACAGATGGAGACAAGGACGTCCACTGAGGAGGCCATCCTGGGAGTGAGGGTGCAAGGGATCTCAGAGTCGATCTTGTGCATGCAATGGAGGGGACAAAGGTCGGCTGTTCCCAATGGTGGTCGGGAAAGGGGAAGGGATATTTGGGGACAAGAGTGGGGGAGTCCTTTTAGGGAAGGGCAATGTCTGGTAGGATAGAAGTTTTGTTTTTTGGTATGTGAGTATGTGTGTGCGCGCGCACGCACGCGCGCACATGTGCAGGTACTAGGGCTTGAACTCAAGGCTTAGGTGCTATCCTTAGCTTTTTCTTTTGTTTTCTCTTTTTTTTTGGCCAGTTCTGGGGCTTGAACTCAGGGCCTGGGCACTGTCCCTGAGCTTCTTTTGCTCAAGGATAGCACTCTACCACTTAAGCCACAACTCCATTAGCAACTTTTAGTTTTGGTGGTTCATTGGAGATAAAAAGTCTCCTAGACTTTTCCTGCCAGTCTGGCTTCAAACTGTGATCCTCAGGGGGCTGGGGATATGGCCTAGTGGCAAGAGAGCTTGCCTTGTATACATGAGGCCCTGGGTTCGATTCCCCAGCACCACATATACAGAAAACAGCCAGAAGTGGCACTGTGGCTCAAGTGGCAGAGTGCTAGCCTTGAGCAAAAGGAAGCCAGGGACAGTGCTCAGGCCCTGAGTCCAAGGCCCAGGACTGGCAAAACAAAACAAAACAAAACAAACTGTGATCCTCAGATCTCAGCCTCCTGAGTAGCCAGGATTATAGGCGTGAGCCATTGGTACTCAGCTGGTAGGATCAAAATTGGTAGGGAAAAGGACATTCAGGCTGCTAGGAAAGCCTCAAGCCTGCTGAGCCTGATGCCTCTTATTATCCTGTCCAGGAAGAGAGCTAATAGCTCCCCCTTGCAGTGGACAAAGAGTTCCCATCCAGTCCCCACAACCAGGAATACCACCACCACCATCACCACCACCACCACCACCGTGACCGGGGAGGCTTGCCAGAAGAGACTCACAGCGCGACTTCAGACAGTTGCTCTTTGGTCAGGTTCAGTGGGTGGTTGAGCGTGGTGATGTTGTGGGCCCGGTGGGCGGGGCCTGGGGGCAGGTGGGCCTGTAGGATTGCGTTGTTGGCTCGGTTGAGGAAGGCCACCATGGCATGCCAGCCCTTGTTGTTGAACCAGATCTGGGTGGAGAAAAGGTCACGGGGTCAGGGTGGATGGACAGAGACCTGAGTCCAGCTGGCCATTGCCTGCTGCCTTCAGCTCCCACCTTGAGGTTGTTCTGCCCATCTAGGCCATGAGCCCATTCTGTGAGGTGGTTCAGCACCCTGTCCAGAGCTTCACCGGCCTGGGGCTTCAGCAGTGACTGGAGTAACTCCACTGTGTGGCCCACCTCACGCCCCGTGGGGAGGTCAGGATCTCGGCCCCCTAGTGAGAAGCCCCCATATCTTGGGGGGAGGTGCGGGCAGGGGAGGTAAGATACAAAGCTGCTTGACAGCACAGGGAAAGGAACAGGGTAGGGGACCCCCCCTCCCCCAGCTCCCGGTTCCTCCTTACCTGACCTCATTTACCCACTTCTTAGTCTTCAGGCTGCAGAGAGTCAGGGATAAGGGGACACAGAGTGAGAATGGGAGGATAGAGGTGTGGAAGAGGCAGGAGGCGAGGGTGGAGGGCACTGGAAAGTCCCCGCTGGGGGCCCCTGGCAGAGCATACTCGAAGCGAGACTCTACCAGACCTGGACCCACGAGTGGCTCACCCCTGGTGCACCAGGCGTGGGTAGGTCTTCACCAGGAAATCACTCAGGTTCCGGCCTGTCAGATTCTGTACCACTTCTCCCAAGCGGGCCACAACCTGGGGTGGTGGGGGGCCCCCAGCCCCCGCTGGGCAGTCAGGGAGCAGGTGGCGGCGGGCTCCAGGCTGACTGCACTGGCAAGCAGGGGATGGAGACTCCAGGGTCCAGTTGCCACGTGCCAAGCCTTCGGCCACATCAGCAGGAATCTCGGGGACAGAGAACTGGCACGCAGGGCGCTGTGTGGGCGCAGGCGCAGGCTCCCTGTGGGAGTCAAGACAGACCAGGAACACCAGCAAGCTGGACTAGGCATGCTGTGTACCCACCTCCAGAACCCAGGAGGGAAACTGGAGTCGGAGCTCAGAAGGGAAACCGAGGCCAGACCCCAGAGAGGCAACTGAGGCTAGATCCCAGGTGGGGAAACTGAGGCCAGAGCCCCCCAAGGGGTAGGAGGGAAGGCAAAGGCTGGCATCCAGAGAAGAAACTGGAGCTGGAGCCCAGGGTGGTGGGGAACCAAGGCCAGACAGAGGGAGCAGGACCCAGGTTGAGGGCATCACCTGGTGGAGGTGTTCTGCAGGCAGGGCCCCTCCAGTCCTGCCTCCCTGAGCAGGGCCTCAAGCAGGCGGGCCTGAACAGCGTCCCGTGGTGCGTCCTCACTGGCGGGGAGGGGAATGGGGGGGTCAGGATTGTGACTTCAGGGTCCTGGCCCTCCCTCCACCACCAGGCCCTCCTTCCCCGCACTCACCTGAAGAAGGAGACCTGGGCGCCGTACATGGCAGGACTGAGCCGCAGAGGTGGGTAGTGGCCAAAAGGAGGCACGATGAGGCTGAACAACAGAGCCAGGCCCACAAACAGAGCAGGCAGCACGATCTGGAGGTACCAGCTTGTGAGCTGCAGCCATGCAGCTCGCCCTGCTCCTGCTCCAGAACCACCCCTGAGCCCCCAATAAACAGGCATGCGGTGAAGCTGAGCCCCCCCCCTTACCTGGGCAAACAGGCCACGGCGGCTGCGACACGCCAGCAGAAAACGCTTGAGAAGCAGGGCCCAGAGCTGCTGGCGGATCAACGCATTGCCCTGTACCCGACCTGCGGCCACCGTCCAACAACCCTGCAGGGCCTGATTCTCCGAGGCTGACCCAGCTGCGAAGGATGGGAGGGGCAGAGGTCAGTCTCATGCTATGAAGACCCAGAGTGGGGAGGGCTGGAGTAGGAAGGACTCACCAGGCTCCCCATTCTCCAGGGCTGAGGCCTCTGGCAGTGTCTTGAGCCGGAGGGGGGCAATTTGGGTCCTCAGATGCTGCCTGGAGTTGCCATCTGCCAAGCCCACAGGGGCCAGAGACCAAGATTAGTGTGCCAGGCTGGGACCAGGGTCAAGGGAAAGGGTTATGAAGGGAGAGGTCAAGACTCAGGGCTGGGCACAAAGGACAGACTCAATCAGGGATCAGGACTTGGATTCAGGCCAGCTCTAGGTCAGGGTCAAGGGTGAAAGGTCAGGGAGGCTGGTCGCACCATCCTGGTTTGCATCCACAGCACAGTCCTCCACCACCTTCAAGAAGATCTGTGGAGATGGAGCAGGAGCTCAGAGACTAGAGGACTCTGGGAAGGGTCCCTGCAGGCCTCCCCCAGGGGTGCCGAGCTCCTGCCCTGGCCCTGCCTCCTCCCTCCCATGCTCTCGCTATCAGTAAGACTCCTGCAGACACTGGTGGCTCGTGCCCATAATCCTTGCAACTCTGAGGGTCTCAGTTTGAAGCTCCCTCCTCCAGGCAGCCCCCTGGGCCCCGCACCTCCTCCAGGCTGGTGTCCGAGATCCCATAGCCAGCGAGGCCCAGTGCCCCCAGGCCTTGGTCCAGCTCCTGGAAGAGGGAGGCAAAGCTGCCATCCAGGGCAGCCGGGTAGGGCAGGGCCAGCACCAGCTCTCGGGGCAGCTCCTCTACCAGCTGTGCCCCAGGCACCGAGCGCTGCACGAGGGCCAGGAGCTGGGATGAACCTGAAGGAACAGGAGCTCCCTCAAGGACCCTCGAAGGCTCAGGGTCCCCTCCCCAGAGCCCTTGTCCCCCATTCCTGCCAACCCACGCTCCTTGGGTTAAGAACTGGAGGGCAGGGTGGGGCCACTTTGGGCATTCAACTCAGGGTCAACAGCACCCTTTGCTGTAGCCTAGGGTATGGATCTGGTCTGGGGTCCCCTGAATTAAATCCCCACCCCATCCATCCCTTTGGGGGCCTCGCAGCCTAGCCAGTACCTGCTACACTGTTCTGGTGGCCCGGCTCCCCCTCCTGTCCGGTATCCAGACTGTCCTTTGAGTCAGTATCACTCTGCAGGCAGAAGAGTAATGATTGAAAAAGCCATCTGGCTGAATGGAGCCTGGGGGTCAGAGGTCACAAGCCAGCTTTGGCTCTCACCTTCTCACCACTATTCAGGGGTGGGGACTTCTTCACCAGGGTCAGGTAGTAGCCAGAGCCCAAGTGACGCCGTAGAAAGTGCGGAGATCCACAGCAGCACAGGCGGCCACCCGCCACCATGGCCACGCGATCTCCCAGAAGCTCTGCCTCATCCAGGTGGTGGGTGGAGAGAATCAGTGTGCGACCTGGGCATGGAGATCCCACGCTTGTGAATCATCAGGCCACCTGGTCTTTCCCCAAACTGTGGGTCTCAAGAACTGCAATGCAATACCCTACGTAGGAAACTCCCATTCATCCTGCAACCCCCCTCCCACCACTTCTTTGTCAGGAAATGCCCCTGTCCCAGCGGAATGCAGGCAGACCTCAGGCCACTGCTGACACTTACCTTCTCGGTATTTGAGCAGTAGTTCCCAAATGTTGCGGCGGGAAGCAGGATCCACACCTGCAGTAGGCTCATCCAGGATAACCACTTGGGAGCCACCCACAAAAGCAATGGCCACAGATAGCTTCCTCTGCATTCCACCTGAGTGGGCACAGGGTGTCAATCTCAGCACGACCCTCCCTCCTCCGTGCCCTCCACTGCTGCCTTTTCTTTTTGTGTATGTGCTGGGTCTGGAGCTTGAACTCAGGACCTGGGCACTGTCCTTGAGCTGCTGCTTCTTTTTTTTTTCTTTTTGTTTTTTCCAGTCATGGAGCTTGAACTTAGGATCTGGGCGCTGTCCCTGAGCTTTTCTGCTCAAGGCTAGTGCTCTACCACTTGAGCCACAGCTCCACTCCTGGCTTTTTGGTAGTTAATTGGACAGAAAAGTCTCACAAGCCAGGTGCTGCTAGCTCACATCTGTAATCCTAACTACTCAGGAGGCAGAGATCTGAAGATCGCAGTTAAAAGCCAGTCCAGGCAGGAAAGACAGTGAGACTCTTATCTCCAATTAACCACCAGAAAACTGGAAGTGGTGCTGTGACTCAAAATGCTAGAGCACTGGCCTTGAGCAGAAAAGCTCAGGGATAGCATCCAGGCCCTGAGTTCAAATCCCATGACTGACAAAAAAAAAAAAAAGCACACAAAGAGTCTGACAGACTTTCCTGTCCAGGCTGGCTTCAAACCATGATCCTCAGATCTCAGCCAACTGAGTAGGTAGGATGACAGGTGTGAGCCATGATGCCTGGCTTAGTGTGACCCTTTCATCCTCCCAATAGACCTCAGTACCCTGGCTTCCTGTCTCGCTGTGGAGGTGACACCCCAGGCTGGCTCACCAGAGAGGTGCCGTGTCAGTGTGAGCCGCTTGGGGATGAGTCCTACATCTTGCAGCAGACGTTCCTGCTCCGGGCCTACTGCAGCCGCACTGAGACCCTTCAACCGGCCATAAAACCACACGTGCTCCTCTACTGTCAGCCTGTAGCCAGGGGTCATCACAGTGGGCAGGGTGCCAGAGGATGCCCGCTCCCTCCCTCCCCCACGCACGCCAGGCCCACCCAACACACCAGGACGTACAGGTCAAACAGCACGTTGTACTGTGGGCAGATGCCCAGGTGAGGCCGGATGGCCGCCATGCTGGAGCGCACATCATGGCCCAGGACAAAGGCGGAGCCACCAGTGGGTGGAAAGAGGCCACTCAGGATAGACCTGGGGGTACAGAAGTCTCAGGGCAGCACCCTCTACAAAGAGGACCCCTCCACAGAGAGAAGGCCACCTGCGTTCACATTTACCTTCTGTATGCTCAACCCTAAGGGGTCTATGTCCCCTTACTATTATTATTATTATTATTATTATTATTATTATTATTATTTGGGAAGGGGGGCACTCATGCACTGGTCCTAGGGCTTGAACTCAGGGCCTAGGCACTGTCCCTGGGCTTTTCTACTCAAGGCTGGTGCTCTACCACTTTGGTCCACAGCATCACTTCTGGGTTTCAGGTTAATTGGAGTCTCATGGGCTTTCCTGCCTGAGTTAGCTTTGACCTGTAACCCTCAGACCCTGGCCTCCTGAGTAGTTAGGATTACAGGTGTGAGCCATTGGCACCTGGCTATGTCCCATTTCACAGAAGAGAGAAACAGAGGCTCAGAGGACACGTACTGAGCACATTTTGTGCCCAAAGTGGACTGGGGTTTCTACCCACACTGGATCAGCAGGCGCCCTCTGAGGCTGGGGGAGGGGGTGGCTGGCTCACAGTGTGGTCGTTTTGCCCGCTCCATTGTGACCCAGGAAGGCAGTGATGTGGCCTTGGTAGAAATCCAGGCTGAGTCCACGCAGGGCTGGCTGTGCACTGCCAGGAAAGCGCTTCTCCAGACCACGAATGGAGACTCCGGGGTTCAGGCCAGGAGGTGCCTCTTCTACCAGAACTGTGGAGGGAGGGCAGGAAGGAGGGAGGGCCAGGTCATCCCCAGAATCCTGGAGGTTCATCAGAGCTGGTCCCTTTCAGGTGGGGGATCTGTAAGACTTAGGGGTGTTCCAGAGGGCTGAAGCACATGTATCACCGAGCTGCTGGGGTGTCCACAGAATTGAAATGAGGATTTGTAGACACTGTTTTATGTTCTTCTGTGTGTGTGTGTGTGTGTGTGTGTGTGTTCTTGGGCTTGAACAAAGGGCCTGGGCACTGCCCTCTAAGTTTTAGTGCGCAAGGCTGGCATTGTACCACTTAAGCCACAGCTCTTCCAACTTTTTGGTGCTTAAGATAAAAGTCTTACTGGGCTGGAAATATGGCCTAGTGGTAGAGTGCTTGCCTGGGTTCAATTCCTCAGCACCACATATATAGAAAAAGCCAGAAGTGGTGCTGTGGGCTCAAATGGCAGAGTACTAGCCTTGAGAAAAAGAAGCCAGAGACATTGCTCAGGTCCTGAGTTCAAGCCCCAGGACTAGCAAAAAAGAAAAAAAAAAAGGCTTACTGTTGGGCACCAGGGGCTCATGCCTGAATCCTAGCTACTCAGGAGGCTGAGGTCTGAGGATTGCAGTTCAAAGCCAACCCAGACAGACAAGTCCCATGAGACTCCACCACTGGAAAAACTGGCCTTCACACTGTGGTTCAAATTGAGAGTGCTAATCTTGAGTAAAAGAGCTCAGGGACAGTGTCCAGACCTTGAGTTCAAGCCCCAGGGCTGCTCCCCCTGCAAAAAAAAAAAAAAAGTCTCACAGACCTTTGCCCAGGCTGGTTTCGAACTGTGATCCTCAGATCTCAGTCTCTTGAATAGCTAAGATTACAAGTGTGAGCCACCATCGCCTGGCTGACCCTGTGTTTCTGAAGTTTGGAGTGAGAGGAGTACTGAGAAATCCAAATGGGGGAGCAGCTGCTAAAGCTCCTAGGCCTCACCTTTTGGGTCTTGTGGGGCAGGGGCTGGGGCAGGGCCCTTGGGGGCTCCAGGTCCGCACCAGTAGCTCCTCTGGAAGGGAAAATTCCATGGTTCCGGGATCCCGTACTGTCCTGCAGGGAGAGATGCCCAGTTATGTCTGTTATTCCCCATGGAGTGTGCCAACAACTGGCCACACGCCTGGAATCAGGGCAACCAGACACCTGCGCGCTGTGCCAGGAGTTTCCCCCATCCCTGTCTACGCTGAACGATGCAGACCTTGTGCGCAGGCAAGAGAGCCTCATCTTGAAACCCTGCCCCTTCTGGGAGATAACCAGGATTGGAGCTTCCAGGTACCAGGAAGGCCCCGCCCCTCATCCCGTCTGGCCCCTCCCACCAGCCCAGCCCGACCCCGCCCTCGGCCCCACCTGGCCCCGCCCCTTGATCCACCTGGCCAGGCCCCTCTGTCAGGCCCTGCCCCCGCCCCGCCCCTCGGCCCCACCCCAGCCCCACTTGGCCCCGCCCCCATCCTGCTACAGCACACCTGGGCACACGGCCTCCAGGTACCACAGGGCAAGGCCATAGAGCACAGCATCCAGCAGCAGGAGGCCGGAGACCTGTGCCAGGCTGAAGACGTCAGCTGCAGGCCCAATGCCCAGGTTGTGCCACTGTGCACCCTCGCCCTGCTCCTCCAGCAGCGCCAGGCTCTCACACCCGAAGCCGAAGGCCACGGGTGACAGCAAGCTCTGCAGGAGGGCACAAGTGGGGTCAGCTTGGCCAAAGGCACCCCGCCCCACCCTACCCCCCAAGGGCACCACCCCCAAGGCCTGCCTCGGTCCTCACCGCAGCTACACGGCCTCCGGCAGGCAGCCGCTCCCGCCAGGCCCCGCACAGCACATAGGGGAGATAGAGCGAGAAGTAGATGAGGCCCCCACAAGAGGCTGCCAAGTTGGCGTGGGAGAAGAAGGCGCTCAGCAAGAAGCTCTGGACCACCGTGGCTACCGAGAAGGTGGCCAAGAACAGGAAGATGACCATCGGGTGGCTGTAGGGGAGAACATCTCCCAGCTGGGAAGGCAAAGGAAGTCTTTCCAGGATGGGGCCTTGGGTAACACACACTGGCACTGCAGGCTTCCTGCTTCTAACCCTCCAGCCCCATCATAAGCCAGGAAAGCCGAGCTGCACCCACCTTGAGTACCATCACGAGCAGTGCGGCACTGAGAAGGAAAGGCCCAAGGCAACTGAGGAACCAGCCCAGCCAGAGAACTGCACGGCTGAGTCCCATGGCACGCATCGTGTCGCGTAGTCGTGTTTCCTTTTCACGCACCACAGCCTTCACCGTCAGTGCCACCGAGTAGATCCAAGACAATGTCAGGAAGAGTGGCAGTGACCGGCTCAAGACACGCAAGAACCTGAGGCGTGGGGCACAGGGGTAGTCAAGGACCCTGTACTGTACAGCCCTATACCACACATCTGACGTGACCCATTAATCCTGAGACTTCAAGAATTTCAACCAGGGGCTGGGAATGTGGCTTAGCAGTAGAGAGCTTGCCTAGCACACATGAAGCCCTGGATTCGATTCCTCAGCACCACATAAACAGAAAAAGCCAGAAGTGGCTCTGTGGCTCAAGTGGTAGAATGCTAGCCTTGAGCAAAAGAAGCCAGGGACATTGCTCAGGCCCTGAGTCCAAGGCCCAGGACCGACAAAAAAAAAAAGAAAAAAAAGAATTTCAACCAGCTGTGCCTCCCCCCCGCCTTAGAACTCAGATCCAAGCTAGGAGGTGGTGGTTCACATCTGTAATCCTAAGTACTTAGAAAGTTGATATTTGAGGATCTCAGTTCAAAGCCAGTCTGTGCAGACAAAGCTGAGAAATACTTATTTTCAGTTAACCACCAAAAAAAAAGCCAGAAGTACAACTGTGGTTCAAGTGATAGAGCTAAGGAAAAAATAAAATGAAAAAGTTAAGGAACAGTACCCAGGCCATGAGTTCAAGCCCTAGAGACTGTGAGCACGGGCGTGCATGCGCACCCCCCGACCCCCAGATCCAGCCTTGGAGTCCCCGCTCTTAGCACAGGCTGTGCTCTTCTTGTACTTAGACACCCTAGACCCCCTGGGATCACAGAGCCTCACTATACCAGTCACATGGAGTGTTTCCTCTAAACCAGCAGGCAGCTGGTGAATGCTTGAGTGTTCTAAACCAGGCCCCACTCCAACCCTGGGACTGGCAGTTGAGAGAGTGAGAAGGGGCCATGGCTCACACGTCATCAACATAGCAGGGATAGGGCATCTGCTGCAGGTAGAGGCCCACCCGGGGCTGAGCACCGCTTAGCACTCGAATTGCTGCATTCTCCAGTAGATCTTGCAGGTACACGAAGCCTCCCCACACATAGCGAAGGTCCACCAGAGGATCTGCAGAGGGACCAGGGTCCCAAAACCTTCAAGGGAAGAGAAGTGGTCAGCTGTAGGAGGCCCTGCCCATAACAGCCTTGCCTCTGCCCCTCTAACTCTGGCATGACTCAGTGGACAGAATTTTGTGCCTGGCCAGCCCACCTTTAAGCCCTACTAATTAATACCCATTCCCACCTTATCCACTAGATCTTTGCCCCTGTCCCATCATTCTACTAGGCCATGCCTTTGTGGATCCCAATTGGCCAATAGTGCTCTTGGCTCTACCTACAGGGCCTTTGTCAGTACTGCCCGCCTACTGACTATCTTCCTATCATGATTGCCAATAGGCTAAACTACCTATTTATCATGATCTCCAACAGGCTGCATGCTCTCAGCCCCACCTACCACACTCTTGGCCCAGCCCACCACATCTTTGTCCCCACCCTCACTTGTCCATGATCTTATTGGTCCTCGTGACATCATCGATGTCCATTCGAATCTTGACCCGCACATGGCCAGGGCCCAAGCCAGGAGCTGGCATCTCTGTGAGATTCTGGGGATCCTCTGGCGCCAGGAAGACGATGCCCGCCCAGAGACGGCGCTCAGCAATCAGTTGCAGGGCCCGTGACACCAACGCTGCCTCAGAAGGTGCGGCCTCGAGCTTGTCTAGGGATACACACTGGGAGGGCATTGAATCCCAGGGGCTGAAGTCTGCCTGCCTCTTGGACCTGCTGGCCATCCCCCATTGACCTGAGGCCAAGCTGATGTTCCCTCCCTGTTCATGGTGACCTGTTCATGGTTGATTGGCTCCTTTTTCAGCAGGCTGGGCCCCTCCTAGGGCCTCTAGGACATCCAAGATGTCATTCTGCTTGAACCCTCCAAGGACAGAGCCCCTTCCCCCATCCCTGTTGTGTCCCCAGGGGAAGACTTGTCTCTAAGCCTGTCATCATCCGGTTGTGTGGTCTGTTCCCCTCCTGACAGAGATCCCCAGCAACCTTACCTTCATCACTTGGCCCACAGTGCCCACCAGGTGTCCTATGTCATTGTGGGCATCCCGCCAGCTGTAGCCTCCCCTGCTAGGATCCAGGAAGGACATGATCGTCTCAGTTCTGTTTGAACCTCCAGTTCCCGGCCTTCTCTGCCCTTGGTTCTGCATCTCCAGAAGCCCCTGGGGAACGTGGGGGGGGGGCAGTGTCAGATGAGAAGTCCCTGAGAAGCCTCCTTCTTGCCCTAGGACACCCCCTCCAACCCACCTGTAGCATGGCCACATTGTCACTGTTGTTCATGAAGTCAAAGACCTGGGGACCCAGTACCCCCCAGACCTCCTGGACATCCCTTAGCAGAGACAGCTCCTCAAAAGTCCGGTTCACCTGTGAGGGAGGGAGGGAAGTCCAGAGATTAAGCTAGGGGTCCTGTACCTCCCTAGGCCCCTTCATGTCACCCTGTCTCTGAACCTTTACATGCTGGTTTCCTCAATATCTACCACAGTCTGAGGGCCTCCCACCTACAGTGAGGGTATGGGATGGATTCTGCCATTCCCCTGCTGCCCCAGCACCCAGCCACCCTGACCTGGGCCATGAGCTGCCGAGTAAAATTTGTGTCAGGTGCAAATAGAAGTTTCCCGTGGACCAGTGGCTTCAGACGTCTCCAGAGCAGGTAAGACATCGGGTGATCATCCAGGACCCCCATCAGCTTGGTGCAGGCAGCAACCTCACCGTCACCTTCATGGTGTAGAGGTATCATGAGGCTCTACCCCACACACTCCATCCACTTTCCAAATGGGGAAACTGACGTGCATCACTTACTCAGGCCATCAGCCATCAGGGGTGGTCCAGGCTCGGGCCCTACCAATTCCTTCAGTTGGCTGGCTTCATACCAGTTGAGGGAGAGACCACCTGGGCTGCTGGACCCCTTGGCACTGCAGAAGGCTTCTGATATCAGCTGTAGAAGGCCACTTGATCCCTGGGGTCTCCGCAGCAGAGCCCGGAGATCTACCAAGCTGGGCAGAGCTAGAAGCTAAAAAGAGGTCGCCAGAGGGCGCTGGCAACCTTTCCTCCATACCATCTCACTTTCCAGCCTTAAACTGGGGCAAGGACCTGGCCAGGAGCACCCTCTACTTGTCACTATCCCACCTGGGCAGTCTGCCCTTATTGTTTCCTGGCTGGGAATGGGGGGAGGGGGTCTCACCTCCTGGGTCAGGTTCTCAGCAGCTTCCACAAAGGTATTCACCGTTTCCTGGGTTTGGCCCAGTGCCTTCAACAAAGATTCCTGAGGGGAGATGAAAGAGCAAAAAGTGGCCAGGCACAGGTAGTCTGTAATCCTAGCTACTCATCAGGCTGAGATCAAGGATCAAAGTTTGAAACTAGCTGGGCAGAAAAATCTTTGAAACTCTTATCCACAATTAACCACCAAAGCTGGAAGTAAAGCAGTGGCTCAAGTGGTAGAGTTCTAACCTTGAGCAAAAAAGCTTAAGGGACAGCACCCAGGCACTGAGTTCAAGCCAAAACACTGGAATTAAAAACAAAAAAAAACAAAAAAACAGTGAAGTTGATGCCAAGCCTAGCAAGTACCCAACTGATCCACACAATCATTATTCCCATTTTACAAACAAGGAAATGGAGTCTTCGAGAGGTGCAAAGACTTCTTCAATGTCTTGACCACCATGCAAGACATTTCCTGTCTGAGTACAAACAGGGCAAAGGACATTAGTCCCCATGCTGGGGGCAGCTCTGGAGAGACTGAAATGAGACCCTAGGATGGAGAGATTCTGGCTCTTCCTGCAAGTAATGCCCCCCACCCCCGCAGCCTTGTCTCACCCCTTGTGACAGCATCCCCAGAAACGCCGTGGCCAGTGAGGGTTGTTCCTTCAGTGGGTCACTGTGTTGAGGCCCGGCTGGAGGAAGAGGGGACAGAAACACAGGGTTAGGGGAATCTTGGGATGGCAGCCCCTGCCCGTGCCCATTTCACAGTTAGGCAAGTGGAGGCTGGAGAGTTTCCCAGCCCCCTCACTTTTATTGCCAGCACTCTCCAGCAATGGCATCAGCTTCCCAAGAGCAGTCAGTGCCTGGTGGACGCTGGGGCTCCCCAGCACGGTGTGGGCATCAGCTAGAAGCCTGGAGATTCTGAACAGAAGAGAGAAGGCAGGATGTAGGGGCTCTGGGGATGGACCTCTCTCGAGCCCAGAGCCCACTGGCCTGGCTGTCTCAACTGCTGTGACTCACAATGAGTTCTTGAAGTTGGTAAGGAGTCCAGGCTTCTCTCCGGGGGTCAAGCTGGAGAAGCAGGGGTTGTTCAAATTGCAAATAAGGCCTTGAAGCCACGGCAGGGTGCCGGCTGATGGCAGGGGCTTGTTAGGGAAGTGGCCTGTGGAAAGACACCATGTCGGGCTTCGGCACCTCCAGGGCCACCATGAGGGCCAGAATCAGGCCCTGGCTGGGGCTGGCGTGCCTGGTGGCTGGGGGCATGGGGCTTACACTCATGGTGCTCCAGTGGGGGGTGGGAATGGCGGACGGCCACCAGGATGAAAAAGAGGAAGAGAGGCCACAGCAGTTCCACCAGAAGCTGGATCTGAGGAGAAAACAGGCAGGTGATCTCGGTGGACGTGGGGCGCACACCTGCAGCCGACCCCACCCTAAGGCGAACACCCCAGCATTACCGGCTGTCTCCGGCGGTACATGAAATTCTTCCAAAGCAGCAACATCAGCTGTGTCCAGAAGGCCATGGTGACACTGGACAGGGAACAGAACAGAAGGGTCACGACCAGGGTCGGGCAGAAGAGGGCATGCTGTGTGACTTCGAATAACTGTCTGCCTTTCTCGGAACATCATCCCGCCAACCCCACCTCGCGGCGTCGGAGCAGGGAACATCCTTCGGATGGAGTAAACCAATAGGAGTCGCGCCCGCAGCCGTCCACGAAGCTGATTGGTTTCTAGGGCTGTCGATCTCCGAAAGACCCCCGTAGGTTGAGATCTGGAAGGCGGGCCGCAAAGACTTAGGGGGCGGAGACTCAACTTAACGCTTTCGTCGCCGAGCTCCACCCGAGCCAGCCCCAGAGCCGCTGGCAGATCTTCGTCCACGGCCTCTGCCCTGAGCTGGGGAAGGCTTCTTGTTGCCCGACTATCCCACAATGATAACAGCAACAAATATTTACCGTGCTGAACGTGTCACATTGCCTGGCCGGCCGAACGACAGTGTCACTTCATTTTACAGAAGTGGAAACTGGAGCTCAAGAAGGGATAAGCCATTGGGGGGGGGGGGGGAGGGAGGGATATGACTCAGGCCTATAATCCTAGATATTTAGGAACCCGAGGCTCCGGGACTGAGGTCATCCCAGACAGGAAGGTCTGTGAGATTCTTATCTCCACTTAACCACCAAAATGCCAGAAATGGAGCCGTGGCTCAAGAGATAGAACACCAGCTTGGGGTGGGGATGAGGGAACTAATAGCAGCCAGGCCCTGAGTTAAACACTGGCACAAAGACCAAAAATTAAAAAAAAGGGGGGGGGGCGACACACCTAATCCTTCAAAGGAGGAGGCAGAGCCCCAGCTGGAACCAGCCATTCCTGACTCAGTCATTTTCTTGGGACTGCCTAACTCAAGCTTCACTTAGTGTACGAGTGGGGAAATTGAAGCCCGCAGAGGAGCAGAAAGTTGCCAAGGATCAACGAACCTGGCTATAGGCCAGAATTATTTTAGGATCTTTGTGAAATGGGAGGCGACTTAGGGGCTGTTCTAACCGAGAGGCTCTGCAGGTGTCTGCTGGCCAAGGCCATTTTAAGTGACCAGAGGTTCGCCCCCTCCCCGCCTGGAATAACTGCTCCAATCAACCGACCCCCCCCCAATACTCACAGAAAGGACTAGAAGAACCAATGAGAGTCCGCACCCCTAGCTCCTAGGGAATCTGCCTCCAAACAACATTCCCCCAAACTCCCATTCCCGCAGTTCTCGAGTCTTAAGGCTTCTTCCTTCTCTGGGCCCATCTCACCGTTCCAGACACACACACACCCCGCCCCCGGAGCCTCTGGCCGCCTTTCGGTCCCACAGAGGTCAGGCACGCGGCCCCTTTAAGAAGAGTCCCATCCGGGCGCGGCGCCTGACCCCCACTTCGCGAGCTTCCCAGCCGGCTGCCGCACCCAGCTCCGCTCCGCCCCCGACTGCGATTATTGGCCGCTATAACCGTCACTCACAAACCGGCGCCTCTGGCATCTCGAGACCCAAGAGGGGGCGGGTTACAGGCCAGCGTGCGGAGCCGGGTTTCTTAAAGGGACCGCAGGGCCCCTGCTGCATCACTTTGAGGTGGCAGCTTGCCTGGTTGGGGGGGAGGAGGGGCGGTAATGGAGGCTAGCTGTCTTCCCACGCTAGCCATCCTCAATACTGCAATGTCCAGTTGCAGAAGACCTTCTGTCCCGCGTTCCCTAGGGACCCAGGTCCCAGCCAGCCTGGGGCTCCATCTGCAAACTGGGTGCTGGAACTGGGCCATCAGGCATTCATTCACCCGCCCTTCATTCTTGGGGTCCTTCAGTGGCCCAGGCGATAACTCAAGAGGGAGGGGCCCCCAACATTCTAAGGTTTGAGTCATGAGTTGTAATGGTTATCCCAATATTTATTTTATTTTTTCCCATTCCTGGGGCTTGTACTCTGCGTGCCTGGGCACTGTCCCTGAGCTCTACCTCTTGAGCCACAGCACCACTTCTGGCCTTTTCGGAACAGTTTATTGGAGGCAAGTCTCATGGACTTACCTGCCTGAGCTGCCTTCAAACCATGATCCTTGGATCTTAGCCTCCTCAGTAGCTAGCATTACAGACATGAGCCACTGGCACGGGTTTATATTTCAAATTACTTTTTGTTGGTTGTGGGTCTTGAACTCAGGGAGGGCCTGGGAGCTGTCACTTAGCTTTTTTGCTCAAGGCTAATGCTCTATCACTTTGAGCCACATCTCCACTTCTGGCTTTTTTGAGTAGTTTATTGGAGATAAGAGTCTCATGGACTTTCCCGCTCAGGCTGGCTTTGAAATGGGAGCCTGAGATCTCAACTTCCTGCGTAGCTAGGACTACAAGTGTGTGCCACCATACCCAGCAATTACCTTGATTTTGAGGGAAACTTCCAGATCCTCCCCTGCTCTGGAAAACTGATGTTTGTTTGTTTTCCAGAAGATCATGATAGGGATGAAGGGGAGATGTACTGGTCCAGAGCTCTGAGGGCTCTGGAAAGGGTAAGAGTTGGGAAGGGCACTGCTGCATGGGGATAAAGAGAGCTTTTGGCATGGGAACTCTGAAAATGCATAGGAGTTGGACTGGGAGGGATCTCCAGGCTTGGAGGACAGCCTGGATGGAGGCTACACTATATAATGGGCAGGGCGCTGGAGCACACAAATCCTGGTGAAGCCCAGCCTCTTCCTCTACTCAGATCCTGGCCCTTCAGGTCACTGGCTCCACTCAGAGTGACCTCAGGGTCTGTGGGCTTCCATTTCACTTCCCTCACCCAAGCTAGCTGCGACAGTCATGCAGGCCCCCAGCTACCACCAGCGGGGTGGTCTGAGACCCTTGCTGTCTCAGACAGACACAACTTTTATTTTTAAAAAATGGTGGTTTTTATTGCTTTTGGTCCACACTCAGTATTTCACATTATCTTAAAAGTCCAAGGGCCCCTGGGCTGGGTTGGGGTTGGGGAGCAGGGCAGAGGGGCAGATTAAGCAGGAAGGGCAGAGCAGCGCTGGTCAGACTGAAGGGCCCAAGGAGGCACTTGTGAGTCGCTCTGCATGCTTTGACACATTCAGAACTCTACTGGGCTATCTGGCTTGCTTCCCCATGAGGCTGCTGGAAAAGGTCAGGGCTGTCAGAGGCCTAGAGGAGGCCAATCCTTCCAAGGCCTACAGTATTTGGGGCTTCCCTCACTCCAGGGGGTCAACTACCCAGCATCCCTCTCTATTAACCTTACCTTGTTCCCCTACAAAAAGAAAGGAAGAAAGGAAAAAAAGAAAAAAGGAACTGGGCACTTGTGGCTCACGCCTATAATCCCAGCTACTCAGGAGGCTGAGATCTGAGGACACTGGTTCAAAGCCAGCCCAGACAGCAAAGCCTACGAACTCTTTATCTCCAGTTAACCACAAAATAGCCAGAAGTAGAGCTGTGGCTCAAGTGGCAGACAGCTAGCCTGGAGCAGAAAATGTTCAGGGACAGAGCTCAGTCTTTGAGTTCAAGCCTCAACATTGGCAGAAAAATGAAAACAACAACACACACACACACACACACACACACACACACACACACACTTTTCTTTCCTTAAAACTACCTTGAAACTTCTGCCCTACAGAAACCACAATCAGGAAGAGATGAGAGAACAGGGAACAGGAAGTCATTTGGGGGCTGGTCCCTAACTGGCCCTCCCTGCCTTAGAGCCTGCTGGGGAAGCTGCTGCCAGGTAACATGCCCCACCCGCTGACCCCTCACCTCTGCCCAGGGCTCAGTCCTGCACAGGAAGTCCTGTCAGAATGGGCAAAAGCAGCCCCAATCACCCACAGAGCCCTCCCACAGGTGGCACTACACGTTTAAAAAAGGAGAATTAGGAAAGGAAAAGATAAACCCATAAAACCCCCAGACCCCAGACAGGGTGCTGCGACAGCATTGCAGAATGTGATAGAATTCTGGGGTACTTCAATAGCCGGCCTCCTCCTGGTAGTAGGGGGGATATTCTGAGGCCTCCCCGTGATACTCGCTGGCGCCAGACGGAGCCCCATCAGCCGCAGAGCCTTGTGGGCAATACTTGGGGTCATAGATCTGGCGGCCCAGACCAAAGACCTGGCCGCTCTGGTTGGCGCCCTGCGTGTAGCCCATCTGCAGGGACATGGAGGAGTTGTCACACTTGTCTGTCCCCAGCTTGGTGTCGTAGATGTGTCTCCGGGTCCCCGGAGCCGTCATGCCCACCTGGAAAAGAGGGAAGAGAAGGGGTCAGCGTGAGGACAAAAATGTCCCCCGTTCCTGTGCCAATCCCAACCCACACTGCTGGGCACCCACAGGGTCATTCCAAGCTTAGCTCTCTTCTCTGATGACAAGAAGTGAATCTTTTTTGGGGGTGGGGCTTGGGCACCGTCCCTGAGCTCTTTTGCTCAAGGCTAGCGCTCTACCACTTTAAGCCACAGCTCTTCTGGTTCTTGAGTGATTCGTTGGAGGTCGGAGCCTCTTAGATTTTCCTGCCTGGGCTGGCTTTGAGCTGCCATCCTCAGATCTCAGCCTCCAGAGTAGCTAGGAAGGCAGGCCTGAGCTACCTGCGCCCAGCTGAGAAGTGGGTCTTTGTTACAAGGGACCCTGTGTCTGATTTTCATTGTGACCCCTTAAAACCAGGAATGTGGGGCTGGGAATATGGCCTAGTGGCAAGAGTGCTTGCCTTGTATACTTGAGCCCTGGGTTTGATTCCCCAGCACCACATATATAGAAAAAAATGGCCAGAAGTGGCGTTGTGGCTCAAGTGGCAGAGTGCTAGCCTTGAGCAAAAAGAAGCCAAGGACAGTGCTCAGGCCCTGAATTCAAGGCCCAGGACTGGCAAAAAAAGAAAACAGAAATGTCAGGCCAGGAAATGCTTCCCTCCCAGTTAACCAGTAAAAAGCCAGAAGTGAAGCTCTGGCTCAAGGGGTAGATTGCCAGCCGTGAGGGGGAAAAAACTAAGGGATAGTGCCCAAGCCCTGAGTTCAAGCCCCAGTACCACGAAACAAAACAAACAAACAAAAAGAACCAAAAAAATCAGGAATGTTCTACTTTTCCCTTGCCAGCCAGGAAGCTCCTCTGGCTGGGGCCGAAGCCACCTAGGGTTTAAAAACCATCATCAGGACACAAAGCCTTAACTTGGCAAAAATCACAAGAACTGCAAACTATCGGCATTGAGAGGACTTGGGAAGACTTTGAGGGGAAACTGAGATACACAGGAGGACCACCACTACCGTAATCACAGTATGGGGGACGGGGGGGGGACCCACCTGACTGGCACACTTATTTGTGCCCATCTGGAGGCTGATGGTGGAGTGGTCCATGGGGGGCAGGATGTGGTTCTTGGGATCATAGAGATGCCGTCGGGTGCCATAGGCCGTCATACCCGATTGGCTGGCACATTTGTTGGTGCCCATCTGTGGGAAGGCAGGCGGGAGAGATCAAGCTGTCCCCTTTGAGCTCCCATAGATGCTCCCCAAAAGTTGGAGGGGGAACCCACAGGACCGCACAGGATGTGAACCACATCAGAGCCCCCGGGACACAGGGCCTGGCGCCCACCTGCAGCCCAATGACACACTGGCCAGCCTTCATCGTGGCATCGTCGAAGTTCCGCTGCTGCTTCTCCGAGTACTTGACCCCAATGTCCACACCGCTCTGCAGTCCTTTTGTCTTGGCCTAGGAGAGGACAGGGGAGTCAGCGGGGCTGAGGGATCCCGGGAAGGGCAGCCGGGGGCCCTTCCTCATTCCCAGACTGCGCAACCCTGAACTTCTATTGCTTTTTGGTCTTTTTTTCTTGTGCCAGACCTGGAGCTTGAACTCTGAAGCTTGCACTCTCAACGGCTGCTTTGTGTGTGTGTAGGTTCCTAGAGCGTGAACACAGGACTTAGGCACTGTCCTTGAGCGTTTGTGCTCAAAGCTAGTGCTCTACCCTTTGAGCCACAGCTCCCTGTCTGGCTTTGTTCAAGCCCCAGGACTGGCACAAAAACAAAAGGGCAAGGTGGAGGTGGGCTGTGGCTGTATGTGTCCTCGGTACCCAAAGCCTTGTGTTTATACACAAAGAAATGAGGCTGGGGATATGGCCTAGTGGCAAGAGTGCTTGCCTCGTATACATGAGGCCCTGGGTTCAATTCCCCAGCACCACATATACAGAAAAAAAAATGGCCAGAAGTGGCGCTGTGGCTCAAGTGGCAGAGTGCTAGCCTTGAGCAAAAAGAAGCCAGGAACAGTGCTCAGGCCCTGAGTCCAAGGCCCAGGACTGGCAAAGAAAAGAGGCTGAGATCTGAGGAGCCATGTTTAAAGCCAATGAGAACAGGAAAGTCTCTTATCTCCAATGAGCCAGCAAAAGCTGGGAAGTGGAGCTGTGGTGGAAGTGGTAGAGCGCCAGCTTTAAATGAAAAAAGCTAAGAGAGGGCCCAAGGACACAGAAAGAGAGAGAGAGAGAGAGAGAGAGAAAGAGAGAGAGAGAGATTACACAGCTTCCAGTGTGCTGTGTGACTCCAGGCTGGCTGGCTGCCTTCTCTGGGCCTTACCTTCCCTGCCAGTGCCAATAGGGACACCTGCACCTGTGTCATGTTCCCACTCTCGAACAAGTCGTTGGCCTCAAACAGATCCACAGGGTTCATGCCGTAGTTGACCATGGCCTTGATGAAGTTGGAGAGGTTTTCTAGCTGGGAGAAGGCAGGGAAAGGGCGGTGAGGGGAATCCGCTGCCGGCTGGGCCCCGGGGCCTGTCCTCTACCCGCCAGTCCCTCACCTGGTGCCAGTTCTGCATGGAGCGGTTGACCTTGGGGATGGAGCCCGGCTGTAGCTTGTTCATGAGGCTGGGGTGACAGGTGGGGCAGGACAAGGCAGGAAACTCCATTAGTGTCAGGAGAGCCCGGAGACCCAGGTCCCAGCTCCGCCTAGTACATGCCTGCCTGGGCAGCTGCAATGCTTTGCTCAGCTTCGGCTCCTACATGTTTGTGTGTGCCAGCGCTGGGGCTTGAACTCAGGGCCTGGGCACTGTCCCTGAGCTTTTCTGCTCAATGCTAGCCCTCTACCACTTGAGCCACAGCTCCATTTCTGGCTTTTTGGTAGTTTTTAGTGGAGATAAGAGTCTCATGGACTTTCCTGCCAGGCCTAGCTTTGAACCACAATCCTCAGATCTCAGCCTCCTGTGTAGCTAGGATTACAGGTGTGAGCCACTGGCCCAGGATCTTTTTGTAATGTGCAAGACTGTTTACAGGATATCTGAATCACAGCTGAACCACATGCACGAGGAGAGAGTACCAGAAGCTTTTGACAGTTCTCCAATGAAACAGAGGCAGAGGAAAGGGGCTCACTGCTAGATACCCTAGACAAAGAAACAAGGCAAGAAAAAGGAAAGAACACAAAAGAAGATGTCACACAACACAGTAAGCAAGAAGCAAGCAAACGTCTGCATCGGGGTCGGCCTAGTGCCCTGGACCAGGTCTGTAATCCATAAAAGTAGGCATGGTGGCAGGGAGAGAGAGAGAGAAAAAGGGAGGGGGAGGGAGAGGGGGAGAGAGAGAGAGAGAGCGCGCGCGAGAGCGAGAGAGAGTGAGCGAGAGCCATCAAAAGACAGACAGGGCCAGGCACCAATGATTCACACCTGTCATCGTAGCTACTCAGGAGTCTGGGATCGTGGTTTGAAGCCAGCCTTGGTAGGAAAGTCTGTGAGACTCTTGTCTCCACTGAACCACCAGAAAACCGGGAGTGGAGCTGTGGCTCCAGTGGTAGAGGGATAGCCTTGAGCATAAAAGCTCAGGGACAGCGCCCAGGCCCAGAGTTCAAGCCCTAGGATTGGCACAAGAAAGGAAGGAGGGAAGGAGAGAATAAGAGATGGATGTGTGTGTGTACGTGTGTGTGAGAGAGAGAGAGAGAGAGAGAGAGAGAGAAAATGGGAGCACTCACGTGCACAAGATGACCCCGTCCTTCAGCCCCTTCTGGAAGTCGGGGCCGATAGAGTGGCCCGTGAGGCCCTCGATCCAGCTGCGGAGCTCAGCCTCCTTCTGGGGGTCATATTTGGACATGAGCTGAGAAACAAGAGGCACAGGGCTTAGCAGGGTGAAAGGCCCCTCGTGTGGGGTGAGGCCTGGCAGGAGCTGACCTCGTCCCCCCACCCACCTCCCTAGGACATCGCACGTGACATCTTGTCACTCTCGGCACACTCTGTCGACGCAGCAATGGCATTTAGTACATTTGTAATGTTGTGCAACCACTACTTCGACCCATTCCAGAACATTCTATCACCTCAAAGGAAGTTTATTCCTATGAGCAGTCGCCCATCCCCTCTGCATCCCCTGGGCTCCCACGAGTCTACTTCCGGTCTCTACATGTGCCTGTTCTGGAAGTTTCCTTTCAAGGGAGCCTTTTGTGTCTGCTTCTCTCACTGAGCACTGTGTCCTCAGGGTCTCTCCAAACCATAGCATAACCATGAGAGTCTAATCCTGTTCATGGCTGCATGGTATTCTCCTGTAGACAGACTGTGTCATATATCCATTTATGCTTGGGCGCTTAGGTTATCTCCCACTTGGCTGTCATGAGTACAGTTAAGATGCAGGTGCCGTCCACAGGTTTCCTTTGCCCACCTGTTTTCACCTTCCGGAGTGTAAACTCCAGCGTGGAACTGCAGGTCAGGGGGTAAGTCTACTGTCGAGGAACTGCTGAACTTCTGTTTCTGGAACTGGCCATAGAGGTTCCGGCCACAGGGCCTTTGCATAGACTGTCTCTACCAACTGTGATGTGGCTCAGTCCCTCCCTTCCCTAAATATCCTGGCTGGGAATTTTCTCTGCCATTATGGGATGGGTATCCTTGTTCATGGCTCTAGTCCCCCATGACATCTGCTGTCAGCTCAGGGAAAGCTCAAGGTCAAGCCGAGCACTGGACAGAGTCTTAAAAGACCAACAAAAAATGCCGGGTACCAGTGGCTCCCACCTGTAATCCTAGCTACTCAGGAGACTGGGATCTGAGGACTGTGGTTCAAAGCCAGCCCAGATAGGAAAGTCTGGGACACTCCTATCTCCAATGAATTACAAAAAAAAAAAAAAAAAAAAAAAACAGAAGTGGTGGTAGTATTACTGTGGCTCAAGTGGTAGAATACTAGCCTTGAGACAAAGGAGCTCAGGGACAATGCCCTAGCCCCGAGTTCAAGCCCCAGGACCGGCATAAAAGAGAAAGAGAGAGAGAGAGAAAACCCTTTTGTGATTACAGGAGCGGCTAAGTTGTTAGAATGCTAGCTAGTGACTGAAAGCATCGGGTAGAGAGTTTCAGTTGCAGTCTTGGATCAAAAAAGACAGAAAGCCACACTTAGAATCTTATCTGCTCAGGAGGCTGAGATCTGAGGATCGTAGTTCAAAGCCAGCCTGGGCAGGAAAATCCATGTGAAACTCTTTTTTTTTTTTTTTTTTTTTTGCCAGTCCTGGGCTTCTTGGACTCGGGGCCTGAGCACTGTCCCTGGCTTATTTTTGCTCAAGGCTAGCGCTCTACCACTTGAGCCACAGCGCCACTTCTGGCTGTTATTCTGTATATGTGGTGCTGGGGAATTGAACCCAGGGCTTCATGTATACGAGGCAAGCACTCTTTTGCCACTAGGCCGTATTCCCAGCCTCCATGTGAAACTCTTATCTCCAATTAACCAGAAAAAAAGCTGGAAGTGGAATTGTGGCTCCAGTGGTAGAACCTAGCCTTGAGCACAAAAGCTCAAGGACAGTGTCTAGTCCCTGAGTTCAAGCTCCAGGGTGCACACACACACACACACACACACACACACACACACACACACAGTGTGTGCACGCATGCGCACATGGAAAAACATGCTCAAGGTCCCTCCCAATACATGCCCACTTTCCTCAAGCTCACACCTGCTGATGCCCATGGCAGAAAGCTGGACTGGCCAGGGCCAGGCAAGTGCCCAGAAGCCAGGGGCATCCAGGCAGGCACATGGGCCTGGCTGCGTTCTGAAAGCAGCTCCAGGGAGGCAACAAGCCCATGGCCAGTCTCCACCAGGCTGGGCTATCAGACTCACCTGTGACTGCAGACACTATGTCCTCGTCCCTCTGGAAAGTCAGCCCCTCTCTCCCCTCCTCCCCCAGGGAACACAAGGACTCAGAGCTGCTTTTCTTTTTTTTTGAAGGTGGTGGTGGGGGGTCTTGGGGCTTGGACTCAGGACCAGAGAGAGCACTGTCCCTGGCTTCTTTTTTTGCTCAAGGCTAGCACTCTGCCACTTGAGCCACAGCGCCACTTCTGGCTTTTTCTGTTTATGTGGTGCTGAGGAATCGAACCCAGGACTTCATACATACTAGGCAAGCACTCTACCACTAAGCCACGTTCCCAGCCCCAGAGCTGCTCCTTTAAAAAAAAAAAAATTATACCAATCCTGAGGCTTGAACTCAGGGCCTGGGTGCTGTCCCTAAGCTTTTTCCACTCAAGGTGAACACCCTACCATTTGAGCCACAGCTCCCTTTCTGGCTTTTCTGGTGGATCACTGGCGATAAGAGGCTCATGGACCTTCCAGCTGGGGCTGGCTTTGAAACAGGACCCTCAGATCTCGGCCTCCTGAGTAGCTAGGATGACAGGTGTGAGCTGCTGTGCCCGCCTGGCCTGGCTACAGAAATCTCTCCTGACAGGAATCCATTTGGGTTCCCACCTACAGAGCTGCTGCTGTGAGAGTAAGGACGGGATTACAGGAGACAAAGGCAGGTGGCCACAGCCTGCAAACCTGATCCCTGTCAGCGTCCAGGTTCCCAGGCAGCCCTGCCCAGGCGCTTTGTCTGTAGCACAGAGAAAGGGCAGGGCAGGGTGGAGGGGGTGTCACACCCAGGAGCCCAAGAAGCTGAGGAGGAGGCAATCTGGCTGGCTGGGATGCCAGGCGTTCCTGGCCCAGCTGGGCCATGTCCCTCCAAGGCACTGGGGACTAGGGACAGCCCCTAGTGGGGCCAAGGCCTGGGTCTGGCCCCACCCACCGCCTCTCCCTCCCTCCCTCCCTCCCACCTCAGCTGCCCACAGCCCAGAGCACATTCCTCCTTCTTCACCACAGACTGCCAGGAATGTGGACGCCTCCCTGGTAAATCGGGACCAGCTGTTCCCAGCAGCCTGGACCCTCAGCTAGGACCACATGGCACAGTGGCTCCCAGGGCCCAACAGCAAGGTCTCTGGATCTGTCCCGAGGGTCCTTGGTGCCAGGCCTCTTCTCCCACCTGACAAACTGAAGGTTGCTCAAAGAAGACCTCTGATCTCGCCAGGAAAGGCATTGCCCAGCTCGTGTCCCACCCAGCTCCTGTCCCCAGAGGATATGGAGAATGCTTACAGTCACCAGAGACCACAGACTGCTGGTTTGGCCACCTGGGACATCTAGGTTTGGCTGGGTCACTTTTGAGCTGTGTGATTCTAGACAGTGGAGCAACCTCTCTGAGCCTTAGTACACCCCAAGTCCTGTGGGGGGGAGGGCTACTGGGACTCAAACTCAGCACCTGGATGCTTGCTGTCCCTTAGCTGGGGCTCTACCACTTGAGCCACAGTTCCACTTGCAGCTTGGAGGAAGCCGGTGAGAGCTGGATGGGCAATTCTCTCTGCTGTTTGTCGTGGGGACCAAGAAGCTGCGGGCCCAGTACCCTGAGCATGCCTGGGCCCGTCATCCAGACCGCCCGCCCGCAGCCGTGAAGCCACACCCCCAGCGTCAGGAGTCCCAGGTGTCCAGTGGGTGTGCGGGTGTGCTCATCCAGCAGGAGGGCCCCAGGCAGGTAGGCCTGCCCACCCCTCCCTCCCCATCACAGTTTCCTTCCACACCTGCCCCAGGATGCTTTGCTGTGTGACCCTCCACAAGTGTCTGGCCCTTTCAGAACCAGAGAAGTCTGATCTTTCCACATCTCAAGCATGTCAAGGCTCAGTCGTCTTCCTTGCCATCATTTCGAGTGTGTGTAGAAGGGATCAGAACCGCCCCCCTCCCCCCTCCCCTCACGTTCAGGTGTAAGAGCCCAGGAAATTCCGGGGAGGGAAGTGGGGGGGCACACCCAGCTCAAAAGCCACCAGCCCCGCCCCCTTCCCCTGGGGACTCAGTGGACCCAAAAGCGGAAGTGTGGCCAGGTGATGGGAAGAGGGGCCCCAGGTCCCCAGCACGTTCTTGGGCCTGGAAATCTGGGGGTGGGTGGGTAGGGGCATCCAGAGGGACCGGGGAGGGTGGGGGGGCTACACCAGGCCCAGGAGCCGAGGGCAGTGTCCAGATCCCGATGACTCCGGATGCTGGGAAAAGGGGGGGTCCCTCTCCCCAGATCTCACGGTCCCCCCGACTTGCCTGAACCCCTGGACCACGCCGGTGTCCGCGAGAAGCAAGGTGTCCCCCAGCCCGGGGCGGGCCTCGGGGGCTTGGCGCCCACTCACCCGGTTCTTCACTTCGGCCGAGAGTCCGTACGACGGCCCCTTGTTGAACTGCGTGGAGCTCATGGCTGGCGGTGCGGGAACCGGTGCGGGGACCGGGACGGGGACCGAGGCGGGGCGCGGCGGGGCGCGGCGGGACCCGGCGGAGCGGCGGTGCGGGGACCGGGACCAGGACCAGGACGGGGCGCGGCGGGACGGGGCAGGGGGGCGTGGCCTGTAGAGGGACGTGGGCGTGGTCGCAGCGGTGGGGGCGTGGTCGGGCGCCGCCCCCGACGCTGATTGGCTCAAAGCGCAAATGTCCTTATAAGGCCCGAAAGCTCACAAATTCCTGTGGCCGCAACGCTTCCTGAGCCCCCGCTCGGCCGCCCGGACCCCCGCCCCGCAGCCGCCCTCGCCCCGGGGCCGGGAGGAGACGTCTGCAAGGTGGGGAAACTGAGGCACGGAGGGGCAGGGGCTCAGGGACTGCCTGCACGTCGTAGTTGCCCTCCTGTCCTCTCTCTCCCTGCTGGGCCTGAAGCGCTGGGCCACCCTTCTGGGCTGCAGTTTGCTCTTCTGCACCACAGCGGGGACCTGGGATCAGGGCGAGGGTCCCTCGCCGCCACTAGGACGCGACCTCCCTGTGTGTCCCTTCCTAGGAAGGCTGGCTGAGGCCTGGGCAAGGTGACTAGAGGCAGGCTTCTTCACGGGGGGATGCTATACAAGTTGGGGCTTGTCATCCCAGCTACTCAGGAGGCTGAGGCCTGAGGATCGCGGTTCAAAACCAGCCCGGGCCAGAGAGTCCGTGAGACGCTTATGTCCAGTTAACCACCAGAAAGCTGAAAGTGCTGTGGCTCACGTGGTAGAGCGCAAGCTTTGAGCTGAAGTGCCCAGGTCCAGAGTTCAAGCCCCACGACCACCACCACCAACAACCAAAGTTGGGGCTTGGATGGGTGAAAACGAGTTTGCTAGTCACAAATAAGAATGATCCATAGGACAGAAGGCCCAAACACCTGTGGTAAGCTTGTGGCCTGGGACTCACTCTGGGAATTTAGGGCTGAGGGCTGCTGCTGAGGGGGAGGTGGAAGGAGTGAGGTCAGGAGATGCCCTGGGGTAGAGTTGAGGCAATAGGCACCTCAGGCAAGTGGAGGCTGGAAGGTCTTCCATCTGGGCTTGATCTCAGACAGTGTACAGACCAATTAATAAAAGCTAACTGCGCCACAAGTCTATAATCTTAGCTATCCTGGAGGCTGAGACCTGAGCATCTCAGATAAAAGCCAGCCCAGGCAGGAAAATCTGTGAGATTCTAATAGTCAATTAACTGCCAACCAGCTGTGGTTCAAGTGGTAGGTGCCAGTCTTGAGTGAAAAAGCTCAGAGACAGTATCCAGGCCCTGGATTCAAACCTCAGAACCTGCAAAAATAAATAAGTAAGTAAATAAATAAATAAACGAAAAGTAAAAAATTAAACTCTATAAGCTCACCTTCAATGGCTTACACAGGCAATCCAGCTACTCAGGAGGCTAAGATTTGAGGCTCTTGGTTCTAAAGACAACCTGGGCAAGAAAGTCCAGGAGATTCTTCCTCCCACGTAACCAGTAAAAACACAAACAAAAACAACAAAACAAAAAAACCTCAAGGGGGCTGGGAATGTGGCTTAGTGGTAGAGCACTTGCCTATCATACATGAAGCCCTGGGTTCCATTCCTCAGCCCCATATAAACAGAAAAAGCTGGAAGTGGCGCTGTGGCTCAAGAAGTAGAGTGCTAGCCTTGAGCAAAAAGAAGCCAGGGACAGTGCTCAGGCCCTGAGTTCAAGCCCCAGGACTGGCCAAAAGAAAACAAACAAACCCAAAACTCTAAGTAGTGATGTGGTTCACATGGTATTGCATGAGCCTTGAATGAAGAAGACAAGTGGGAATATGAGGTCCTACATTCAACTCCAGTTCTGACACTCACTCAATCAACCAATCAATGCTGACAACACATTCACTCCTTCATTTGTTTGTTCCCTCAATTATGTATTTGCCAAAAACTCTCTGCCATGACACTGTAAATGACACTGGCTCCTGAGAGAGGTTAGCTAGTTTCTTCCCAGCTCAGGGAAGGCTGAATCAGGCATAAGCCCCCCACCCTGCTCTCTGAGTCTGAAGGAACTTTGTGAAACAGTGCTCTGCCAGATAGGTCAAAGAGGGGTCATGGGACGTGGGGTTTTGAAGTGTGTGTATGAGTTGGAGACATCTGCCTGGGCTCCTAAAGGGCTATGACTCAGTCCTGCCTTTTCCCCTCAGAAGATTTTCCCATCATGTTTCAACCTCTGGCTCCTATCTTTCTCCCTTTCCTTCTATCTGAGCTTAGGTCCTCACCAGGAGGTTTTCAACAAGTCCCTTTGTGTGTGTGTATGAGCTGATATTGGGGCTTGAACACAGAGCCTGGTTGCTGTCTCTGAACTTTTTTCACTCCATGGTAGCTCCGTTACTACTTTTGAGTCACAGCTCCACTTCCTGTTTTCTGCTGATTCACTGGAGTTAAGCTCTCCTGGCCTTTCCTGCCTGGATTGGCTTTGAACTGCAATTTTCAGATCTCAGCCTCCTGAGTAGCTGGATGACAGCTGGATGACAGGTATGAGCCTCCAGCGCCTGGAGCTGTGGGCTTTTCTGAACTTAGTCCACCTCTCTGTGCTTTGGTCTGTAACATAAATGGGTGCCTGTTGCGGAATTGAGGGCTTCTAGAGTCCTTAGATGTTAGCATCTTAGCATTTTGGCCTTGGCCACAGGAAGCTGACATGGCTGGGTGTGGGGGGGAGGAGAGGACTTTCATGTAGGGGTGTGGCAAGGAGTTAGGAAACTGACAACTGAGACCCTTAAGATGTTAATAAGGAATCACATCCTAGCCACTGACCTTACTGTACAGTTACAGTTATAGAACGCTGGCCACACAGAAAATAACAGTGATAATCCAAGATCCAGACACCTCTCCATGCTCAACTTGAGGGAAGAATGGGTGACAAGAGCTGATAATGGGGTTCATAGACCCCAATATAGATCTGAAATCTTAAGACACTCCCCCCTTCCAGTGCATTGCTCCATCTTGAGTCTGCCCACCCTGCATTGTATGGTTATTACATTGCATTTGTTTGTTTGTTTTGAGTCATGGGGCTTATCCTCAGGGCCTGGGTGCTGTCTCTGAGCATTTTCTGTCAAGGCTAGTGCTCAACCACTTTGAGCTACAGCTACATTTCTGGTTTTCTAGTGGTTAATTGGAGGTAAGAGTCTCTCACAGTTTTCCTGCCCAAGCTGGTTTTGAATGTGATCCTCAGATCTCAGCCTCCGCAGTAGCTAGGATTTACAAATGTGAGGCCCCAGTCCCAGCTTGTATTGCATTTACAAACCTGCTGGGACTTGGACTCTGTCCTTCAGCTTTTTTGTTGTTGTTGTTGTTTGTTTGTTTGTTGAAGGCTGGTGCTCTACTTTGAGTAGTAGCTCCAATATCAGCTGTTTGGTGGTTACTTGGAGATAAGAGTCTCAAGGACTTTCTTGCCCAGGCTGGCTTCCTCCTGAGTGGCTGGGATTGCAGATGTGAGCCCTTGGCACAAAGCTTTTGATGAACTTTTTTTTTTTTTTTTTGCCAGTCCTGGGCCTCGGACTCAGGGCCTGAGCACTGTCCCTGAGCTTCTTTTTGCTCAAGGCTATCTAGCACTCTAGTACTCGAGCCACAGCTCCACTTCCAGCTTTTTCTGTGTATGTGGTGCCCAAAGCTAGCCTTCCTGTGCTTTGAGCCATAGCACCACTTCCAGTTTTCTGGTGGTTCACTGGAGATAAGAGTCTCAGGGACTGTCCTGCCCTGGCTGGCTTTGAACTGTGATCCTCAGATCTCAGCCTCTAAGTAGCTAGGATGATAGGCATGAGCCACCAGTGCGCGGCTGCTTCTGACTTGTGGAGGGAAGGCAGCATCTCAAGTCCTGCTCTGGATCACCACCCTCTAGAGAGCTGTGAGGAACCGCAGGACCAGCTTCAACAAAATAGTAAACACACCATGTCCACCAGAGGGCGATGGGAGCTAAGGCGTCAGCTCTGGGAAACCCTTTCCTCCCAATTTGCCCCTGGCTGCATGTGGCCTACTCAACCAAAGTGCTGAGGACTCAGAGCTGCAGTCCTACCTACTCGGGAAGGTGGCATCTTCAGATCTTTGGTTCAAAGCCAGCCCAGGCAGAAAAGTAGGAAAGTCTATGAGACTCATCTCTAGTTAACCACAAAAAATGCTGGGAAGTGCGTCGGTGGCTCAGAGTTCTAGCTTTGACCAAAAAAGCTCAGTGCGGGGCTTGGTGGTAGAGTGCTTGCCTAGCATGCATGAAGCCCGGGGTTCGATTCCTCAGCACCACATATATAGAAAAAGCCGGAAGTGGCGCTGTGGCTCAAGTGGTAGAGTGCTAGCCTTGAGCAAAAAGAAGCCAGGGACAGTGCTCAGGCCCTGAGTCCAAGGCCCAGGACTGGCAAAAAACCAAAACCAAACAAGAAAGGAATCTTCCTGCTGCTCTGAACTTCCCCAGGAGAGCTCTGCTATGATCCCCCTAAGTGCTTTGATTTGCTCAAACCTGACTGTTTACCTACATGGAAAGCTTGGCTTGTACCTGAGTATTTCTCTATAGCGTCTGCTTTTGTTGGCTTTGGGTCTCCACCCCAAACATGTGGCAAGCTCGATTCTGGGCTGCAGGTCTTTGAGACAGGAGTCCACCTACAGTCACCCACCTACAGTCACTGGCTTTCCAATAAAAACTTCCAATTTGACCTCTCAAAAATGTGGCTTCTCTGTTTCTTGAGACTGAGTTCCCATAGGACACATGGTGACCTTAGGAGAGTCAGGAGATGCCAGGCATGGTACAACAGCAGCTGGGGCAGTGGGGCCTAACTAGGGTCATGGTCAGGGGGCAGGATCACAGGATCACAGGGAGCTCCAGAGTTCAGAGACTCGAGAGTTCATGATTCAAGTCTCACAGGTCCAGTAACCTATTATCCAAGTCCCCACCCCTGACTCTAGGCACTCCCATCATCTGGGGGTGGGACTCTACCTCCAAGAGTTTTTGGCAATTCTCTATCATCCATCATGTTGCCAAGATGGTGCCAGTTAGACCCAGTATCCTTATTTCACCAGAAACATGTGAGCTCTTTGGTTGTTCTTTCTTTCTTTCTTTTTTTTTTTTTTTTTTTGGTGCCAGTACTGGGGCGTGAACTCAGGTCTCACAGGATCCCTTAGACTTTCAATTTTCGAGTTTTTCTTTTTCTTTTGCATTGGTCCTGAGTTTTAATCTCAGGGCTTAGGTGCTGGCACCAAGCTTTGTCGCTTAAAGCTATCACTCTACCACTTGAGCCACAGCGCCACTTAAGGCTTTTTGGTGGTTGGCTGGAAATAAGAGTCTCAGGGGCTTTCCTGCCTGGGCTGGCTTTGAACCGAAGTCCTCAAATCTCAGCCTCCTGAGTAGGATTATAGCAGTGAGGCACCATTTTGGGATTACAGTATACCTGGTTCTTCTCATTGGGAAAGAACATTTTTTCCCCCTTTCTCTGCAACCAGCAGGGTGAGAGGCAAGGGGGGAGGGGGAGGAAGTGATCCCTAATAATGTCAAGACTGTGCATTTATTGAGCACCTACTATAATAAGCAGAGCCAGAGTAGGTCTGAGAGGTTTGTCTCAAGCTTCCTAAGAGTCACCTCCTTCCCTGACACCCAATTCCATTCAGAAGAGACACACACTCCCTTTTGTCCTCCCCAGACTCCACCCCTAAACACTCCTATGTGCACCTTCACAAAGTGGCGCTGGCTCCCAATACTTCGATCTCCCCTTGGCCCCTATCCCCCTCCCACTGGGTCTCCATGGCCTGACTGGCAGTCAGTGGGCACCGTGTCAGAGTTCAGGCCCTGGGGCACCACTACCTTCAACCTTTAAATGTGGGTTTGCTGGGTGTCCAGTGTACTTCCCGGGCACCCCGGGCACGGTGGCTCACACGTCCTCCCCTCCCCACCTCTGCAGGGCCAGGTTGACTCAGCGAGGGCTGGCCAGGGTGTTCCTCAGGTGCTGGGTCCTGTGATGGGGTGGTCCACAGCGTGGAGTGCCGGGAGAACACCGAGTCTGGGACTACTGGTTGTAAGATTCCCCTCCCCCCCCCCCTTTATGTTATAAGGCCAGCTGATCAAAACGAAGGCACTTCACAGATTTGTGTGATCATCCTTGCGCAGAGAGCCGTAGCTTATCTTTTCTACATCGGTCCAATTTTGTACACATACCACTAGAGCGGAAGTGCGCTTTATGAACGCGATATTTAAGCACTATGAGGACAAATACTTTTCAATTATGTGATCTTTCTGGCCACCAGTGTTGAAGTATTTTCTGTGATATCCCAAAAACAACACCCTTTATTTTGAGTTCTTTACTTTGAATATCTAATTAGGTTTTAAAAAGTCTTCAGATATTGAGCTAGGGAGACGTCGAGAGCGTGGCCGCTCAAGCCGCGGAGACTTGTGGGAAATATCTATGCAAATGAGACGAACTGCACGGGGCTCCGTCATCGCCGAACCTGGGCTCCCGGAGCTAGGGCGAGCGGGACCTCCGCGGGCGGCCACGGGTATCCCAGGGTGCTCCACTGGACAGAGCCTCTCTGGCCCAGCGCACTCGCTGGCGTGGCTGGCCCGTCGCGGACGCTGGTGAAGGCGAAGGCGGCCGTGGCCGTGGGCAGCGGCGAGGGCGGCGGAGGCCAGGGCGCGCCTCAGACACCCGGCCGGCCGCCTGGGTGAACGCGAGGCGGTATGTCGGAACACGCTGCGCCCGCGGCCCCGGGGCCTGGGCCTAACAACGGCGGCGGCGGCAGCGGCGGCGGCGGCGGCGGCGGTGGCGGTGGCGGTGGTGCGGCCCCCGCGCGCGGCCCGCGCACCCCCAACCTGAACCCCAACCCCCTCATCAACGTGCGCGACCGGCTGTTCCACGCACTTTTCTTCAAGATGGCTGTCACCTACTCGCGGCTCTTCCCTCCCGCCTTCCGGCGCCTCTTCGAGTTCTTCGTGCTGCTCAAGGTGACGGGACCCCGGACCCCATCCCGATCCTTTACCCCGGAGGCCTCATACCCTCTGACCCCGAGCGTGCGACCTCTGACCTAGCTGGAGTGTCACCCTGCCCATCTCCGCCTTGGAGGAATGCCAAGTGGCCGAGTGTCACCGCGTCGTAGACCTTAGTCCCGGCCTCCTCCTTCCCGGGTCCCCACCTCCCTTAGCTACCCTCACCTCCCCAGGGCCCTCCTCCTGCCCTTTGACCCCTGACTCTGCAGCCTGAGATCCCGAACCCCAGGATTGCTTTTTCCATTCACCCTAACCTGGCCTAGAACCCAGCCTATCGCCGTACTGTTTTTCCCATAACCTCGGGGAGCCGCCCTCTTGCCCTCAAGGTGGTTCCTATGTGTGCCTCTTCCTGGAACCTTCCACCTGCCCACAACCTTCCTGTGCTGAGCCTCTCAGGGCCTTGCTTGGGACAGGGGCTTCGTAAGGTCGCCTGCTAGGGTTAGCGGCAGTGTCACAGCAGCTCAGGGAGCTTTGAACCTTGCCTGGGTCTGATTAAACCTCCCGTGGGCTCTGCCTGCCTGTCCTGGCCGTGCCCACTTCGCATGCTCCTTGGGGCCTCAGGAAAGACAGGTGCCAGCCTCCCGGAAGGAGTTTGACATGGGAAACAGCTAGGTCACCTGGGTCCTAGGTTCTGACTGCCCCCAGAAATTGGAGAAGTGGCAGAGGCAGTGTTGATACCATTGAGCAAACTCCTCCTTTTTCTTTTTCTTCTTTTTTTCCATTTTCTTTTTCTGTGTGTGCCAGGGTTCTACTGGATTTTGAACTCAGGGCTTGGGTGCTGTCCCTGAGATTTATTTTGCTCAAGGCTCTCACTCTTATCACTTGAGCTATAGCTCCACTTCCAGCTTTTTTGGTGGTTAATTGGAGGCAAGAGTCTCATGGACTTTCCTGCCTGGGCTTCGAATCACAATCCTCTGATGTCAGCCTCCTGAGTAGCTAAGATTACAGGCATGAGCTTCCAGTGTGCCACCACTCCTGGCTTTTTGCTGGTTAATTGGAGTTAAGTATCTCACAGACCTTCCTGCCCAAACTGGCTTCAAACCATGAGCCTCTGGTGCCTGGCTTTTTCTTCCTGTCTGCAGAAAGGGGCTAATGCCCCTGGACAGGGGAGGTAAGGATATGGGCTGGTTAGCCTGAGCAGTTGGGTGGAAGCTGGCTGCTCTTTGGGGTTTGGTGTAAAGCAGCCTGAACCTGGCCATTCGATAGACCTGGGAGCCTCAACCATAACTGCTAAGGAAGTCCCCCTGCATATGCAGAAAGCAGAGTACCCAGGGGTGAGGAGCTAGCCTTTCAGGCAGGTGCAGCACCCTCAAACAGCAGGTGCTGCCTTGCCTCCTTCCTTCCTGTAGCCCCTAGCACAGCTGGGATTTGCCCTACCCTGTTGAGAGGTGATGGTGGCTGAGGGGGCGGTTATGTGACACTGAATCTGGAATCCTGTATCAGGGGCCCAGACATTCTGGGATGCTCCGAACATGAGTAGAGTGGATTTTTCTCAGACACCTAATCTGAGTAGTCTGGGTCTCTGAAGGGGCTTGGGGCCTTTAGATACTGCCCAGTCACTGAGGTGCCCGCCCATGCCAAACCTCCGTGCAGGTGTGCTTGGTGTGGTGGGGCAACCTCTCTCTGATCCCCCTGCTTCCTAAGGTGGAAGGGGCTGGCCTCTGGTGATCCCTGAAGGCCTGGCTCTGTTTTCCAGGCAGGTGTCACCCACAGCAGGGCAGCTTGGGCTGGGCCACTGGCATTGGTGGCCCTGTGCTGCCAAGAAGGAGCCTCAAAAAAAGGTGGAGTCCCTGGGATGCTTTTGCTCTCTGCTAGCCTCTCAGCATAGAGATGCTGAGTGGTGGACTTACTGGGAGAACTGGGGACTTGTCCATCAGGAAGTGTGCCGTCATAGCTGGTGCCTTTTATTTCCTTTATTTGTGAAACCCAGACTGGAACAACTGCTTTCTGAGGCAGTGCTGGGTTCCAGAAAGCTCGGTTCCTCTTCTGCTTCCTGCCCACCAGGCCGCCTGGCTGCTCTGTGGGTCTGAGTAGCCAAGCACCCTGTTCCCACACACTCTGAGCCTCGGGCTACTGGGAAAGATGGCGGGCAGCGTCTTGGCCCAAAGGCTGGTAGACCTGGAGTGTTGTCTTCTGGTAACCAGGGAGCAGTGCTGGATGGGGTCAGGGCCCTGCCCTCTGGTGAGTGGGGATAGCAGTGTGCCCTTCCTGGGGACACTGAAGACCGAGGTGAGGATAGACTCTAGGTTCCTGCTCCCTACTGGGGAGGAGGGGACTGTCACTATGGCCACTCCTGGGAGTCTCTGTGCTGTGCCCTTGGGAGGGAAGCAGCAGGGTGCTGAGTGGAAGAGAGCTGGGGTTTTCCTGCAGAGACTAGCTGGGACTGTGGGGTGCTACCCTCTCTGAGAAAAGTATGGTCCCTGAGACTCCCAGAGATGGGCCAGTGGGCTTAGACATGGACCCTGGGCATCAGGGAGTGAGGCCGCTGGGCATCCCACCAGGAGGCTTCCTGGAGGTGGTGGCAGGGGCAGCCTCTGCAGCCTAGTGTCTGCTGTGCTTAGTACCCATCTCCCTGCGCTCCAGGATAGAGTACTGAGGGGGCATGGGGAAGAGCGGTACTGGGGGAGGCTAAGCATGGGATGGGGAGATGCAGGGGAGCAGCCACAAGGGGGAGAGCCTGGGTCCTGGCAATAGAAGCCTGGGCATGCTGGATGGAAGCTTGGGGACAGCAGGGGGACAGAGGGTTTGATCAGAGCCACCAAGCCATATGGAGTGGCAGAGGGTAGCCTGGGCCAGAGGACCCAGGAATGAGTCTGGCTGGGTGTTACCTGATCATTGCTCTGTAGTGGGGAAACTGAGGCCAAGACAGAAGCTGGTCTTGTTGGGTAGGGCAGAGACCCAGCAGGTCAGTGGAGGAGGCCACTTGGGGCTCTACCAGGTGTCTTTTGGGCCCGACCAGCATGTGGCACCTGGTTGGGGGAGTGTGACCACTGCCAGGACAGCTGGAGGGGACACCAGGGTGACAGCTGATTCACAGCTCTCAGGGGCCTAGGGGCCATGTAGCCAAGTCCACCCATCCGCAGAGGCTGACCCCCCTGTGGGGTCCGCAGCCCATGGGAGGTGGGTGTGGCAGGACATGGGGCCCTCAGTATCACCCCTCAGTCTCAGGTCTGCCCAGGGCCACCAGTCTGTCCATGGTGCAGGTCAGCAGGAGGCCTGGTCTACAGCTCAGGACCACTCCCAGGTCTTCCCTACTGGCCTTGTAACCTCAGCAGGCTTGCAACCCTTGTGCCCAGGTTCTTCCTCTGTGAGATGGGGCTGTGGTGGCAAGGTGTCCTGGAGCGGCAGGCAGCCCCTGGCTTGGGACGTGCTGTGTCAGCACTCTGGTGAGGGCCTGTGGTCCACTGCTGACCCCTAGCTTTTGGTGCTCTTGGTTGTAAGGGACAGAAACTTTTTCTTCTACTGGCCTCAGAGGAGGAGCTTTGAATCTC
Organism: Perognathus longimembris pacificus; assembly: GCF_023159225.1. NCBI lineage: Eukaryota > Metazoa > Chordata > Mammalia > Rodentia > Heteromyidae > Perognathus > Perognathus longimembris. The sequence continues at coordinate 65,474,796 of NC_063163.1, forward strand.
TCCACTGAGAAGCCCCTGGTGAGCCTGTGCCCGTTTCTGCTGTGGTCCAGGATGCCAGCAGGTGCTCAGACCTATGGCCTCTTTCTGCCATTTGCCATTTGCCTCAGGTGGCAGCCATCAGGTTGGGCTGGGCAGGCTAGGATGTGCCTCGCTGACTCCCACTGTCCCCGGTCTGCAGAGTACTCCAGAAAGGGCGGTCTGGGCTGCCTTTGGGCACGGAAGGGCTGGAGTTCTGGCTCTGTGGCCACGGGCAGCTCACTGTCCTCTGAACACTGGGGCCTCTGTCAGCAGAAGGGTTTTGTGCTCCAGCATCTCCAGCCCAGGCGGGCCTCTGCTGTGCTTTGGGAGTCCGGACAGCTCTTCCCTGGAGAGTCTGGGAACTTGGGGAGTACACGTGGTGGGCATGTACGGCATGCGAGACTGTGCTGGCACCACTGGCGAAACATCCAGGTCTAGGCTGAGTACCGTACAACTCCCCGGGACCCTCTTTTCACTTAGTGGCCTCCACCTATTCCATGCCAGGAACACCCCAGCCATGACAGCTCTGCATGTCCCCAAATGCCACCCATACCCTGAGGGCAGAATCACCCCCTGAGAGTGGCTGCTGTTCCATCTCATAGATGAGGACGCTTCCCGGGCCTGTCCTGAATGCCTGCAGCCCCTCCCCCAGGGCCAACTGTGACCCACTGTCACTGGCCCCGTCAGGCCTGGGAGGGTGCAGAGGCTGCCTGGCCAGGAAAAGGAGGCTATTCTTAGCTGGTGAGGTCAGGGACTCTGAGGATACAACCAAAGTGTGGTAAATGTGTAGCCCAGGGCCCAACTAGCCTCACCTGGGTGGCAGGCCTAGCAGGCAGCCTGGGGACATCTGGACACAGTGCTACTGGCCTGAACCCAGTTCCCTGTCTTTGGAGTGGAGTCTCACCCACAAGACCCAACAGAGAGCCTGGCTTCTCCCATAAGGAATCATGGCCAGTCACGAGAATTCAAAGCCCAAAGCCCTTAACCAGGTGGTTCACTCTTACAATCCTCATTACTCAGAAGGCTGAGATCTGAGGACCAGGGGTCAAAGCCAAGCCCCGGTGGGAAAGTTGGTGAGATTGTTTTCTTCAATAAACCACTGAAAAGCCAGAAGATGAGGTATGGCTCAAGTGGTAGAGCGCCAGCCTTGAGTGAAAAAAGCTAAGGGACAGCATCCAGACTCTGTGTTCAAGCCCCAGTACTGGTGAGAGAAAGACAGACAGACAGACAGACAGTCAGTGAGAGAGAGAGAGAACCAAGACCCATGAGCCTTTTGTGGGCTGGGGTCCAATCAGGACTTCTCCTCCCGGCACCTGCTGAGCAGGACCACTCACTGCTGTCTTCCTCAGGCCCTGTTTGTGCTCTTCGTGCTGGCCTACATCCACATTGTCTTCTCCCGCTCACCCATCAACTGCCTGGAACACGTGCGTGACAGGTGGCCTCGCGAGGGCATCCTTCGAGTGGAAGTGCGGCACAACTCGAGCCGTGCACCCGTCTTCCTCCAGTTCTGTGATGGCAGCCGTCAGAGCTTCGCGGGCTTGGCTGTAGAGCCAGGAGGCCTGGAGCTGGAGGAGGAGGAGGAGGAACTGACCATGGAGATGTTTGGGAACAGCTCTGTGAAGGTGAGCCCTGCTCTGATCAGATGCAAAGCTGAAAGGAGACCCATGCAGGGAGAAGGAGCCTGCCTTCAGAGGGCTTGGCGGCTTTCTCTCTGCTTGGCCTTGATGGCCTTCAGTGAGTGGCTCCCTGCTGTGAGGTAGATAGAGATGGGCCTGGTTCTGGGGTATAAAGGTCAGAAGTGCTAGAGGAGAAGGCAAGGGCCCAGCCAAGAGCTCTGTACCCACCCAAGGTGGCCCAGTGGTGGAGGGATGGGCATCTGTCATTCATATGAGAGGACGGCCATCTCAGCCCCATGATGGCCAGAAACTCTCATGCTCCAGCTACTGGGGGAAGCTGAGCGACCCTGACCCCTGGCCCTGGGACCTGAGGCCTCTGCTCAAACCCTGCCTGAGTCCCCAGCTTTGGGGTTCTAACCCCCAGCTTCGGGGTTCTAACCCTTTCCCGGAGAACCACATATGGGGTAGGCTTGGGACTGGGGTAGGGTTCTGGACCCTGACAGAGGTACAGGAAGTCAGTCTGAGCCTTGTTTGTGACAGAGAGGTGGTCCCACCCAGTCTAGTGGGGCAGTGGAAATCTCTATGCTTCTCAGTCAGTGGGAGAAAGGACCCCAGGGGTCCTCAGGTCCCAGATGAGCACACTGACGCCTTGGTCCCTGGTTGCCAACAGTTTGAGCTGGACATTGAGCCCAAGGTGTTCAAGCCACCGGGTGGAACTGAAGCCTTGAATAACAGCCAGGAATTTCCCTTCCCTGAGACACCTGCCAAAGGTATGCACGGGGCTGTGGGCTGTCAGTGTGTATACAGAATGAGGTGGGGCTGGCTTGGGCTCACCGGCCCTGTCCCTGCAGTGTGGCCCCAGGATGAGTACATCGTGGAGTACTCGCTGGAATATGGCTTTCTGCGGCTGTCACAGGCCACGCGCCAGCGCCTGAGCATCCCCGTCATGGTTGTCACCCTAGGTGAGTCTAACCCCACGCCACAGGTGTCATGGGGCGATGGGGTGGGGCTGCAGGGCACCTCCCAGAGCTCTGCCCAGCCCTGACTGCACCCTCCCACAGACCCCACTCGGGACCAGTGCTTTGGGGACCGGTTCAGCCGCCTGCTGCTGGATGAGTTCCTGGGCTATGATGACATTCTCATGTCCAGTGTGAAGGGCCTGGCCGAGAACGAGGAGAACAAGGGTAAGGTGCGGGCTGGCGAGGTGGGCCAGGCACAGGCAGGTAGGGAGGGGTATGGGGCCAGGCCATCCTCACTGCCTTCCCCACAGGCTTCCTGCGGAACGTGGTGTCTGGCGAGCACTACCGCTTTGTCAGCATGTGGATGGCACGCACATCCTACCTGGCTGCCTTTGTGATCATGGTCATCTTCGTGAGTGTGAGGGGCCCTCGGGGTCCTGGGGGGGAGCTGTGGGTGGGGCCTCGGCAGGGGCGGGGCTCCAGGGCATGTCATTCCGGCTGCCCCTCACCCCTGTGCCTTGCTTGCAGACACTCAGCGTGTCCATGCTGCTCCGCTACTCCCACCACCAGATCTTCGTCTTCATCGGTGAGTCCCGGCCAGCCGCGGGGGGCGGGGCGGGCTCGCCCCCAGGCCCTCACGAGTGGCCCCCGCGCCCTGTGCCCGCAGTGGACCTGCTGCAGATGCTGGAGATGAACATGGCCATCGCTTTTCCCGCAGCACCCCTGCTGACTGTCATCCTGGCCCTCGTTGGTGAGGACTCTGCCCAGCACTACCACCCCTGCCCTCACCCCACCCTGCTGGCTCCAACAGTGCCGCCTTTCCCCACAGGAATGGAGGCCATCATGTCTGAGTTCTTCAATGATACCACCACAGCCTTCTATATCATCCTCATCGTGTGGCTGGCTGACCAGTACGATGCCATCTGCTGCCACACCAACACCAGCAAGCGGCACTGGCTGCGGTGAGCTGGGCAGGGCTGTGGGGTTCAGGGTCACTGGAGGGCTGGGGTATAGGGCCAGTGTGGGTCTAGGCAGGGGAGTCTGCCAGCACTCATGGCCCTGCCCTGCACAGGTTCTTCTACCTGTACCATTTCGCTTTCTACGCCTACCACTACCGCTTCAATGGGCAGTACAGCAGCCTGGCCCTGGTCACCTCCTGGCTGTTCATTCAGGTGAGGCCTGAGAGGGTTGGTGAGGTGGTTGGGTCCCCAGGGCAATATGGGTCCTTGCCCTTTTGCCTTGCTGCCCCCTGCTGCTGGGGCACTGCCTCCCAAGCCAGCTGCAGCAGGGCAGGGTGGACGGAAAGTGGGGCCCCCTCCTCAGTTCCACTGTGGCATACCCCTTCCTGGGCTCTGATGGGCCTCTTCCACCCACAGCATTCCATGATCTACTTCTTCCACCACTACGAGCTGCCAGCCATCCTGCAGCAGATCCGCATCCAGGAGATGCTGCTGCAGAACCCACAGCTGGGCCCCGGGACACCCACGGCGCTGCCGGATGACCTGAACAACAACTCTGGCTCCCAAGCTGCGACCGCTGACCCTGCAGGCCAGCCGCTAGCCCTGGGACCGGCCTCCACTGGAGTGGGCGGAGGGCCCGGGCCAGGGGCTGCAGCCCCCAGCTCCCTGGGGGCTGTAGCAGCATCTGTGGCGGCGGTAGCCGGAAGTGACCTGGGCTGGATGGCTGAGACAGCCGCCATCATCTCTGATGCCTCCTTCCTGTCTGGCCTGAGTGCCTCGCTCTTGGAACGGCGACCTGCTAGATCCCTGAGTCCCAGTGGGAACCCACCCCACACCTCCCAGGACAGTGCTCCTCAGAGTGACTCCTTGGCATCTGATGCGGCCCCAATGGAGGCTTCGGCGAGTGGGCCCAGCCCTGCTGTCCCAGCCTCAACAGACGCGCCCTCCCAGGCCGGGTCCTGAGAAGCCCCAGCGCCGCCTGTCCCCGCTTCTGCAACTGGTGGGGCTGAGGAAGCCATGGGGGGAGGGGCACCAGTGTCCTCTGCCTCCTTCCTCTGGACCACCTGGCTGCTCAGGATGGTGGGGGGGTGGTGGTCCTCCAGTTTGTAGGAGGTGGGGCCTGCCTCACCAGATCAGATGTGGAACCCACCAAGGCTTGACCTACTAGACAGCTGGGTTTGCAGTGGTCTGTGAAAGGGGCGGAAGTGGAGACTTGGAAGGTTCTGGAAGACCTGGGTGTCCTGGCCCATGTGCAGTCCTGGGCAGAATGCAGCAAGTGTGGGCAAGGCTACCACGTGGAGGAGCAGGCAGGGTGGGGCAGGCCTCGCACACCTTGGTGCTGTCCAGCCCTGCCTGGTGCTCCCTGCGCAGTGCCTTCTCCAAGGCTGCCCCTGTCCACGAGAGCGACCAGCCTGGGGTCCCCAAGAGAGAAGAGCTGCCGCCCAGACACAGGGACACGGGTGCCATGGGCAGTGGCCAGGGCCCAGCCCTGCTTGGCCCGGGAGTGGGCCAGGGGTCGAGCCGATCACCCGGAAGGGATGCGGATTGCTCATTCCATTCTATTTAATTGCGGTGTTGGAAGTTGTTTGTATATAGAATAAACTGTCTGTGGACGGGGTGCGGTCTGCGTGCGCTGGGCCGGCCTGCCCGCCCTTGACCTTGGCTCTATCACTGCGCCTCTTCCGGGCTCCCTGCCGCCGCCTGCAGCAGGCGCAGCGGACGGTGGCGGGCGCTGTCCCCGAGCTGGGCCCGCAGCTCCCCGCGCCGCAGCAGGGCCTGGCGGAGCCGCTCCCGCACCTCCTCGATGTGCCTCGCCAGCGCCTCCAGCTCGGCCGCGTGCGGGGCCGCCGGCCTCCCGTTGGAGCACGGCCATGCGGGACCTGCTGTTGGCTGGGGCTCCGCACGGGCCTCCGCGTCCCCGGCCGCAGCCCCCGGCTCGAGCAGGAAGCGCACCCGGCGCTCCTTGCCCACGGCCCGGCGCACACGTTTCCAGCGGCCCGGCCCCTCGGGGTCCAGCGGGCTGTCCTGCCGCGGCTCCTCGGTTCCACTGGGGACGGGATGGGGCTAAGCGACGCCCTGCGGCTGCGCCCACCCGGCGGGAGGGCCCCTATCACCCGCGCTCCCTCATCCTCACCTGGGCTCCGGCTCCAGCCTCTCCTGCTGTCCCTCCGGCAGCCCCGGGTTCAGCGCCCGGTGGATTTTCTGAGACCCGCAGAGTCCCCGTTGGTGGTGGGATGGGCCAGGAGCCCAGTCGCCACCCGCCGCCGGCTGGCCCTCTTCACCTGGCCGGCCTGAGGCCCGCCCCGCCCCCCCCACCGCACCTGGCCCCGCCCCCACCTCACCTGGCTGGTGTGCAGCCAGTACTGCAGCCGGTTACCGCGGCGGATGCGGGGCAGCGCCAGGCGGTAGAAGACGTGCTCACCCAGCGAGCTGAGCAGGGCACTGCCCAGGCCCAGGCAGAGCAGCACGAAGAGCCCCGAGAAGTGGTAGATGCCCATTTGGAGGGTCTGGGGGGGGGGCGGGGGGAGACGGGCAGGGAGCCCACGGGGTCACGTGACAGAGGCCCCTGGATGAAGGTAGGCTGCGCCCGTGGAGCCAGGTTGAGAGGGGGACGCGGGGGCTGGGGTTTTGTGGGACCAGGAGTGCACAAGAATGATGGGGGGGATTCCCACGCCCCCCTCCTCCCCCCCAGCCTGGAGCCCATCCTCACCTCCGTCACGGCGAAAACCCGCTTCCCACAGGGCACCATCTTGTACCACTTGTCATGGAGCAGGTCGATGAAGCCCGAGGATTTGTAGCGGCTGATGAACTCCGACAGGTTGGAGGTGAGCGGCGAGTTCTGGGGCAGCCCGATGCCGTAGCCTGGGAAAGCCCGGGCAGGTGGAATACACCCCCTGGAGCGCCGCGCCCATGCTGGGGGGACCCCGGGCCTGTCCGCGCCAGCCCCCGGCTCTCCTTCCCTCACCCTCGATGGCGAAGGGCTTGCCCACCGTCAGCAGTTTACAGTCCGCGTCGATGGACACCTCGTAGTCCAGCAGCGATTTGTCCATGATGAAGGCGTTGAGTTTGGGAGGGTCGCTCCTGGGGGGAGGCAGGGTCAGTGCGGTGGGGTCCGCAGCTCAACCCCCGCCCCAGCCCACCCCGGGGCCCGGGCCTCACGTGAGCATGGCCACACCGTCAGGCGTGGTGGGCGCACTGTGGCGCCTCATGTGCGCATACATCTCCGGGAAGCTCGCCTTGATGTAGGCCTCCGCGCTGCTCTCCCACACCGTCCCGAAGCGGAAGCCCTGTGACGGGTGGTGCAGCTGCGGGGAGCGGGCAGAGGTCAGCAGAGTCCACCACCCAGGAGCCGCTGATCCCACCTCCACACGTCCTCCCCAGTCAGGACACCCGTGGGCACCCTGCAGGCAAGCTCACCTGGAGTGAGACCCTCTGTTTACAAGGCCCCTGGAGAGGGGACTTCACCTTGAACCTGCCTTCCCAGTGGCTTCTCTTGGGGTTCTAGGGGAACCCCAGGCCCCATACCATTCCCATCTGTCCCCTTCACATTCACCTGCCCCTCAGGATTCCCATGCTATTCAGGGTAGTTCTGACCCCCAACTCCCATAACCATTTTACCTGTACCCCAGGAACAAACCACCCACTGCAGGCCTGCCCAGCCCTCCATGCTCCTCAACATCTACCTCCCATCACCCCCTCTCCATCCGCCACCCCTCCCCCCTCCTCCTCCTCCCGCCCCATCCTCCACCCCGCCATCCCTCCTCCTCCTCCTCCTCCTCCCACCTTCTCATCCTCCCATTATGCTGCACCCAGCATCTAACCCTGGGCCAGCTCATCTCCCCAATCCTGTCTTTTTTCCTTTTCTTTTCAAGCCCCAATACTGGGCTTGAACTCGGGCCTTGAGTGAGTGCTGCCCCTAAGTTCTCAACGCTAATGCTATACCACTTGAGCCACGGCTCCACTTTCGCCTTTTTTAATTAGAGCCTGGGCTGCCTTCAAACCTGGATCTCAGCCTCCTGACTAGCTAGGATTACAAGTGTGAGCCATCAGCACCAGGCTTCCAATTCTTTTTTCTTTCTTTTTCTCTCCTTTCCTTCATTCCTTCCAGAGCCTAGCAGATACTGAGCAAACAACCAATTTGTCTGAGGACTGGATGTGCAGTCCAGTGGTAGAGCATTGGCCAAAAGGCTCAGGGTTCAAGTCCCAATATTCAAAATAAATAAGACAGCTGGATGCTGGTGGGTCACACCTGTAGTCCTAGCTACTCGGGAGGCTAAGGCCTAAAAATCATGGCTCAAAGCCAGCCTAAGCTGGAAAGCCTGAGACTTTATTTCCAATTAACTGCCAAAAAAAAGCTGAAAGTAGAGCTGTGGCTCAAGTGGCAGAGTGCTAGCCTCGAGCAAAAAAGCTCAGGGACAGTGGCCAGGCCCTGAATTCAAGTGCCAGGACCAACATAGATAGATGACAGTGAGATAGATAGATAGATACGATGATTGATAGATAGATGACATTAATAAAGATCATTGGGGGGTGGCAATAAAGAGGGGGCTGGGAATATGGCCTAGTGGCAAGAGTGATTGCCTCATATATATGAAGCCCTGGGTTTGATTCCCAAGCACCACATATATAGAAAAGGCCAGAGGTGGAGCTGTGGCTCAAGTGGCAGAGTGCTAGCCTTGAGCATAAAGAAGCCAGGGACAGTGCTCAGGCCCTGAGTCCAAGGCCCAGGACTGGCCAAAAAAACAACAACAACAAAACTGGTATCATTGACCACTGGGTGGCAGCCCTGGGACTCTTACCTAGATCACATTAATAAAGACCGTTGGGAAAAAAAACAAAAACAAAAACTGGTATCAGGGCTGGGAATATGGCGTAGTGGCAAGAGTGCTTGCCTCGTATACATGAAGTCCTGGGTTCGATTCCCCAGCACCACATATATAGAAAATGGCCAGAAGTGGCACTGTGGCTCAAGTGGTAGAGTGCTAGCCTTGAGCAAAAAGAAGTCAGGGACAGTGCTCAGGCCCTGAGTCCAAGGCCCAGGACTGGCAAAAACAAAAACAAAAACAAAAACAAAAAAAACTGGTATCATTGATAGATGATAGGTGTCTGAGGATTGGAGGGGCTGGCTATGCCCTGTGTTTGCCCTCAGCCCTGTGCTAACCAGCTACCTTGGGGTCATGGATTCCCGAGAGCTCCTCAAAGGTCTTGTCGCCCACCATGACAGCTGCCAGGTTAGCTGTGTAGCTGGACAGCACCAGCAGGCAGAAGATGGCCCAGAGGTTCATGAGGAAGCGTCCGGTGGGACATTTGGGTGTCTTGCTGGAGACGGTCCGCCCAAAAAGGATGGCATAGCAGAGGTTGAGAGCCGAGGAGTAAGAGAACACGGTGTCCCGGTTCCGGCCACGCGGTGTGAGGCCGTAGGGGCTGCGCCACTCGTACAGGGTGAGGAACAGTGCCGTGAGGTGCAGGGCGGCGAAGACGCCCACCCACATGGACCAATGCAGCGGCCACATGAAGGCCCCGATGGGCGAGGCGGTGTCCCGCGTGCGCACCATGATGCCCAGGCTGGTGGAGAAGAAGGGGCTGGTGAAGTCCACCACCTGAGAGCGGGCTGAGTTGATGCTGAAGCTCGTGACTGCCATGTGGGCCCGGCCAGCCAGCAGATCGCCCACCAGGCCGGTCCAGCGGCCATCGCGCAGGGCCCCGTACTTGCCATCGCCCACGATGTACAGCTCAAAGTCAAAGGGTGTGTCCTCAGCCAGCCGCTCCAGCAGGTCGATGCAGTAGCCGTAGCAGCATTTCCGCAGGGCCCGGGGCACAGAGCCATTGGCCAGCGCAGCAAACAGCGCATCCAGTGTGGCTGAGTCATTGGTGCCGGGGTCCAGGCACAGCTGCCCTGCCGGGCACTGCCCATCTTCATCGGGTTCACGCACAAACACAAAGGGATGTTCCACTAGGGTCACCACACGGAGCTTGGGCCGTGTCTGGGCGCCGAGGTGGGCTGGGGGACGGACACCAGCAGCCCCAGGCTCCAAGGCCAGCTGCCCATCCCGCCAGCTGCCCACCGTAGCCCAGGCTGGGGCGCCCCGGGGGTCTCTGCGCAGACTCCACACCTTAAAGCTTCGGGTTATATGCACTTGGGATGAACTTGTCACCCACACGGGGCCCGTGCGACCCTGGAAGGAGGTGTTGGCCAGGAACCTGGGGGTAAGAAGGGGTGTCACAGAGGCTGCAGCATGGACCTGCTGGACTTCCCAACCTGACCCGATTCCTTCCCAACAGAGGCACCTGTCCCCCTGAATACCTGTCCTGCAGCCAACTTAACCATCCGGGTGCCGAGACCCAGAGCTGGTTATTGCAGGGAATCGTTCGCCCCAGCTGGGAGCTGCCAGAGTGGACATGTCTTGTGCCCACCAACCACGGCCACCTTTTCACCCCCTGAAAATGCCACCTCCTTTTTTTTTTTTTTGCCAGTCCTGGGCCTTTTGGACTCAGGGCCTGAGCACTGTCTTTTTGCTCAAGGCTAGCACTCTACCACTTGAGCCACAGCACCACTTCTGGCTTTTTGGTGGTTAATTGGTGCTGAGTCTCACACACTGTCCTGACTGGGATGGCTTTGAACTGCTGTACTCCTGAGTAGCTACGATTACAGGTGTGAGCCACCAGCACCCAGCTTATTTGTTGGATGTTTCTTTTTTTGTTGCCAGTCCTGGGTCTTGGACTCAGGGCCTGAGCACTGTCCCTGGCTTCTTTTTGCTCAAGGCTAGCGCTCTACCACTTGAGCCACAGCGCCACTTCTAGCCTTTTCTACATATGTGGTGCTGAGGAATTGAACCCAGGGCTTCATGTATACAAGGCAAGCACTCTACTCCTAGGCCACGTTCCCATCCCATTTATTGGGTTTTTGAGGCAGGGTTTCATTGTGTCCATCCCGGGCTTGGAGCTCATGACCCTTCTGCCTAGGCCTCCCATCCACTGAGACCATGGTGTGGCCCCGCGCTCTCAGATCCCCTCCTAAGCTGATGCCCTACTTACCGTGCTAGGAAGCTCCCGGAGGACTCTGGTCCCGCCCGTGGCAGCTCCTCACAGCTGACAGTGGTCGGGATCAGGGCGTGCTCTGGCTGCACATGGGCTACGCTGCTCAGCGCCTGCGTTATGAGCCCCACGGCATCGTGAATCGTGGCCTCCAGTGGGGGTCGGGCCACCTCACCCAACGCTAGCACGCCGGGTGGCAAACCAATAGTGGGCAGGGCCTCTGCAGGCAGTGGGGTACCCAGCAGCCAGCGGGGACCCAGGGGTGCGGCCTCAAGCACCTGGCCAATCCGGGCAGTGCCACAGCCGAGGAGGACAGCTGCGGCCACTGGGGCTTCCTCTCCTGCCAGGCTCCCCAGCGGGGCCAGGCGCATGTGCAGGGCTGTGTCTTCCGTGTCTGGCCTGCTCAAGTCCAGCACCAGCTTTGGGGCCTGGCCTGCCCGGCTTGTCCACAGGGTCACCAGACTGCTGGGGTCCCGGACACGGCAGAGGACCAGGCCGATGGTCTCCCAGGTGTGCGCCCGCAGCAAGGACACCAGCACATCCAGCAGCGTCTCCAGGGGGCTGGTCCAATCCAGTTGCAGGTGAAACGGGTTCTGGGAAGGGGGTGGCTATAAATTAGGGTGGGTGATCTCCATGTCCCACGATCCCCATTCTATCCCATCATAGGTGTTCAATAAATAGATGTCACCTCCACAGCTGGGCCTCACCCTGCCTTCTCCCAGCCCACCCTAGCTCTCAATCCTCCCTGTTCCTAGCACAAAGTTCAGTCTCCTTAGCCTGACACTCAGAGCCTGATATTTTTGATCTTGCCATTGTGGCAGTGGCCCACTTTGGAGATTTGGGGGCGGGCGGTTATTTCCCCAGATGGAATACCCTTCACCCACTAGGCCTAAACATCCTAACTCCTAAACATCCTGCAAAACCTAGTTCTATTGCCCCTTCTCTCTGCAGACTTCTCTATCCATCTAGGCAAAACCTGGGCTTCCTTGAACTCCCCTGCCCCTTGGGTCCCCACCTCCATCTCAGTCCTGACCTCATCCTCCTACCTGCCTGAGGTCCCCTGAAAAGTCAAGGACAATGGTTCTCTGGGGACTATCCAGATGTAACACTCATGCTTAGAGATAACCAGATCACTCCCCCTTCTCATGCCTTACTGTGCCCCTTAGCTGGCTACCCCTCCATACCCAGGGCCATGTAGTGTTTGGGGGACTTGTTCTAGGTGCATGGTGGACAGGACAGCCTTACCAGACACCTAAGGTAGGTGGTGCTTGGTCTGGGTGTGACCAGAGTGCCCAGTGCTGAGGGACAGGCTGGGGATACAGCTCCAATCCTTGGGGGCCAGGCTAGTCTCAGAGGCCACAAAAGGCCAAGCCCAGGGAAGCTAGGACCCATGGATGCAGTTCCCAAAAGTTACACCAGAGGGCACCACAGGCCTGGGTTTGTGTCTGCACCTTTCAATAGGTGTGGGAAGGTTAGGAGGACCCAGAGGGCCCCCTGAATAGTGGCACTCCTTTGAGGCCAGAGTTTCCTCAAATTGGGTTTGGAAGGAGGGAGGCGGTAGGGTCTTTAACCCTGCTCCACCCTGCTTCCGAGAATCCGGGTCACCAGGCCCCAGGCCTGAGCTGGGTTCTCCTTGCTGGTGGGCGGGGGGGTGGGGGGGGGAATCTTTCTGTAAGGAGCCCTGGAGGCCTGTCCCGACTTTTCTGCTCCCCTTATTTCATCGAGACAGGTGACTAAGAAGAGATAATATAGGAGGCCCATCAGGGTTAGGGCGTGGGTAATAGCGGTGCCTGGAGACCAGGGCACCCGGAGAGGGCGTAGCAGGGAGAGCCAGCCATGCCTGGCTTTGAGGGTCCCTGGGAAGAAAGGAGAGAATCCTGTCAGGAAAGAGGCCTCAACAGGCACCCCCACCCCACCTGTCCATGTGGGGGTGCGGAGACCCCGCTGTGCTCCCGACCACAGGTGATAGAACAAATTCGGAGGGGAGGGAGGTGTCCGTCCAAGGAGAAGGGATGGGGTCTCCCTGCAACAAGTCCCGGACTGGGGTCTGTAAAAGACCTGTGCGCCCCCAGAGAAGGCGTCTTATGAATGCCCGTGTCTGGGGTTCAGAGGCGCCCGTCCTTGCGCCCCGGGGTTCCAGCCTCCTAGCCAACAACCTTCGGGCGCCCCCGGGCAGCCCGGGTCGTTCGTCTTTGGGTCCCCGTTCCCTGCGCCCTGGGGACATCTAGCTTCCGGGGGCTCGGTCCCCCCGTCCTCCCGCAGCCTCCGCGTGCCTCCCGCCCAGGCCCCCGGCCCCCGATCGCCGCGCGCGCGTGCGGCGCGTCCGGGCGTACCGGGGCGCCGAGGGGCGCGCGTGCCTCCCGCCGCAGCACGCTGAGCACCGGCGTCTCGGTGGCGGCCGCCAGGAACTGCAGCTGCCGCAGCTCCGGCCGCGCCTCGGGGAACGCCAGCAGGGCCGCCACGCCCGGCGCCGCCAGCATTTGGCACCAGCCGCGGGCGAGCGAGGCCGGGTCCCGGGCGGGGGGCTCGACGACCACCAGCTCCACACTGAGGTTGTGCGGCAGCGGCGGTGCCAGGCTGGCCCGGGCGAGGGCAGCCCGGACGCGGGCGCGGGCGGCGGGCGCGCGGGGCAGCAGGGCGCCCAGGCGCACGGAGCCCCCCAGGCGGGCCCGGGCGCCGCACGGCTGCGGGTGGCCGCGGGCTGCTCCCCAACGCAGCGCCACCGCCAGCGCCAGCCCGAGCCACAGCACCCGCACAAACTCCATCACAAAGTTGTGCTCGGTGACTACGCGCGGGAAGGGACCTGCGGCCGATCGCGATCCTCGGGTGCCCGGGTCCCCGGCCCGCTCCAGGCAGCGCACCTCGTCCCGCCCGGCCTCGGCCGGCCGCGCCCCTGCCGCCTGCGGGTCCCCAGCAGCCACTAGGGAGCAGAGGATCACTGCCAGACCTGCTGGTGGCCTGGATGGGCAGGGCCGGGCACCCGCGCCCTGCTCCCAGCCTGCCATCCTGTGAATCTGCGGATGATAGGACAGCCAAGGCAAGAATTTAGGGCTGTAAGTGGAGCCCCGATAACTAGCCCCTGTTCTCCAGGATACTGGGGTGGCTTACCACCTACCCTAGGGAAGGTTGCCCATTGCTCAGACAGGGAAACTGAGGCCCAAACTTGTCCCTGCTTCTACTCCCAACCCACATCTGAGTTTTTGTGTTGTGTTGTTTTTGTGCCTGTCCTGGTGCTTGAACTCAGGGCCTGGGTGTTGTTCCTGAGTTTTTGTTGCCCAAGCCTGGAGCTCTACCTCTTAAGCCCCAGCTCCACTTCTGGCTTTTGGGTGGTTAGAGATAGAGCCTCATGGACTTTTCTGCCTGGGTTGGTTTTAAATTGTGGCACTCAAATCTCAGCCTCCCAAGTAGCTAGGATTTTAGTTATGAGCCACCGGCTCCCAGCCTGTTTGTCGGACCATTGTGTGTTGCTTGGGGAAACTGAGGCTGGCACATCTATGCCCAGTAAGGTAGAATCTGCCCTTCAGCCCTGGTCAGGCAACATGGATCATAGAACTCATCACCCTTCAAAACCCTGTATCAATGCTCTACACTGAAAAAAAAACATTTCTTGCCTGACACCCAGAAGATACAAAAATGTCAACCCACAACATTATCTCACCACACACTCCCATCTACCCAAGGCTAGCACTCTACCATTTGAGCCACAGCGCCACTTTCGGTTTTTTTCTGAGTACTTTATTGGAGATAAGAGTGTCACAGACTCTTCCTGCGTGGGCTGGCTTCGAACCACCATCCTCAGATCCCAGCCTCTTGAGTAGCTGGGATTGCAGGTGGGAGCCATAGAGGCCTTAGTGCTTTGCCACCTTGACTGGCTACCATTCGGCTGTGTGAAGGAGGGATGGATGGGGTGCTCTGCCACTCCCCTGTCTCAAGGACCCAAGGAGCCTTTGGTGCCTGGGCATGTAGAAGGGGCTCCGCAATGTTCTAGCCTAATCTCCCTGGTGGGGAGGGATCTTGAAAGGCAGCGGCAGGCCAGGCTGGAACATCCAGTTCCAATGCATGAATACTTGGCTGACCTCGTCTCCTTTGGGAGCCAGTCATTGCCTTGGAAGGAAGAGAATCGCCATGAAATAAATACAAAATGTGATGAGACATTCTGGCTTGGGGGCAGCTTATGAAGGAGGGATATGGAGGGATGGCTTGTTCTAGGGGCTGGTGGCCACCTCCTCCAGCCACCAGGTCACCTGGGCATGCTGGGACTGGAGGAAGGGGGGTCTCTGAGGGGCCTAGGTTCTGGGTGCTTCCCTAAAGGGTCATCTTGGTCCCTAGATGTCACTTCTGTTCCAACCAAAGCCCCTACTCAGCTTCAGAGGATCCTGGGCAGACCACCACCTTTGGCACAGTTCCCCTGAAGTCAAAAGGCTTTGAGGGCTGGGGATATAGCCTAGTGGCAAGAGTGCCTGCCTCGGATACACGAGGCCCTAGGTTCGATTCCCCAGCACCACATATACAGAAAACGGCCAGAAGCGGCGCTGTGGCTCAAGTGGCAGAGTGCTAGCCTTGAGCGGGAAGAAGCCAGGGACAGTGCTCAGGCCCTGAGTCCAAGGCCCAGGACTGGCAAAAAAAAAAAAAATAAAAATAAATAAATAAAAAGGCTTTGAGTTGGGGCTCTATCCACTAATGGTTAATCACCCAGTCAACAGACATTCTTGGGCTGGCAGTGTGGCTTAGTGGTAGAGTGCTTGCCTAGCATGCATGAAGCCCTGGGTTCAATTCCCCAGCACCATATAAAAAAGCCAGGGGTGGTGCTGTGGCTCAATTGGTAGAGTGCTAGCCTTGAGCAAAAAAGCCAGGGACAGTGCTCAAGCCCTGAGTTCAAGCCCCAGGACAAAAAAAAAAAAAGTTCTCATTTATTTATACTTACGTCAGTTGTGGGACTTGAACTCAAGGCCTAGGTGCCCTCTCTGAGCTTTTTGCTCAAGGCTAGCACTCTACCATTTGAGCCACAGTGCCACTTCCTGTTTTTTCTGTTTATGTGGTACTGAGGAATCAAACCCAGGGCTTCATCCATGCTAGGCAAGCACTCCGCCACTAAGCCACATTCCCAGCCCTCCTGTGCCACTTTACCTCCTCTACTACAGCACCACTTGTTTGGTGGTTAATTGGAGGTAAGAGTCTCGTGGACTTTCCTGTCTGGGCTGGCTTCCAACTGTGATGCCCAGATCTCAGACGCCAGAGTAGCTGGGTGGAAGGGTAGGTGTGAGCCACTGGCACACAGCAACAGTAAGATTTTCTACTCTCAAGTGAACACACTTAAATAACTATAAGCACACTTCCAGTTTTAATTGCTGTTAGGTGTATAACGGCATTAAGCCACACATGGCTGTGCAGCTGTCTACCATCCATCTCTAGAACTTTCCATTCCCCACACTGAAGCTCTGCCCCATTCAACACTACCTCCTCTCTTGCCTGATAGCATTCTGTGTGTGTGTGTGTGTGTGTGTGTGCCAATACTGGGGCTTGAACTCAGGGCTTTACACTCTTGCTTGGATTTTTGCTCAGAGATGGGTTTTTTTTTTTTGGCCAGTCGTGGGCCTTGGACTCAGGGCCTGAGCACTGTCCCTGGCTTCTTCCCGCTCAAGGCTAGCACTCTGCCACTTGAGCCACAGCGCTGCTTCTGGCCGTTTTCTGTATATGTGGTGCTGGGGAATCGAACCTAGGGCCTCGTGTATCCGAGGCAGGCACTCTTGCCACTAGGCTATATCCCCAGCCCCCAGAGATGGTTTTACCATTTGAGCCACACCTCTACCTCCAGCTTTTTGCTGGTTAACTGGAACTGAGTCTCTTGGATTTGTCTGCTTAGGCTGACTGAACTGTGATCCTGAGAAGCAAGGATTACAGGTGTGAGCACCTGCACTTTGCTAGCATCTTACTTTTTGTCTTTATTTGGTCCATGTGTTGAAGGATAGTGGCATTTCCACCAATGCTTTCTGGCCTCTGCTCCTGTTGCTGACTTGTTTTGTCTTCGCATGCAGGGTCTTTTCAAGGCTGTGGAGCAGAAGAGGGCCAGGTCCAAGGGCCCAGCAGGAGTGCAGGTAGAAGGCAGGAACCCAACTTTTCCAGTGTGAATATGGACACACATCAGCTCCCCCCTTGCACGTCTGCCCCTGCAAGCCAACTCCAGCTGCTACGGCCGCAGCCTGCACCTGCCCAGCTCCCAAAGGGCCCTGCAGGTGTGTGTGTGTGTGTGTGTGTGCGTGCATGTGTCTCTCCGTCCATTTCTTGCAAGTCAGGGAAGTGAGTTTAAGGGGTCTATCCAGGACTGAACTCAACTTTTATTTCTTTGCTGGTGTTGGTAGTTAATTTAGACCCTCAGGCTTTTTTTTTTTGCTGGTTAAATGGAGGTGGAGGCTCCTGGATTTCCTGCCTGGCCTGGCTTAATTAGGATTCTAGGGGTGAGCACTGGTGCCCGCTTTCTGTGGCCTAGGAGAGCGCCGGCCCCCTGCCCTGTGGTCAGCAGAGGGCAGCTGGACGCTGACGTGGGGTCTGCATGGGAGTGCAGCCCCTCCCTGGTCTGCTGCAGCCCTGTGTCCTCTGGGCAGATGCCCCATCCACAGATGGCAGCCGGGCCTGAGGACACCACGGGCGCCCCCCCATCCTCACCCGGCCCATGCTGCGGGGATGCACTGGGGACTTACTGGCCCCCCGGCGGGTGGGGGTGGAAATCTAGCCTGAGGATGTTGGCTGCTTCCCAGGGGAGACCATGGCCACCCCACCCCAAACCTGCCAGCTCCAGGGGGAACTGGCTGTATCTGCGGTAGACCAGCACACTGGGGCTAGGGTTGGGGTATCAGGACTCAAGAGTGGGCAAGGTGCAGGGTAAACTCATTCCGGGTCACCTCCCTGTGGCCTTCAGCCCAAGGTGGCTACTGTGGGAGGACAGACTGGACCGGGCAGAAAGGGAAACTGAGGCACAGGGCGGGGGGGGGGGCAAATGTACTCCAGCCACTGCTCAGAGCCCCCAGCTTGTGGAAGGCAGTGGCCCTGTACCTTGAGCCTGGCACAGGCCCTTCCCTGCTGCTGGGACAGAAGGCTAGGGGAGGGGGGGAGAGGACAGCCTTGGTGATGCCCAGGTGTGGGGAGAGGCTTTGGGGGGGGGGGGGCGCAACCCCTCCTCATGCAGATGGGGAGTGTCAGGCTCAGCCCTGGCAGAGGATGCAGACGGGTAGGAGGGGAGCCAGGCACACCTCTGCCAGCAAGCATGAGGTCAGTGCTGGCCTGTGTTGGGCCTGGACCACAATGGCTACATCACTCGCATTTTTTGGATCATTAAGCAGGGTTGTCAGCGGAGGCAGCTTTCTGGAAGGGTCTATGGGCATGTGGGCTAGGCTCCAGGCACAGGCTGGCTGCTGGCAGTGTCCCCAGAATTGGGGGGGGGGGGCGCTCAGCTTCCTTCAGACAGAGCTGCCTGGGCAGCCTAAGCCAGCACCCTGACCTTGGCTGTGGCCCTCCTCCTTGAGGCAGGGAACCAGGCCTTGGAGCAGGTCGTCTGGCCCGTGGTTGCGGAGCTTGGTCGCCTCCTGAACGCGAGGGCTGAGCTCAGCCACGGGGCAAGGTGGGGACACAGTGCACAGAGGGGGTTCAGTCCAGTTTTTGTTAAAAGCAAACGAACACCAAAGGGAGTAAAAAAATCATATAAAATAAAATGCCGAAGTGGCTGATGGGAGCCGGCCTGCCCAGGGGCACATTGGTGGCCTAGTCTAGGCGATGTGGCTCTGGTCATGTGGGGGGGGAGAGGGCTCCCCTCCCGCCTCACTTGATCCTGCGCGTGGCAGTGATGACACGCGTGGAAAAGTCAAAAAGGTCCCTGTTGATCTTGCGCAGGTTGCACACTTCGTCCTCCAGCTCTGTCACGTGCAGCTGCAGCCGGTCCTGGCCGCCTAGCACGTTCTGGGGAGAAACAAGGGTCAGAGGTCAGCAGCTGACTTCCCCAGCCACAAGCTGCACCAGGGATATGGGCGTCCGGCGCCCCGGGCTGACACCCACCTTCTCCACGGAGTCACCGATCACAGCCTGTAGCCGCTCTAGCCGCTCCTGGTAGCTGAGCTCGGAGCCCTGCAACACAAGGCATGGTGCCCTTGGGCACAGGGACTTGGGCTGCGCCCCCGGCGGGGAGCTGGACATGCCATCCCAGAGCTGTGGGTGGCTCAGCAGGGAGGCCCTCCTGTCAGACCCACCGACTGTGAGGCCTCCCAGCTCTGCAATGCAGCTACCGCTGGGCCCAGGCCTGCTCCCACTGTGGGAGTGTCACACCAGTGAGCTGGGGGCCAGTGGCTCACGCCTGGAACCCCAGCTACTCAGGGGCAGCTGAGCTCTGAGGACCCTGGTTTGAAGCCAGCGTGGACAGGAAAGTCTGTGAAGACTTAGCTGCAATGAACCTGCAAAAAGCCCGAAGTAGAGCTGTGGCTCAAGTGGTAAAGCACCAGTCTTGAGATAAAACATTGAGCAGATAAATCTAAGGGATGGCACCCAGGTGCTGAGTTCAGGCCCCAAGCTCAGTGCACATGCATGGCCGCACATACATGTGCATGCATGCACACACACAAGTCTGCAAAAGCCAGAACAGAAAGACACAGGAGCAGCAGGCTGGATGCACAGACACAGGGAACGTGCCATTAACCTAGACCCC
This sequence comes from Perognathus longimembris pacificus, assembly GCF_023159225.1. Lineage (NCBI taxonomy): Eukaryota > Metazoa > Chordata > Mammalia > Rodentia > Heteromyidae > Perognathus > Perognathus longimembris. Next base: position 65,494,072 of record NC_063163.1, read on the forward strand.
AACAGGCCCCCATGGGCCCTTACAGTGGTGAACACGCGGCGTGGCTGGTGGGTGGCAGGGCCTACCCTGGACAACCAGGCGGGTGCCCAACTGGATTGCAAGAAGCCAGGAAGGACGGCCCTTCTGCAGCACCTGTGTTCGGCCCCTCAGAACCCGGCTCAAGGCTGGAAGATGCAGTGCACACCACACCTTGTTGCGGTAGCTTGGGGGCACAGCTGAAATTTCTGGCATCTTCTGCTCCTGCAGAAGTTTCTGGCATTTTCTGCCCCAGGCTGGCAATGTTCTACCTCTTTAGCTACAGCTCCACTTCTGGTTTTTGGTGATTAATTCGAAATAAGACTCTTGTGCACTTTCCTGCCCACACTAATGCCCACAATGCTCTGACTGCAGCCTCCTGAGTGGTTAGGGTTACAGGTGTGCGCCACAGACCCCGGCCCTTCGTTTTTGAGTTTACCTGGGTTAGGTGAGGCCCCAATCTCCCCCAGGGAGGACCGCAGTAGCAGCTGTGCCACCACTGATAGAATTGATATGTAGCATGGGTAAGAGCTGCACAGGAAGAGGCAGAAGGTTCTGGAAGCCTGGCTGCATCCCCCCCCCCCCCCCCCCCCAGCCAGCAGCGTGGGAAGGACAGGAGGCACACACCTGCTGGTGGAGGCCGAGGCGCAGGGTGAGGCCCCCGCGGCGCAGCTCGTCACCGTGCTCAGCGCCCAGCAGGTGCTTGTTGAAGTGGGGCAGTGGCAGGCTGGGCCGGAAGTCGGAGCTCAGCATACTGACCGGGGCCAGCATGATGGTCGCATTGGTCACGGGACCTGCAAGACACGCAATTGGCTGTTCTCACTGGCCAGCCCACCATCCCTGAGTCAGTGTGTTGGTCCCTTCCCCCGCCTCCCCCTCTCCCATGCACACCCGGATGGACAGGTGCGGCCCTGTGCTGACCCCTCGTCCCCGCACACCGGGACAGACAGGTATGGCCCGTGCCGGTTGCTCACCTTTGTGGGTGACGGTGCGGATGCACTGCTTGCTGGGCACGTCCCACAGCCTCACGGTCTCGTCATGGGAGCCCGAAAGCAGCACGCTGCCGTCCATGGACACAGACAGGCACGTCACCTGGTTCCTGCGGCAGGGGGAGACGGGCATTGGCCCTGCTCGGGCAGGGCAGGTGCCAGCTCTGCCCCGGGCCTCCCAGAGCCCGTTCCCGCCTCACCTGTGGCCTCTGAAGATTTTTCCGGAGTCCTGGTCCGGCGGGAAACTTCGCTCCCTCTGTCCGGGCTGGGGGCCAAGAGGATGGTGAGTGCGGGGAGGCAGCCCCAGGGGCCCGGCTCCTCCCGCGGCCTCCCAGGGCCACTCACCCAGGAGCAGAGGTCCACCTGGAAGATGGACCCGTCAGTGCCACCACAGAACATGTGGTACTCAGCCAGGTCCATGGTGACGGCCATGATGCTTACGTCAAACAGGACAGAGAGCAGCATCTCGCCGGAGGAGATCTCCCACAGCTGGGGGGAGAGGAGACGGGAGAGCTGGCATGGGGCCTGCACTGTAGGCTGTGGTGGGGTCAGGGCTGGGCCCTGACCTGGGTCAGTCTTCGCTCTCCCCAGGTGACCCCTATGAAGACCAAGGGCGGCCGGCCCTGCCCCCTTGGCGCCTGGCTGTGCTGGCCGGCACGGCTGGCTGAGTGGGAATTTCCAGCCGACAGGCCCGGACGACCTTGGGCTCAGGCGGCAGGGATTAGAGGCTGTCTGGAGCCTGGCACCCAGGGGAAGAGGTGAGCCATGCATTCCCGCCTGCCAAGGACGCCCTGCAGGGCTGCTGGCTCAGAACTGGGCGGGGGTGGGGGTTACCTTCACCGTCTGGTCCAGCGAGGCGGTGGCCACACGGGCTAGCGGGCCCCCAAAGCCACAGTGCAGGTCTGTGATGGGGAGTGTGTGACGAGACCACACATGCCGAGGGGCCACGATCCTGGAGGGGTCCATCTGGAGCACGCTGGGCAGGGAGGATGGCAGTGGGCCACTGGGGGAACCTCAGCCCACACATGTGGGATGCAGACCCACCCCACTGCCCCCCACCTGGGGCGATCACCCCTGGCTCACCACATCAACACACCCACCCAGACACAACCCATCCTGCCCCAGGGCCTCGCCTCCTTGGCTCAGCAGGGAGTCATGAGGACCCCAGGACTGGCACTACCTGCAGAGGCTCCAGGCCAGCACCAGGCAGTCCTTGCCCCCAGAGAGGAAGTAGCTGCTGTCGCCCGTGAACTTCAGGCAGGAGACATCCTGGTAGTGGCGTGACAGGATGACGAGGAGGTTCCCGGTGGAGACCTGGAGGAGCGGGGGCTTGGGGTCAGGGGAGGAGTGGGTCCCTGATGTCCCATCCCACAGGGAGGGAGGGGCGCATCAAAAGTCCCCAAGTCCAAGGGGCTCCTGGGGGGTCAACATATGGGGGTGAGTCCCCACTGTGTCCCCCCCTGCCCCCGACCATGCCTGAGCTTGGCGGCAGCTATGGCCTCTGGCTGCCCTGCTATCTAGCACTCCCACTTGGTCCCTGGCCACAGGATGGGCCCAGGAACCTGCCGTGCTTTCCCACCCCCACCAGCCCTGGCCCCACAGACCCCAAGGCTGCACCCAGGCCCTGCGGGGGGCTCCTGCCACGTGGTCACGGCAGGATGCCACCCTGGGGCAGGGAGGCTGCAGTTACAGGGGGGGGTCAGGGGCTCTGTGTGGGGCCCCGGGAACTGGCTCAAGCCCCACCGCCACGGCCAGTGCTTCAGCCTGAGGACAGGGGCAAGGGGCCGTGGAAGCAAGAATGCGCTGAACAAAACCTAGGAAGGGTCAAGGCCAGAAGGGAGGCTGCGCTGAGTGGGGCTGTGCCCCCCAAGGTATATTCAAGTCCTGTTCCCTAGGACCCGTGCCTGTGAGCTTTTTTAGAACTAGGTAGGGCAGGGCTGGGCCTCCATGGTGAGCACTTGCCTAGTGTGGCCCCGAGTTCCAGCTCTAGCACTGAGGAGGGGGGAAAAAAAGGGAAAAGAAAGTAGTAAGTCTGGTCTTACTACTAGGATCAAGTTAAGATAAAGCCAGGTGGCAGTATTCCTGGATTCTTATAAAGAGAGGGAAAGCTGGGTGCTGGTGGCCATGCCTGTCATCCCAGCTACTCAGGAGCCTGAGAGCTGAGGATCATGGTTCCAAGCCAGCCCAGGCAGGAAAGTCTGTGAGACCCTTATCTCCAATTAAATCGTAGAAAAAGCCAGAAGTAGAGCTGTGGCTCAAGTGGTAGAGCACTATCCTTGAGCAAAAAAGCACAGGTACAGTGCCCAAACCCTGAGTTCAAGTACTGGTACATACCCAGTACCAGTATACACACAAACACAAAGAGAGAGGGGGGGGAACCTGGCACACAGGGAAGGAGGCTGTGGGAGGCTGGGAGAGGTGAGAGGAGGGCCCTCCATGGGCATGGGAAGCCCTGTCCACACCCACAGTTAGGACTTCTGGGCCCCAGGCTCCTCACCTGCATGCCAGGCTGACCCAGGCGCAAAGAGGGTGGAATGGCCTAGTCTGCACCACTGAGCGGACACCTCCAGGGAACCACCAAGCCTCCTGGAGTCCTGAGCAGGGATGGGTGGAGTCACTGCCACCCCTCCCAGGATGCCCTGGTCCTCAGGAGCCCAGCTGCCACGGCTCAGCCTGCTCTGCGATTCCCAGGCCCCTGTTGACCTCCTCCCCACGCCTCCCTCCCTGCAGTTACCAGGCTGTGGGACCACTGGGGCGCCCCCTGGTGGTCACCTCGCAGAAACCCTCAGAGGCTAAGGAGCCAGGCTGGGCAGAAGCCAAGTACCACCCTCTGCCCGGAAGCCCCTAGGCAAGAAGGGGGAGGAGGCCCCACATACTAAGTGCTGAGCCATTGAATCACTACCATGCACCAAACGCCATACTTGAGACTCCTGGAAACCTGGATGAAGATTCCTACCCAGTGGGAGGTTTCCTCCTCTGCACCTGAGACTTTCACCCCGCTTAAGAGATAGATGAGATAGTCCCAACATTGTGATAGTCCCTGGATGGCTTGGTGACCCTCACATTCTGGCCACCCACAGGGGATGCAAGGATGGGGCTAGGAGGAGCAGGGGGAAGGCCAGGCCTCCCCTCCACAAAGCAGGCAGTGTGTAACAGATGCAGACCAAGTCCTGTAATGGCAGGTGGCCACACCAGCCAATCGCTTGCCCTGCAGGACAGGTTCTAGGCTACATGATAGGGGGAACAATGGGGGGGGGGTGTGGCACCTGGTTTCCCATCGATGAGAAAAGGGGGCAAGAGAGGCTGAGCTACATCTCTTGCCATCCCATCTCTTGTCCTTCCTTTGGTTTTTTTTTTTCTTTTTTTCCTTTTGGTCAGTTCTAGGGCTTGAACTCATGGTCTGGGCACTGTCCCTGAGCTGCTTTTGCTCAAAGCTAGCACACTAGCACTCTACCACTTGAGCCATGCCACCACTTCCGGCTTTCTCAGTTTATGTGATACTAAGAAATCTAACCCAGGGCTTCATGCATGCCAGGCAAGCACTCTACTACTAAGCCATATTCCCAGCCCTGGCTTTTCATTTTTGTGTGTGTGCCAGTTCTGGATCTTGAATTCAGGGCCTGGATGCTGTCCCTTAGCTTTTTGCTCAAGGCTGGCACTCTACCACTTGAACCAGAGCTCCACTTCTGGCTTTTTAGTGGTTAAAGTCTCATGGGCTTTTCTGACTGGGTTGGCTTGGAAGCTTGATCTTCAGATCCCAGCCTCCTTAAGTGGCTAGGATTATAGCTGTGGTACCTGGCTTCCCCCTGACCCTCCCTCTCCCCGTTGCTGGGGACAGAACTAAGGCCCTTGAGGATGCTAAGAAAGTGTTCTGCCACTGAGCTGCACCCAAGTCCTTCCTTGTAATTTTCAAGGCAGAATTCGAGGTGCTGCTTCTTGGAAGGAGCCTGGGAGAGCTCCTGGCATAATTAGGGTCCTTTAAAGATAAGGGGGCTCTCAGGCTTGAAGCATAGGCAAGGCCCTGGAGCCACCAGTATCTGCCTCCCCCAGCCTGGAATCTGATCCTTATAGTCACTCTCGGGTGCCCTATAGATGACACAGATGGGTGTGCTCCATCCTCTTACCTCCCACAGGTATATACTTTCTGCAATTCCTGCCACCACGTAGAGGCCATTAGGTGCCGTAGTCAGACAGGTGACAGGCCCAGGACACATGATCTTCTGCTGGAGCTGGTCCTAGGAACACACAAGAGGACCAGTGAGCGACATGTGGAAGGGAAGCGAGAGTGAAGGGAGGGCCTTTGGAACTGATCAGAGCGGTTACTGGGGGAATGAAGTCCACGAAGGTAGATCCTGGAGTAAGGAAGGAAAGGAAGGTTGCTTCCTTTGGGGAGGAAGAGAGGGGTAAATTAGAGGGACGGCTAACAGGCTCAAGACCCAATCCCTTCTCTTGTGATGTGACTTGAGTCTCCTCTCTGAATTGGAAAAACTTCAAGCAGGCAGCTCCAGAGCACAGCACTTACCAGAAGAGATGGCAGAGGGCAGAAGGAGCAGCAGATGCTTCAGAGGCTGTGTTTTGGGGGCTGCTGACCCAGAAGACATAGTAAGCTCTATGGTGAAGGTGTCTCTTTTGGGGAAGGCACATGCATGTCTCTGGGCTATTCCTTCTTGAGACTTCCCTCAGACTTCAAAAACTCTCCACCAAGAAACCACAAACCCCAAGCAGGGTGCTGGTGGCCTATGCCTAGTACCCTAGCTATTCAGGAGGCTGAGATCCGGAGGATCACAGTTCTAAGCCAGCCCCAGCAGAAAAGTTCACAAGACTCCACCTCCAAATACCCGGCCAAAAGTTGGGCTGGGTGGGCACTGAGTTCAAACCCCAGAACCACAAAAACAAGCCAAACGCCAAAGAGCCCCAACCTCTGCCTTTAATCAAACTTAGCGCTCTAAGGACCCCAGCTGTCCCCGGGCACAGTCAACGCTCCACAGCCCACCCACCAACCCAGCTCTGCGCACGCGCACAATGCCCGCTTCGGCGAAGCCATCCACCTCCCCCCCCCCATCACGCATGCTCAGTCTCATAACCGCATAGTTTTTCCCCCTTCTCCCCATCCCCCCCGCTCCCCCCCGGCGCCACGACTCCCCATCCCCCCGCCCCCCCCCGGCGCCACGACCCCCAACTCCGGACGCACGCGGTCCCCTAAACGCTTGCTGGCTCCTCTCGCAAGCCCAGTGCAGCCCTAGATGCCCCGCGCCGCACCTTGCGCTGCACCTCCCAGGCACTGATGTAGTTCTTGCCCAGCTGTGCGGCCAGCAAGTACTCGCCGTTCAGCATCGCCAGGCCCCGGGGTCCGGCCTGGCCGCCGCGGTAGGTGAGCAGGTTGGCACCTGAATGCAGCTCCCAGACGATGCAGCTCCATAACTGCGCCGCCGTGTCCGTACATACAGCCACTTCCATGGGGGCTGCCATGTTTGTCCACCGACCCCGCCCCGGAAGTGCGTCACCACTACCGACTCTGGTCACGCCCACCGCGTTGGGGTAGAGGGGCCGGAAGGCGTCTTGGGGGCGGGGCTGGCGGACTTGCGCGTGCGCACACGCCTCGGGGCGAGCCTTTCTTACCTTTCCTTCTGTTACCTCTGAGTGGAGGGTTGAGGGACCTAAGTAGAGGTCTTTGATGGCGACTTCTTCCGGGGCCTGGCGTCTCTTCCGACCGACTGTTTATTTAATAGGGTCAAAGCCTGATTGACCCATTGGCCATTTTCTTCTGGGAGTTTTGAACTAGTGACCCAACTTCTTGGAATTTTTTTTTTGCTTGTTTTTTTTTTTTTGCCAGTCCTGGGCCTTGGACTCAGGGCCTGAGCACTGTCCCTGGCTTCTTTTTGTTCAAGGCTAGCACTCTGCCACTTGAGCCACAGCGCCACTTCTGGCCATTTTCTATATATGTGGTGCTGGGGAATCGAACCCAGGGCTTCATGTATACGAGGCCACTAGACCATATTCCCAGCCCCTTGGATTTTTTTTTAAAATGCTAATCTTGGTGCTTGAACTCAGAGCTTGAACACTTGGGCCCCCTAGCTCCATTTCTGGCTTTTTGGTGGTTAATGGGAGAGAAGAATCCCATGAACTTCCCTGCCCCAGCTGGCTTTGAACCTCAATAGCTTTGAACCTCAATAGCTGGAATTAGGTGTGAGCCATCAGCACCCGGCGTATTCTGGAATTCTTTTCCAGTCTTTTTAAATATGCAAATCTTAAGTACTGATCTTTATACCTTTTAAAATGCAAAAGCCCAGATGAGACATTATGCATTAAAACAGACTACACAGCTAACATGTCTAGTTGGCACACAGTGAATTGTGATTAAATGCTTGTTGATCCAAGTAGGCCTCCCCCTTTGACCTTGCTTCTTTAGAGCTATGAAATTCAGATTTCTACTGGGGCCACTTGGTTCAGACCCAAGAAGTCATAGCTCCATCTAAAGGGCTCTTGCAGCTTGCAGCTGCCAGATGTGTTTTAAAAGACAACTTGAAAAGGAAAAAAAAAGAAAGAAACAAAGTAGCAGTTTCCATGCTTTGAAAAAAGGAAATGTGTTCATTAGTGGGATCTCCAGCTAGAGGTCCCAGGCCCTGTGCACCCTGCCTCAGTGCTAGACATGGGATGCAGCCTCCAGACCCACTCTTCGAGCCCTTGGGGTTCATCAAGCTGTCGGCAATCCAGATAGGTGTGCAACCAAGACAGTGATGGGGTGTGGTAACCCCAGGTCATAGAGGATAATGGAGAGCGCTCTTGGCCAAGGAACCACCGGTATGGCCAGTCAGTGAGCTTCAGAGCCCAGTGTGCAGCCCAACGCTACCGCCAGGTGGCAGGTGTGAGCCATCAATAGAGAGGTGGAACATGGCCCCAGAACTCCAAGAGAACTTGCTTCACTCGGACCAGTCTGGGGTGACATTGTCTGAGCAGGGGACTCCAGAGAGCTTGGTGCTGAGCAGAGGCACATACAAAGGCCTCAGGTGTGTGTGGGGGGGGGGGGGCGGGGAGTAGGGAGAGGCTCTGCAGGGCCTTAAGTGCAGCCTGGGTCTTATTTTAATTTCATCCTGAAAGGGAGTTTAACCCAACCAAGATGCATAGCTCCCTTTAATGTTGGGGAAGTTTTTGTTTGCTTGCTTGCTTCCCCCCCCCCACCCCGCCCCCGGCATTGAGAGGAGCTCAGAGCTTCTCAGCCCAGGAGGACCTCACTCTTGCAATTCTCCTGCCTCAGCCTCTAGGGACCTGCTGGGATGGCAGTGTGCAACACTGCACCTGGCATCTAATGTTTCCATAGAGTGAAGAAGAAAGAGAAATCAGCCAGCTATCAGTGGCTCACGCCTGTAATCCCAGCTACTTGGGAAGCTGAGATATGAGGACTGAGGTTCAAGACTCAGGGCCAATTAATTACCAAAAAGCTGGAAGTGGAGTTGTGGCTCAAGTGATAGAGCACTAATCTTGAAAGAAAAGCTAAGAGCTGGACACTGGTGGCTCACACTTGTAGCCCTAGCTCCTAGCTCCTCAGGAAGCTGATATCTGAGGATCGAAGTTCAAAGCCAGCCAGAGCAGGAGACTCTGCGAGACTCTTATCTCCAATGAACCACCAGAAAACCGGAAATGGAGCTATGGCTCAAGTGGTAGAGAGCTAGCCTTGAGGGAAAGAGCTCAGGGACCCAGCCCAGGCCGAGTTCAATCCCCACAATCACCACCACCAGCAATAACAACAAAACACTAAAGGACAGCATTCAAGCTCTGAGTTGAAGCCCCTGTGCTGGCCCACATGTGGCTCTTGTGCTTGGCAGTTCAGACACTCATTCTGGCTTCCTCCTCCTCCAGCTTAGGGCTGGGCCTGGACTCTGTCACGGGCACATGGCTGGGGAACCTTAATGCTAAGGGTGCAGGAGAATCAGATCACAGAGCAGCTCGAGGGCAGGGGTGGGGGGGGACTGTCTCAGTTTCCCCACCTACATTTGTGGGATACTGTGGCTGCTCAAGGCAGTTTGGAGGGAAGAATCTGTGGGTGATGAGGTTCTGGCCAGGGGAAGTCTGGCCTGGAAGTTTCTAGAATTGAGGTGCCAGCCTGGTTGGGTGAAGATTAACTAGTCGCGGACCCTCACACCCCTGGTAACCTAGGCAGGGCAGCTGGGCTGTGTCTCCTCCCCTCCAGCCTCCAGATGCAGCCCAGCCCAGGGGCCAGTGTCCCTCTGTCCTCTCTCTGGGGCTGGCTGGCCTGCCTGGGAGGTCAGAGGTCAGCTCCCCTCCCCGCAGCCCTTGGAATGAGGACAGGCCAGTTGTGCTAGAGCCTCTCAGGACAAAAGCCACACGTGGGGGAGCCTGGGACCACCCAGCGGCCAGCCCTCAGCCCAACCCTACTGAGATCGGAGACGAGGGGAGATCGTGGCACGTGGGGGCAGGACTCATGGGAACTGAGGCACAAAGTGGCTGACCCCCTGCCCTCCTCCCTACACACTCAAAAGGCCTGGTCAGACAGGGCTGGGGGCACAGGAAGCTGGAGAGGTGGGAGCTAGGTCCTTCTGTGTGTCTGCAGGGGCTGTGCAGCCTCGAGGCCCCTCCTCAACATCTCTGAGACATGTGGGCCTAGGGATGAGGACAGGGGTTGGGACTGGACCAGCTGGTTGACCAGGAAGGGGCTTGTGTTTTGCTTTGTTGGCCCAGGTGGGTGAGCCCCCCTCCTGTGGGTGGGGATGTGCATTTCTGGCCAGGGTGGTCAGAGGCTGCAGACAAAGGGCCACAGGTGACAGGGGAGGGCATGCAGGTGGCCGTACAGTGATTTGTTTTCTCTTTTCTCCAGCAGCCTGGGAGAGACCAGTTCAGTCTAGCCATGGCCGGAGCGGGGCTGCTGGGCTGTGAGCCAAGCTGGCCATGGCCTTGGGCCTCCCCCTGCTGTCCTACCTGGCCGCGATGACCTTGAGCCTGTCCTCCATGGCAAGCTTAGAAAAGAGTGGGCAGGGGAGAGGGAGGGAGGGAGATGCAGAAAACTTGCACAAACCCAGTCTCTGCAGTCCAATCTCTGGTTTGGGTTTGGAGGCAGAGAACAGAGCCCACCAGTCCTGGGGTGGGGGTGGGGGCTCTGTCCTCTTTCCATTCGACTGGGTGGTCATGAAAGGTAAAGTGAATGCTGGGTGCTGGGGGCTCACACCTGTAATTCTAGCCAGTCAGGATGCTGAGACCTGAGGATTGCAGTTTGAAGCCAGCCCAGGCAGGAAAGGCTGTGAGACTCATTATCTCTAACAAACTACTCAGAAAAAGCCAGAAATGGAGCTGTGGTTCAAGTGGTAGAGCACTAGCCTTGAGCCTGGGAAGCTCTGAGTCTGTGTCCAGACCTTGCGTTCAAGCCTCAGGATCATCACACACATGCGCGCGCGCGCGCACACACACACACACACACACACACAGAATTAAAGTGAATGTTGGATGCTGGTGGCTCATGCCTGTAATGTTAACTTAGGAGGCTGAGATCTGTGGATTGTTGTTCAAAGCCACCCTAGGCAGGAAAGTCACCGAGACTTATTTCCAATCAACCAACAAAAAGCTGGAAGTGAAGCTGTGGCTCAAGTGGTAGGGCACCAGTCTTGAGTACAAAAGCTCAGGACAGGGCTGGGAATGTGGCTTGGTGGTAGAGTGCTTGCCTAGCATGCATGAAGCCCTGGGTTCCATTCCTCAACACCACATACACAGAAAAGGCCAGAAGTGGTGCCATTGCTCAAGTGGTAGAGTGTTGGCCTTGAGCAAAAAGAAGTCAGGGACAGCTCCTAGACCCTGAGTTCAAGCCCCAGGACCTGCATACACATGCACATGCGAGCGTGCACACACACATACACAGAGTTGTCAGGAGGGGAAAGGATGCCACCTCAGAACCTCTGCACCCCACGTTGGTCCCTGGGGGGAGGCAGGTGACAGCTGTGGGGGAGGCTGGCTCCACAGGGAGGCGCTGTCACCGCAGCTCTGAGCCGAAGCCGAGTCACGTGGCCCGAGGTTGCCAGTGTGTTGGTCAAGCAGGAGGAAAGCTCCCTTTTCAGAGGAGGAAGGCAGGGAGGCTTTTTCAGGCTTGAAGAGCAAGGATTGCAAAGACCCAGAGGCAGCAGCAGACCCCTCAAAGTCCTTTGTACAGGAGATGTGGCCCTAACCACCCCCATCCCTAAAACGGGGAATCACTGGATAGTGTGGCACCGAAGGCCGCAGAACCGGGAGAGTCACCTCAGCCATGGTTTATCGTAGAGTTGGTGGACGGTTGGAATTAGTGGGGTGCCCTAGATCCTGGAGGGTTCTGAGCAGCACCCCGACCTCCCAACTCGTGACCTTGCTCATGGTTCTCTGAAGTGCAGGTTCTGCCTTATGGGGGGAACATGTGCCTCATGGAACTCACAGCACCACGGGGCCAAGGCACCCCCCCCCCCCCGCACTCTGCCCCTCCCCCCTCAATAAAACAGCTCAAGACACAGTCTGTTAAAGTCAGAAGTGTTTTGTCTGGTTTTAATATCTCATCAGCTTTACAGGGGTTACAATTGTCTTAAATATTTCTGAACTTTAAATACAATCTGCATAATAATGTTATAAAATGTAAACTTTCAGTGTTTTTTTAATTTCAAAATCGCACCTTTTTTTTTTTTGTCTTTTCAATTTTTTTTTTTTTTTTTTGTCTTTTAATACCTGAATGTTCCGGACAACTGAAGTTGTCACAGCCGCCCTGTCCTTCGCCAGGGAGACTGCGGGCCCAGCCAGAGGTAGAGAGCAGTTTATAGCCTTTACTTATTTATTTTTCTTTTACCTGAGTTTGGGCGTGGTCTGCACGCCTTCTGACAAAGCCCCAGAGAAACTGAAATTTCACAGATCTGAGAATGAAAAGAAGGCTGTTTTCATGTTTGCCAAGAAAGGGGGAAAATGCAAAAGCCAAAATGTGGGGGGGGGGGGGAGGAAGGATGAACAAAGCAGATAGAATAATAAAAGGAAAAAAATGTGACTATACAGAAAATACACAACTCAAAAAACGAACTCAGCTGTCCCTACGTCAGACAGTCCCATGCCAGCAGAAAGGGTCATAAGGAACATTCTGGAAACAGTTGTCCAAGGATAGCCCCCCCTTTCCAAAGCCCCTCTTTGCCCTGAGTTTGGGGGTTCCCCTTTATCACCTCTCAAACCCCATGGTGCCAGATGGAGGGTACACAGGGCCAGACCTCTCCCATCATTTGCATAAAGGGGTGCTGACTACACCCTCCAAATACGCCCCTTTCTAAACCCAGAACAAGATGGGTGATGGCTGGGAGACCCCAGGGGGACTTCTGGATGAGCACAGGGGTCACACAGACCCTCCAAGCTGAAAAGCTCCCCCCACCCCCCACCCCCAGCCATCTGTCCTACAACAATGACCCACAGACTCAGGGTCCCCTGTCAGGGTCCAGTTCTGCCCAAGCAGGATGTCCATCAGTTCCCTCCCCCCAAGACCACATGGGCCACATCCATGACAGGTGCCTATGACAGGTGCCTGAGAGGCAGGTGACTCCTGCTCCCTCCCTAGGGGTTGGGGCAGGTGAGCCAGAGGATGGAAGAGGAGGCGGGCGGAACATGGGTTTTTTTTTTTTTTTTTTTTTTTGGCATCAAAAAAGACCTGAGGTAGACAGAAATGTGCGGAGGACATGCCCTCCCGGCCCCCAGCCCCACCTGGGGTGTCCAGGCCTGGCAGGGGCAGGGATGGGGCCCTGAGGCAGTCGGGCGGGCCGTAGCCCTGGGTGGGAAGAGCGGAGATCGGCCACACAGGACCAAACGCGGCTGAGCTTGGGGAAGCAAAGTACCCATTTTCCAGGAATGATTGTGCTGCTCGGATGCCCACCTCCCCTCCACCCCCAACACCCCTAAACGGGGTAGGCAGAAGCTTCTAGAAAGAAAAGTCACAAAGAGGCTACCATCCCCTCCCCTGCAAAACAGGAGAGGGGGGTGTATCCATCACCCTGAGATTTAGAATAAGGGTTCCCCCCTTCCCTGATAGGGGGGACCAGGAAAGAGGACTTGGGCTGGGGGCATTAAGGGCCCTCCCCCACCCCAGAGGAAGGGGCTCTGGGGACTCCCGGCTCCTGCAGGCAGCAGCTTCATTAGGCCGGGCTCCCTCCCAGGGGCCCAATTAAGACATCCTGGGGTCACCTGGGACAGCCAGGCGACTCCCTGCCACAAGACACCAACCCCCCCCTCCCGTCATGGGCTGCCTTGCTGGCACCAGGGGACAAGGGCAGCGATACCGGCGGAAAGACCCGGCGGGCTCCTGAGAGGGGTCAGGGGCTGCTGTGCCCCAGGTTACTGCCACTTTTAATGACTGTCCCTCAGGCCACAGGAACTGCCCCCCCCATGCTACAAGGGGGCAGGGAGAAGACAGAAAGGAAAGCAGATGAGATGAGGGGTATTGGGGAGGCTGAGGTCCCAAAATCCTCACCCTGAGCTAGACCCAGCTTCACCCAATCACCTCCATAGTGATAGTCCCCCAAAGCAGCCCCTCAGATCATCCCTGAGACAGACAAGGACCACCCCCACCCCACCCTTTTCCAGAACTTTCTACGCCCCACACCCACGTGTGCAGACAGCGCTGGTGGGCAGGCGTGGAGGTCCCCACAGTCCCCCTGAGTGCCAAGATCCAGTGTTCCAGGCTTGCCAGCCACCCAGCACCACAGGGACCCCCCAAAATAACCCAAACCAGTTACCGGAGAGATTAAACAGGTTATTACTGGGGTGGATTTTTTGCTTTTTTTTTTTTTTCCTTTCCTTTTCTAAGACCATATTCCCTGAAAGAACACAAATATATAGATATAGAGCTATATAGATATCCTAAGTCTGAAATGTCCCCACCCCCCAGAATAAAATAAGAGTATTTACAAAGCTAGCCACCCCCCTCCAAAATCTCTTTAAGAACAAAAAAATCCTAAATTTTTGAGTGTCACTATTTTTTTTTTGTTTTAGGGAAAAAAAAAGGAAATTCATAGTTCCTAAAGCAACAGAAAAAAAAAAAAGAAAAGCTTTTTGTGACGATGGCTCAGGGGTTTCATTCAACACAAGGAAGGAGCTGGTGTGATGAATGTGTGATGAATACAAATAAAAAATAAAAATAAAAACCCAGCAGAACTTGAGAACTGCGCACTACAGTGATGCATGAGGTAATAAATAGGTTGTCTTGGACCCCAGGGTGAGATCCGCGCCCCCCCCCCCCAGGGGAGGCACTCCTGGCTTGTGGTGGTCCTCACAATTCATCTCTCTGAATGTCCAAAACCTTACAAATTCAAGTGTTCCTTGGTTTTCCCCTGTTTTTATTAAATTTGCTTTATATTTATATTTATATATATGTATGTATGTATATATATCTATAATTTTTCCTCTCCTCTTTTTTTTTCTTCTTTTTTTTTTTTTTGGCGTTACTGTGGCACCATTGTGAATCTCTGCCCCCCACCCCCACCCCGTATTTTTGCCTTCCTGGTCCCTGCCATGGCTGGCTGCCCAGACCTCCTACCCTGGTGTGGGGAGGGGGTTGGCATCTCCTGTGGGGGGGGGGGAGGGGAGGCGTCGGCGATTCCAAGGAGCTCTTGGGTAGGCAGTGATGCCATGTGGTAAATTAAGGCAAGGCGTTATTTGAGGTAGAAGATGTGGGGGGTGCAGACAGCCCCGCGGGCCCCGCCTGGCTGCCCCCACTGTTGCTGCTGGTCCCGCCGGCTCCTCCTCTGTTGCCAGGGTTGTTGTTACCTGTACCCCCACTGCCACCACCTTTGCTGGGCGCTGAGGGAGGCGTGGGGGCCGGTGGCTGGGCAAAGAGCACTCCTGATAGGGGACAGAAGGAGAGAGACAAGTCATGGAGAGCTGGGTACCCACCGGGTGTAATATGCTTCTGGACTTTTTTCAGTCAAAGACAACCCCCATTCCCCAAAGGTCACTAGACACCAACAGCTCTGATGCCCTGGGACTGTCCACAAGCAAACCAGGCTGTGCCGTGCCAAGGGCGCCACCCAGTGGCGACTGTAAGTCACGCCTGACTCCACTGTGAAGGAAACAGGCGATGGGGTACAGTGGCTCCTCTGTAATCACAGCTACCTGGGAGGTACAGATCGAAGAATCTTGGCTTAAGGCTCAGGCACACAAATACATGAGACTCATCTCAACCAACAAACCAGGTGCGGTATTCATGCCTGTCATCCCAGTCACGGGAGAAGTGTACTTAGGAGAGGGTCACAGTTACAAGCTGCCCCCAAGCAAACACGTGAGACCATATCTACAAAATAACTAAAGCAAGCCAGTCACCCGGCGGCCCAGGCCTGTAATCCTCGCTACGCTGGAGGCTGGGATCTGAAGATGCAAGTCTGAAGGCAGCGTGGGCAGGAAAAGTCTGGGAGACTCTTTATCTCCACTAAACTACCCAAAATGCCTGGAAGTAGGGTTGTGGGTCAAAGTGGTAGTGAGCTTGCCTAGAGCAAAAGCAGCTCAGGATAGTGCCCAGATCCTGAGTAACACAGTAGAGATGAGTGTGTTTCTGCTCCTTCTAGGTAGGGCCTGTCATCGGCGGCGGCTCTACCCCTCCCGGACCCCTGCGCCTATGCCTGGGCTCCAGCAGACAAGAGCTGGGGCCACCCCCGGGCCAGCCCGGCTCCGGTCCCTACCTGTGTACATGATACCATTGATCTCCACCGACATGCTAATACTGTTGCTGCCGTTGGTGCTGCTCAGGCTCACGGCAGAGTCCTGGCGGCTCTCGGAGGCTGCTGGGAGAGAAGGGAACAAGAGAATTTGCAATGTCATTTGCAATGACAGATGCTCGCTGGCAACGTCCTGCTTTGAGTGTTTCAGTCACTTGGCTTTGTTTAGTTTGAGGGATTTGCCTCTTCCCACCGCAGAGTCTGGGTTCTATGTCCAGCACTGCTCATAAATCAAGACTTACTCAGCTGGCTCCCATCTACTAGCTATTCCCTAGCTACTCAGGAGGCTGTAACCTGAGGATAAAGGTTCAAAGCCAGTCTGGGCAGGAAAGTCTGTGCAACTCTTATCTCCAATGAACCACCAGAAAAAGTAGGGCTGGGGCTCAAAGTGGTAGAGCATCAGCCTTGAGTGAAAGAGCTCAGGGACAGTGCCTAGGCCCAGGGTTCAAGCCCCACAACCAACCAACCAACCAAAAAAACAAAAAACAAAAAACATCTGCTTGGCAAATCCAGAGCCCTGGACTCCCAACTTTAGTACTAAATAAACAAGTAGCTTCTGAAGAGAAAATTATTAATCCCTACATAATACAGTGTAACAACTGTGCACAGAGTCCATATTGTATCAAGTTCAATATGTCAGCTAAATATGTGCTGTGCAAATACAGCCTGGTGCTGGTACTGGGCTCGAACCTGGCACTCATGCTTTAGCTTTACCCACACAAGGCTGGCACACCTTGAGCCACACCTCACTGCCAACTTTTTGCTCATTATTTAGAGATCAGAGTCTCATGGACATTCCTGAGCAGGCTGGCTTCAAAAGTGCACTCTTCAGATCTCAGCCTTTTGAGTAGCTAGGATTACAGGTGTGAACACCAGTGCTGGACACCTATTCACCCTCTTACTAGCAGCACCAAGAGGGTCTATTTTCCAGGTGGGTGCCAGTGGCCCATGCCTGTAATCCTAGCTACTCACAAGGCTGAGATCTGAGGGTCAGGGTTCAAAGCTAGCCTGGGCAGGAAAGTCCATGAGACTCTTATCTCCAATTAACCACCAGAAAACTGGAAGTGGTGCTGTGGCTCAAGTGGTAGAGCACTAGCCTTGAACTGAAGAGCTCAGGGACAGCGCCCAGGCCCAGAGTTCAATCCCTATGACCAAGCAATATTTGACTTTTTTCTTTTTTTGGTGCTTGTCCTGGGGCTTTTTAGCTCAAGGCTAGCACTCTACTGCTTGAGCCACAGCTCCACTTTGGGCCTTTTGGTGGTTCACTGGAGTTAAAAGTCTCACAGACTTTCCTGCCTGGGCTGGCAATGAGCGCTGATCTTCAGATCTCAGCCTCCTGAGTAGCTGGGATTACAGGCATCAGGCACTCGTGCCAGGTGATTTCTGGTTTTCTTTTGGTGCTGAGGATAGAACTGAAGAGCCTTACCTATGCTAGGCAAGAGCTCATCACAAGCCTTTGGGGTATGTGTCCTGAGGACCTGGGCGCTGCCCCTGAACTTTTTCTGCTCAAGGCTAGTGCTCTGCCACTTGAGCCACAGCTCCATTTCCAGCTTTTCATAGTTAATTGGAGATAAGAGTCTCACAGACTATTCTTCCCAGGTTGGCCTGGAACCATGATGTTTGGATCTCAGCTTTTTGAGTAGCTAGGATTACAGGCATGAGCCACCAGTGCCCAGCTAAACCTTTGCATTTTTTTTTTTGCCAGTCCTGAGCTTGGACTCAGGGCCTGAGCACTGTCCCTGGCTTCCTTTTGCTCAAGGCTAGCACTCTGCCACTTGAGCCACAGCACCACTTCTGGCTGTTTTCTGTATATGTAGTGCTGGGGAATCGAACCCAGGGCTTCATGTATACGAGGGTAAGCACTCTTGCCACTAGGCCATATTCCCAACCCAAACCTTTGCATTTTTGAGACAGGGTCTTGCTATGTAGCCCAGGCTGCTGGAAACTCAATTTTCCTGCCTCAGTCTCCCGAGTGCTGGGACTAGAGATATGCCCGACCATGGCATGATGCCAATCTCTCGATATGAAACCCCAGTAACCTGTAGATCCCCAGTGAAATAGAATAGCTCTTTATGTGAATTTACTAGTCCTAACTAGCCCCCCTCTTTGTTATATTTTGCCTTTTTTTTTTTGGTCTTATTGATTTACAGGCACTCTTTACATAGGATGGCTTGGAAGCCCCTGGTTTGCGTGCTGTACAGGAAGCACGAGGCACCTGGGCGCTGGATGGTACCTTGGCTGTTGATGCGGATGCTCATGGGCAGCTGGGCTGTCATGGCCAGGAAGTTCTGCTGGAGGGCTCGCTGCATGAGCCGCTGGTGCTCATCGGACACCAGCGCCATCTTCTTTTCCGGAGGCTCCCCAGACTCCAGCTTTTCCCGGAGCTGCTCCAAGGCGGCTGCCTGGGCCGCCGCCGCCTGCACAGCAGCCGCTTGGGCGGCCACCACGGGGTGGCCTGCCAGGGACACAGGCAAGCGGCCTGGGATGGCGATAGGAAGGGCTGAATCCTCCTCTAGAGAGAAGAAAAGCAGGTGGTTGGGGAGACACCGAGGGGGGGCTGGCTGCCCCTTCTGCCCAAGGCACGAGGGAAGCAGACCCCTCTACTGAGGAGGAAGTGGATGGGTTGAAGCCAGTGTGAGAAAGCCAGGCTGTCTAAGCCAGAGCTGGTGCTCGCGCCTGTCATCCCAGCTCCTCAGGGGGCTGAGATCTGAGGATCACAGTTTGAAGCCAGCCAGGGCAGAAAAGTCCATGAAGAGTCTCGTCTCCAATTAACCTCCAAAAACAGCCAGAAGTGGATCTGTGGCTCAAGTGGTAAAGTGCCAGCCTTGAGTAAAAAAAGTTTAGGGACAGTGCCCAGGGCCCTGAGTTCAAGCCCCAGTACCAGCACAAGAAAAAAAAATATTTATAATAAAGTCTGGGTATGTAGAGGAGCTCGGTGAGCCAGGTGAGGCGGACATTGCCACTTCTATTGAATGTATCACAGAGTATCGCAGCAGTGTAGGCTGAAATAAACAGGAGCTCACGTGACTGGTCCAAGCACCTCAGTGGCCCCTCTTCCATGTCTACTGAGTCCCACGGTTACCCCAGCTGACAGGCAAGGAAAGCAAGGCTCAGGAAGGTCGACAGCCTCCCCTCAAGGCCTGAGAGCAGGCAAGTGGGTGGGCTGAGATTCAAATCTAGTGAGCTAAATACTCCCTCCTCTGCCTGGTGCTGGTGGCTCATGCCTGTCATTCTAGCTATTCAGGATCTGAGGATCGTGGTTCAAAGCCAGTCTGGGCAGGAAAGTCTGTGACACCCTTCTCTCCAATAAACTATGCAGAAAAAAACGGGAAGTGGTGCTGTGGCTCAAGCGGCAGAGCACTAGCTTTGAGCATAAGAGCTCAGATGACAGAGCCCAAGGCCTGAGTTCAAGGCCCAGGACTGCCAAAACAAATAAAGGAACAAATAAATACTTCCTTCTTCTTTGGCTAAAAAAAACAACCTCATGATTCAGATAAATATGTCCCACGCTGACCCCTGGGCTCTTTTTTTCTGGCTGCTTCCTCCAGCAGTCATGCATGGCTCTGCCTCTATTTGCTGGGCTCTCCGCTGTCGCCCTCTGCAGACTCTGCGCCCATGTCTGCTTTCGGTTCCAAGGAGCCCCCTACAGTCCCAGATCTGCCTTCCATCTTTGTGGACCCATCTCTATCTAGACATTGGGGCCAGTGGCTCTGGTCAGCACCTATCTTGTCCATCATTGTTTTCTCCCCTCCCCGATGTGAGGCTTTGACATGGCTGATGCTTAACTACCATGACAGCTTTGCTGTTTCTGTGTTAGGAAGGATTCAGAGGCTGAGTGGGAGAGACACCGGCTATCAACTGGTAATGTCTGCCTGGGACGGGGAGTTTACCAGCAGGTGTGTGCACCCTGGGGTGTGTGACACACCCAAGACCCCACAAACTCCACACATATCCAGTAACGAGTTCAGAAAGGGGCAGTGACTTTCCCCCAGGGGTACCCAGCAATAGATTTTCATGGTTTAAGGACCAAAATGGCAAATGTCAGGACGATTTCTCATAAGTCTACCGCTTCAAAGCTTGGTGGGAAAGAGCACAGTGATCAACTAAGAACAGTGGCTGTGCTTTGGGGATGCAGGCTACAACTGGTTAGTGTCTAGATTAGGAAAGGATACGGTGCTCTCAATCTATCTCAGTGTGGACAGGAAAACAGCACTCGATTAGTGATGTCTGCCTTGGATGGAAGGTAGAAAACAGCACTTGGTACATATTGTCTGCCTTGGCATGGAACTGGGAAATAAGCACCAGCTGGTGACTATCTATGGGCTGCAGGCATGGGATTGGAGCAGTGGTGGCTGATTGGTAGTGCCTGCATGGGTCTAGCCATGGTCAGCTGGAAAGGATGGATTGGTAATGCCTGCTGGAAACCCTCTTTCCTGCTCACTTTGGGTTCGTGGTCATGAGGTTTATCCAGTGGGGTTATCAGAGGCATTTGCCCCCAAGGTGGTCTGGCATGCAGCCCCAGGCCCCACACAGCCCCTCACCTTTCTTGATCTTGGGGGCTGGGGTGATGGAGCTGCCATTGGTGCTGGCGGCCAGGCCTAGGGAGGGCACAGGAATCTTGGGCGAGGACAGCATGCTATGGGCACCACCGGGCGAGTAGGCGAAGAGCGAGCCTCCGAAGCTCTGGCGCCGACCCTCCCTCCGGTTACTGTCGATGGCAGCCTGGAGCTCGTTGGGGCTGCTCAGGCCCCGCCTCTCACACTCATAGGGGTACAGATACTTCATGTACCTGTAGAGAGAGGGGCGGGGTGGCTGACCAAGGCTCCCATGGCCTTCCACAAAGCCCTGGGGCCATGGTACCATCCCGTCTCCCTAGGGCCACTGTGTCTCTGCCTAGCCACAAAAGGAGGTGGCCAGCCAGCCCAAGGGGGAGACAGGTTAGCCCATGGAGGGAAGTGGTGGGCTAGCTCTGAAAGGGAGGTGGAGGGCTAGCCCAGAGGGGGGCAGGCTAGCCAAGGGAAGGAGGTGATGGCTCTCAAGGCCTTCCTCAAGTCCAGGGCTCCTCAGGGCTCAGCGTCCTGTCAGCTCTCCCACGCCCAGCACTCACTGGGTGCGCAGGGTGAAGGCAGCGCTGGTGATGGAGGTGGGGAGGTTGAGGCCCTTGGTGATCTCTCGCCACAGCTTCTTGTTGATGACCTCCACAAGGCCGCCCTTCTCCGTCACCAGCACGTACAGCATGAACAGGTCCAGCACCTGCTTGGCCATGATGGGGATCCGGTTCACGGGCGTGCCTGCGGGAGGGGACGCCGGTGAGGCCGGGCTGGCCGTGTGGGCAGCAGGTTTGGTGAGGGCAGGCAGCTGTCCTGGGCACTAGGGCCACTGGCCTGCACCCTGGTCCCCTGCTGGGGAGACATCCTGGGCCCTGCAGCCGCAGTGGCTGTCTCTGACCTCCAACTGCTGCATGGAGATGCTCCACGAGGACAGCCATATGTCCCCTCCCCCCAGGGGGCCTGGCACCCCCGGGACGGGTATCCACTACAGGTCACCCACGGAGGCCCTGGCACTCTAGTCCACAGGAGCTCCTGCCCTGGTGGACAACACAAGCCCCAAGGTGGGGAGGGGGCGCGATGAGGAGGGGATGGCCACGGCCACGTGGGGGCCCACAGAACTTTGTTATTCCCCCTCCCATCTCCAACCACAACAGCTGCCAAAACAAGGCAGCCCTCAGTCCCCAGGGCCCCTCTCTCCCCTTCCCGGTCCCCCAGGAGCTGTGCGGGCTGGGCTCCGTGGGGGCAGGGAGGGCTGCGGTGGGCCTATCACCACCTCCATGTCTGCTCTGCCCTACCTTCAGCCTCACTACCCCCCTGCTTGCTCGAGACAGCCCCCCCCCCCCGCCTCGCTGCTCCCCTAGACATCTTAAGGCCTCCTCACACGCTTCTCCCTTCCCCTCCTCCCTTTCCCTCATACGGACAGAGGCCAGCGCAGCCCTGGCCTGGGGACAAGAGAAGCCAGACTGAAACGTCCTCCGTGTCTGTGGTATTCTGGGCTCTGAGGCCATCTGCTTGCCTACTGTTGTCCCTAGTGCCAATCAGTTTAATGCAGAATCCCCCGACACCTAGCCTGGCATACATCACTCACGAACGACACTAACTCCCCGCCTGTCATCCTAGCTACTCAGGAGGCTGAGATCTGAGGATCGTGCTTTGAAGCCAGCCTGGGCAGGAAAGCCCTGAGACTCTTATCTCGACTAAGCTATCAAAAAAAAGAGCTGCAAGTGGAGCTGTAGTTCAAGTGGTAGAGCGTTAGCCTTGAGCAAAAAAGCTCAGGGACAGTGATCAGGCCTTGAGTTCAAACCCAAGGATGGGGCACACACGTACACAAACACACACACACACCACCACCACCACCACCACCACCCTCACCACCACTACCACCACCACCAAAAGGGAAAGAGAGACGCAACTCCAGATCTCAGCCATATCCATATAATTCCTGTCCTACTCAGGACCTCAACTACCCAGGGAACAGAAGGAACAGACTCTGTGGGGAGACTGCATGCGGGGGGGTGGGGGGTACTGCATTGGAGGGGGGCTGCATCGTGGGACTGGGAGCTTGGGGAAGGACAGGGAGGCTGTTGGGGAAGGAACAAGGCCCAGCCACACAGGGTGCTGAGGCAGCCGGAGGTACAGACAGGACCCCACATTCCAAGACTTCTAAGATAAATCTAGTTGGAGGATTTTTTTCCTCCCCTTGTCGAAACAATATATGGAGGGAGAAAGGGTGAACACATGCAGCAGCTGTTCCCATTGGACACCATGTTGAAAATGAACCCTACAACTTGTAGGTGGGGGAGGGGAAAACTGGGAGAGGGGGAGGAAAGGGGTGACATCGTCCAAAAAGAAACATACTCATTACCTGACGTATGTAACTATCACCCCTCTGTACATTAAAAAAAAATTGATTATTGTAACAATTTGAAAAAAATAGAAATAAAAAAAAAGGATAAACCAATTACTATCAGTTTAGGTTCCTGAGGCCCTGGGTCTCAATCTCCTTCATGGACAGTAGGATGGTAACTGCCACCCCCTTCCCTGAATAGTTAAGGGGGCTTAGGTGTCTCACCCTGTGGTGGGTATTTCTGCCCCGCTGCTCAATCAAGTGAAATAACAGGAACTTGTAGGAAAGAGAATAAAGGTGGGGGGATCTGGACAAATTCTTAGCCCCAAAGATTCCCCCAATCATAAGGGGGCAAGTGTCTGGGAAGGTAACAGAGGTTTTGAGAAGGAGTTGGTTGGTAGTGACGGACGCAGATCCTCGTGACCCTGTGTGATCAGGGGGTCATCTGAAGTGTCTGGACCCCTGGCCTTGCTGACCACATGCACAGGAAGCTCATTTTTGGGACAACAGACTGGGCCACTGAGAACAGAGTAAGAGGGTCCCCTCTCAGCCCGGGAGCGGGAGGCCCCAACAGAGGGGTCAGAGGGGCTCTTGCAGGTGTGGACTGGCGATAAAGGAGACCGAGGCGGCCTCTCTGGCCACACAAGGGGCAGCGGGCCTGGCCTGAGTTGGGGCCCGAGGATAAGATAGAGGAGCCTCCACCCAGGGACTGGGCCCAGATGCCCCACCCCGGCACAGGAGGGGTTAACTCAGAGGCCACTGAGCTGGGCAGGGGGGTCTGGAGGCCGCAGCCCCCCCTTCCCCTCTCCCTTCCGGCCTGGCCTGGCGGCTGTGTTTACACAAGCCCAGGGAGGGGCAGGGGCAGGGCGGGCACAGTGGCTGGCGCCCCTGTGAGGCCCCCAGCTGCAAGCTGCTGGACCACAGCCCCCCCCCCCCCGCAACTGGACTCTGCCCCCTCCACCCCTTCCTGCTCCAGCCCCCCCCCCCGCCAGGCCACAGCCCTGCCTGGGGCCTCAGTTTCCTGCCCCACAAAGCAAACTAGTAACTTCCCCACCCCAGGGCAGTCCAGGGGGTGGAGGGGTGAGTCCAGCCCTTAAGGCAGGCACCCCTGGGGTCCTCCCACAGTGGGCCAGGACTCAGGGGCCAGGAACATGGCTGATGGCCACACACACACACACACACACACACACACACACACACACACACACAGAGACTGCCCCCCAAGCTTGGTTTCTTCCCATCAAGGAACTGGGCCTGTCCTAGGCCTCAGTTTCTCCACCAGGACACCTGCCCAGACTTGTCCTTGGCTGGTGTGTGATGTGGAGGGGTCATCCTATGGCTCCTGACCTGGAGGCGGGGGGCCTGTGCCATCCCTGGAGGGACAAATGGGGCCAGGCTGCAGGGGGAGCTCTGCTGGTACAGTAAGTTCTGTAAATGTGCAATCTACCAGTGCTAGCCAGCTCTGCACTATGTGTGTTTGGGGTCTTCCTGGACACTGAATTTTGGGATACTAGTACACAGCAGGAACCAGCTACAGCCCCTTAGTGGGGCAGGATGGGCAGGCACACTGGGGGGTCTGACCCCACTCCCCACACAAAGCCCTGTCCCTCACCTGCAGGCCTCAGCTCTGGTGGGGGAGGGACTGGACAGAGACACCCCCCTTTACCCTGTAGGTATCTCCAAGTAGGGAGCCTGAGCTGGGTGCTGGGTGGCTGACCTGTAATTCTAGCTACTCAGGAAGCCGAGATCTGTGCATCGTGGTTCAAAGCCAGCCTGGTCAGGAAAGTTGGTGAGACTTTTATTTCTAATGAACCACCAGAAAGCTGGGGATGGAACTGTGGCCCCACAAAAGCTCAGAGACAGAGCCCAGGCCCCTCTGTTCACCCCAGGATCAGCCAACAAAACAGCAACAAAAAACAAAACAAAGGGAGCGTGGACTCAATTCTGGGATGGGCTTATCATGGCTCTCCTGTCAGACTCCATATTAGGACCTGCCTCCTCCATCAGACCCTACTGTCAGTATCTCACCTCCCCTTGCCTCCACCATCAGACCTCATGGCAAGACCTTGGCCTCCCCCATCTGACCCCACATCCACACCCGGCTCTGGCACACTTGGCAGAAAACAGACTCACCTCGCTTCTGCATGAAGCTGAACAAATCATCCAGAAACTCCTTCCTCTTGGGGTCCCCGTCAAGTTCATAGAGCTGTGGAGAGAGGGGAAGGGGTCAGCAGGGGCCAGCACAAGGTCAGGAGCCATGTCCCCACCACACGAGGGGGACCACGGGACTCCCCTGATTTTCCCTGAGTTGTGTCACAAGCAGCTCATGAGGCTGAGGCCACCATCAAGGGGCAGAAAGTGGGAGCTGCTGGGGGAGGGGGGGCAGACGAAGCCCACAAGCGTGAAGAGGGCTGCAAACAACGGGAATCGATCTCCGCATGTCCTGGAGGCTGAGCCCTAGTTCCACAGGGGGCACAGCCCACCCCCCCTCACCTCCTCCCCCACCCCCCACCCCCAACGGAGGTCCTTTCTGACCCCAGTCTGCGTGCTGACACGCTCACATCTCCATTGCTACTAATTCTACCCGAGAGACCCCATTCCTGAATCAGTTCTTGGGCTTCCATTCTGTTCTTTTCGTGTGTGCTGATCCTGGGGCTTGAACTCAGGGCCTGGGCGCTGTCCCTGAGCTTTTTTTTTTGCTCAAGGCTGGTATGCTACAGCACTGTGAGCTTCAGCTCCACCTCTGTGTTCTTGCTGGTTCATTGGAGATAAGAGTTGCACGGGCTTTCCTGCCTGGGTTGGCTTTGAACCGTGATCCTCAGATCCCAGTCTCCTGAGTAGCCAGGATGACATGTGTGAGCCACTGACTAGAGCCGGGCTCCCTACAATCCTAGATGGGTATGTGACATAACTCAGTCCACCCTGGCCATGACAACCACCAGGCTCACAGAGACAGATTTCAACCAGGGATGGGACAGGCATAAGCACATTTGCTCCTGAGAGACAGATAGGGAAAGAGAGGCAGGCACAGCAACACATAGGGGGCCAGAGCTGGTAGTGTGGAGAACCTTTATCCCTAAGCTCCAACTGGCTCTGGTCCTGGCAGCTGAGCCCCTGGGGCCTCCTCCCTCTCATCCTAACGACTCCGGAGAGGCTGAGCTCTGAGGATCACGGTTCAAAGCCAGCCTGGGTAGGGAAGTCGGTGAGATTTTCTTTCTTTCTTTTTTTTTTTTTTTTTTTTGCCAGTCCTGGCTCTTGAACTCAGAGCCTGAGCATTGCCCCTGAACTTCTTTTGCTCAAGGCTAGCACTCTACCACTTGAGCCACAGCATCACTTCTGGCTTTTTCTGTTTATGTGGTGCTGATGAATCGAACCCAGAGCTTCATGCATATGCTAGGCAAGCTCTCTACGGCTAAGCCACATTCCTAGCCCCCTATGAGACTCTTTATCTCCAATGAAACACCAGAAAACAGAAAGTGGAGCTGTGGCTCACACTGGTAGAGCCCCAGCCTTGAGTAGAAGAGCTCAGGAACAGGGCCCAGGCCCTGAGTTCAAGCCCTATGACTGATTTAAAAAAAAAAAAAACCAAGTCAGCCTTCGATGTGGTATGGGGGGGTGGGGGTGGGCGGGGCTGGGGGCCCAGGCTCCAGTGACAAGCAGTAGCACACACACAGGTTCTGGAAGATGGGCAAGGGCTGGTGAGCTCAGGGGAAGCAGGCAGAGGTAATTAGAAAGTGAAGCTCAGGGAGGGGACCAATTTACCAAGGAGGGGCAAAGCCAAAATACCAGCCTTCAAATTAAGCTCCTGGGAAAGCAGGCCTGCCCACTGTGGGGGGCCTTGAAACCACCAATTAGGGCCTCAGCTAGGATAATCAGTCATTAGGCCGGTCCCAAGTGCAGGCCCCTCCTCACCGCCCCCCCCCCCCAACTTCGGGGCTTCAGTACTGACTGAGACATTCTCTCAGTTTTCCCGTCTGTGTAATGGAGACAAAAAGAGGAACAGCGTGGTGTGTGTGTCGGGGGTGGGGGGGCTAGACTTCTAGAAAGAGGGGCGGCCCAGAGGAGTCAGGGCCTTCTGTCCTGGGTGGTGGAGGCTGTGTGGAGAGGCCAGCTGCGCGGCCTTTGTCTGCGCCCCACCCCCGGCCAGCACCAGACTGGCCTGCCCGCATTCCTGTGCTGATTTATGGTGGCCTGGGAGGCCCATTCCCCTTGAGCTGCCTGAGGGCTGGGATGGGGGGGCCTGCAGGTAGACCCAGCTGGCCGTGCAGGACCTGCCTCTGGGTGTGCACACGCTGTACACATGCGCATGCACGCGCACGCACGCACAGGCTGGCCTGCTTTGTCCACCCCAGCTAGCTCTCAGTCCATGGCGCTAGCCCCGGGCTTTCCTCCACTTTCCATCCTCAGAGCCTGTGGCTTCATGCTAGTGTCTGCGATTGACTAACCCTGGGCCCAGCATGCAGCAGTCACTCAATACATGTTCTGCACAGGGACCCGGATGCTCTCTGCTGCCAAAGGGCCGCGAGAGGGAAGTAGCATTAGACACTAGTGTGGGGGACAGGCCCAAAGCCACAGCTGCCTGGGCCAATCAAGGTCCCATCATGGAGCTGGGCGCCGGTGGCTCATGCCTATAGTCCTAGCTTCTTAAAAGGCTGAGTTCTGAGGATCACGGTTCAAAGCTAACCTGGGCAGGAAAGTCTATGAGACTCTTTATTTTCCACCAATCACAGAAAAAGCCGGAAGTGGCACTGTGGTTCAAGTGGTAGAGCGCTAGCCTTGAGCGAGCAAGCCAAGTGAGAGCTAAGTTCAAGTCCTAGTCCCGGGGTTGTGTGCGCACACAGGATCTCACCACGGATGTGTTCATATGACTCATTTTTCCAACTTGACCTCTAGCAATGATATGATTTATTTCTACATGAGCAGAAACCAATCATGTCAGGCGTAAGGGGTTCCCCCCCACCCCAGAAGTCAGAACAGGATTGTTTCAGGAAAAGGGTCTTTTGCAGATGTCTGGGTAAAATGGAGCAGGGTGGGTTTGCATTAGCAAAATACAGAGACAAATGTGAAGGTAGTTATGGAGGGAGGCATTAGGATGTGGCCCCAAGCCCAGGGGTGCTTGGTGCCCCAGATGCGAACCAAGGCAGGAAAAGACTCCTGGGGTCCTTTCCCAGCTCAAACGGATGTCCAGCCGCCAGGCCCAAGGCCCTTCCCAGATCCAGGCACCGTGGAGATCTCCTGGGTGGACCCTTCTTGCTCCCTTTCCTCCCTCATCTTTCCCCAAAAACATAAAGGATAGAGACGTAACAGCTTTATTCTGAACACCCAGAACCATCATGTCTCCAATCCCAGTTGGGAAACTGAGGCTGGGGCAGAAAACAGCTGGGTCAATTGAGTTGCCGGGGAAAGATGAACGGAGCCATTTAAACCCCAGGCCAAATGGCGGATGAGGGGCCAGTGGGGCAGGCCAATGGACCCCCGTGGAGCTGGGCCATTGACTCCAGGCCATAAAGAAGGGGAGACCCGTGGGGGCCCCAGCTGCTGCGGGAAGAGGCAGCTTTAATGTGGAAAGCCAACAACAAAGCTGGGTAGTAAAGGCTGCCCTGCTTTATGGGGGTCTGTGTCCCAGTTCCGCTCCCCTGCGGGGTGTGACCCACCCTGGACAGCTGGCCAAAGCCTCAAAGGACAGTGTCCAGGCCCCCCAACCTTATGGGGGTGGACAGTGTCCAGGCCCCCCCCCCAACCTTGTGGGGCAAAAACAAAGGTGACACTGCTGGGCCCTGAATGGACTAAGTCACTCAGGCCTGGTACTGCATTGGTTCTCAGGCCAAAGGGGACCCCAAGTCTTTCAAAAGTGGATCATCAGTGGCTCATCTGCCCTAGAGTCTCAAACCCTGCCAGGCACTGGTGGCTCACACCTGTAATCCTAGCTCGTCAGGAGGCTGAGATCTGAGGCTTATGGTGTGAAGCAGCCCAGGCAGAGACGTCTGCGGGACTTGGAGCTCCAACTAACCAGCAAGAGAGCTACAAGTGGAGACGTGGCTCAAGTGGGGGGGCATGTCAGCCTTGAGACAGAAAGCCAAGAAGAGGGAGCCCAAGCCCTAGTACAGGTGCAACCATACGTACGTACATACATACACAAACACACACCTCTCCCCCTCCCCGTCAGGGGACTAGGCAGAGGGCAGAACACCCTTCCCAGGATAGATGTTGTGAGTCTGTGGATGTCGAAGTTGACTCACCTTCCCAGAGCCATCCATTTTATAGATGGGGAAACTGAGGCAATGATAAGACAAGGCCAAGCCTCCCCTGCACTGTGGCCCTCCACAGCCTCCCACCAGTCTACCCCCTCCCATCCTAACCTCGCAGGGCTGCTTTTTGAGCAAAACACACACCCCAGGGCCTTCACACTGGCTGTGGCCTCTGCCCCAATGCAATTCAGACTCTGCAGGGCTTGTTCCTTCCCTCCTCAGACTTCCTGGCTTTTCTTCTTTCCTGGCCTTGCGTTTGGCACCCAGAGAGTCACCTGGGCCCCAAGTTCCCCCTCCCCCTTGCTTAGGCCACTCACTGGGGGGAGGGGGGGCGAGCAGAACCCAGAGCTCAGGTATGGCCAGGGCTCTGTGTGGCCTTGGGTAGGGGAGGAAAAAGTGAGGACCACCTGCACCCCCCCAGCCCTAAAGGACAAACAGTTCCTAGGTGGGTTTCTGTTTTGGGGGGGGGATGGGGGTCAGTTATGCCCCAGGTTGCTTGGGAGTGGGCAGGGTTGTCATCAGCTGTCCTGTAGGATGGGGGGCTTTGGAACAGGGAACTCAATCACGGCTTAGGAAAATGCCTTAGAGCTTGGAGAAAACCCACAAAACCAAGCCAGGAGAGAGGAGGAGGGGACGGGAGGGGAGGAGGCAACTCTCACCCAGGCCTGCCTGGCCCCGGGTCACATGACTGCTGTGGTTTGGCCCCAGCTGGGCCCCACCTGGGCAGCTGCTCTGGTGGTGTCTGTAGCTTAGGGGCCCCGGCTATAAAGAAACGGCCATCCGCCCACAGGGCCCCGGTGGACCTTTGCTCCCCAGGCAGGGTCTGTCCTGGCCCCCGCAGTCTCCCCACAGCTCCAAAGTCCACAGGGCCCCACCTGGTGATGAGGTACTGGAATGGGAGGGTGGACCCCAAGAAAGAAGACCTTCAGGTTGGGCACAGACCTGCCAGTTGGCAGGAAATCAGGAAGACAAGAAAAAAAAAATCAGGACAAAGTTAGGGCTAAAGCCCTAACCCCTGAGAACGAGGGCCAGGTCCCAGGACTCCTGTAATCCCAGCAACTCAGGAGGCCGAGATCTGAGGTTCACAGTGTGAAGCCAGCTAAGGCAGGAAAGTCTGTGAGACTTTTCAGTTAAGCACCAAAACGCTATAGAAGTGGAGCTGTGGCTCAAGTGGGAGAGTGCCAGCCTTGAATGAAACGCTAAGGGACAGGCCAGGCGTCCATGGCTCACACCTGTCATCCTAGCTACTCAGGAGGCTGAGATCTGAGGATCGTGGTTCAAAGGCAGCCTGGGCAGGAAAGCCCATGAGACTCTTATCTCCAGTTAACCACCAGAAAACCAGAAGTGGTGCTGTGGCGCAAAGTGATAGAGAGTTAGCCTTGAGCTGAACAGCTCAGGAACAGCGCACAGACACAGAGTTCAAGCCCCACGACTGACCCCCCCCAATATATATATAAAAAAGTGAGCAATCTACACATTGACTGAGAGGTATATAACCTCTGCCTGCATCTAGCTGCAAAACATTCTATCACCCTAAACACAGTCTCTGTGAGCAGCCACCTGGTCCCTTCTCTGGACCCACTTCCTGTCTCTTCCCTGGCCTCTGGACCCACTTCCTGTCCCTGGATCTCCGGTTCTGGGTGTTTCCTATTGCTGGAGCCACATGCTGTGGGCCCTTATTCTCTGCACCCCGCTGAGCCCGTCTGTATCCTCCGGGTCCCTCCACAACACAGTGAGGGTCAGGTCAGAGTGGCCTCCTTGTTCATGGCTGTGTGATGCTCCACTCTGCAGGGACCACCGTGGCTGGCCCACTCATCCACCCGCCGCCGGCTAAAGCTGATTGTGCCACTGGGCTTGTTCTGTCACCTCACCTACTTTCCTAGGCCTGCATTTGGATCAGACATGACTCACTGCAGCTGCTATAACAACAACAAAAAAAACTATAGGGGCTGGCTTTTGTCTCCCAGCCCCCTCTCCCAAACCAAACCCCCGAGCCACCAGAGTGATAAATCAGATGACACTTCCTTCTCCCAGCTTCCAGGGGCGGAGGGTCCTCAGGCCTTGAGACCTTAATGTCAACCTCAGACCACATGCCTCTCCAGCTGCCAGAACCACCAAACTCCTGGCTGGTCTTCCTGCTTGATTGCCCCAGGCCTGTTGGATCTGCTCAGTCTCCAGTTCCTCCCTCCGTCTCCCTCTCTCCCTCGCTCCCTCTCCCTTCTTCTTTCCATCCTTACTAAATGTGCTCTGGCCACTTGGACCTATTTTGTTCTCCACACCAGTCCTGCCCCAGGGCCTTTGCACTGGCTTAACCTACCATCTAGGGCTCTTTCCCTTCCTCCTCTCCCCCAGTCTCAGCCTCTCTGATTCCTGTAGCTCTCAGGAAGCCTGGGCAGAGCCTCACACCAGCCTCTGTCACAGTCCTGTGACGGCTCACCCCTCCAGGCAGCTCTGGGGTCCGCTCATCTGCTTCACCTTCCACCTCTGTGAGCCCGGGGTTATCACTACATCAGACAGGCCTGGGGCCCCTGGAATGACTCAGCCCCCGGGCTCTGCAGCCAGGTGGGCCTGAGGGGGCCCCCAAGCAGCCTGCTCTTCCATGGAAACACCCACACACCCCAAGAGGCCTCTTCCACACCCCCTGGTACCCACTCTGCATTTGGGGAAACTGGGGCAGGGGTGCTCTGTGCCTGTCTGGGGATCAGGGTGTTCCTGGTCCTTTTCCTATAGTCCTGTGAGGACGGGAAGGGCATGGCAGAGGCATGACTGGACACGGAGCCCAGAGCAAGTGGGCAAAGCCACCAATGGTGGAATGGCACGAAGGATGCTGGGGGGGGGGGAATGGCACTGGGGGGGAATGGAGGCTGAGGGGGGGTGGCTGCCGGAAGAAGGCCGGGCTCCCTCACCAACTGCCAGCCTGTCTCGGCGGGGCAGAGGCAGCGCCCAGTTCTACAGAGCCACTTTCAAGAAGGTCCGGCTGAACGCCGGCCACCCTGGCTACTCCAGAGGCTGAGATCTGAGGATCAAGGCTGCAAGACAGCCCGTGCAGGACAGACAGGCTGTGAGCTATCATCTCCAAGGAACCACTAAAAAGCCAGGCGTGAAGGTGTGGCTCAAGTGGCAGGGTGCCAGCTCTTTTGCAGAAAAAGCTGATGGAGAGCACAAGGCCCTGAGTTCAAGCTCCAGTACCAACCAGCATGCACGCATGCACGCACACACACACTTACACACACACACGTGTGTGCGCACACACCTGGCTGGGGCTTCAGGGACTCTAGGGAATTCAAGTTTGAAGGTTTTTTTTTTTTCCTTTCATTTTCCCAATCTGCAAACTCCCAGAAGGAGGAGGAAGAGGAGGAGGAGGAGGACAAGGCCACATGGCTGAAGGCTATGTCAGCTTCTCGGTATTTGACAGGACAGTCCATTTTGCAGCCATTATTGAGCACTTTTTGTATTCAAGGCATGTGCCAGGTGCTGGGGACACAGTGTTCAAAGACCCACGAGAAAGCCTGGTGCTGGTGGCTCACGTCTGTCATCCTGGCTACTCAGGAGGCTGAGGTCTGAGGATCTGGTCTCAAAGCCAGCAGGGGCAGGAAAGTTTGTGAGATTCTTATCTCCAATGAACCACCAGAAAACCGGAAGTGGCGCTGTGGCTCAAGGTGGTAGAGTGCTAGCTCTGAGCAAAAGAGCTCAGGGACAGCACCCAGACTCGGAGTTCAAGCCCCACAACTGACAAAAGAAAGAAAGGGGGGGGAGGGGCGAAGGCCAAGAGTAGACATCTGTTTTAGTAAATCCCAGGTCAGTGGCAGAAATGAAATCGGGGTCCCAGAGTTCCGCAGATGTGTACTGTGCAACCTGAGGGCCTTCGTAGCCTTCTCGGGGCTCTGGCTTGAATGTCTATCAGGCTCCAGGTGCACCTGCCTGGCCAGGGGCTTCCCCGGGCAGGCTTGGGCCCTTTCTCGTTTCCCGTCAGCCCTGCAGGCAGGAGGGCCTCCTTGGCTCACAGGAAATTGGGGAAGTGATTCCGGGCAGGGCCAGAACATCTGTCTGCCTGGCCAGCCCCAACTCTGAACGCACGCAGCACCCCACCCACGGTGGGTATTAATAGAGCTCCCGAGATGACCGCACAGAACGACGCGGGGCCAGGGCTTCCAGATGCTTTGCTCTGGACTTCCCGATCATGAGATTTTTTGGGGGGTGGGGGAGGGGAGAGGGTTGTAAATTTGCTGACCTCCCCCACACTTGTTTCTTTTGGCCTGGTTGGCCTTTGTTTATTGATTTATATTACACTATTTACTTACTGGGGCTTGAACTCAGGGTCTGGGCGCTGTCCCTGAGCTTTTGTGCTCACAGCTGGCGCTCTACCACTTGAGCCTCTGCGCCACATTTGGCTTTTTCTTTAGTGATTCATAGGACATGAGAGTCTCCTGAACTTTCCTGTTTGGCCCGGTTTTAAATGCTGAGCTTCAGACCTCAGCCTCCTGAGTAGATAGGATGACAGGCGTGAGCCACTGCCTTAGGAATTCTTTTTTTTTTTTTTAATTTGCTTATTTCTGTGCGCGTCCTGGGGCTTGAACTCAGGGCCTGGACGCTGTCCCTGGGTTTCTTTTGTTCAAGGCTGGTGCTCTACCACTTGAGCCACAACACTACCTTTGGAGTTTCTTTTTGGTGGTTAATGAGAGATAAAGAGTCTCATAGACTTCCCTGCCCAGATTGGTTTCCAAACCACGATCCTCAGATCTCTGCCTCCTGAGAAGCTGGGATGACTCATGTGAGCCATCAGCTCCCAGCCCTGCTCAGCTTTTCCGTCTATGACCTGGGACTGCCTTAGAACCTTCATCTGGGACTCGTGTAGGGGGTGCACACTAGGTATCCAGGTGGGGGACAAGGGCCAGAGAATGTTCAGGAAGGAGAGGGTGGTTCCAAGGCAGTATCAAACAGGTGACAGGGGACTTTGCTGCCGGCCCACCTCACAGTTGGGGACACTAAGGCCCCATGGTGGGGGCAGCCTCCCGAGAGTCTGGCAGTGGCTGCCGGAAGTGTACGGAGGAGGGGGTGGATGGCCCCAGGGTGGCAGAAATGACATGGTGAGCCTGTGACCCCCTCCCCCCCCCCCCGTGGGAGGCCCCATCCTGGGAGACCTGGAGGACCTGCAGGAAGGAAGGGGGTTTTACTAGAAGGCCATTTCACAGGGGCAGAAAGAGGCCCGGCTGAGAGCCCACAAGGGTGTGAGGAGCCTCTCAATCCCCGTGGGTAGGCGCCAGAGCAACCCCAGGCTGCAGCCGGGCGCCAGCGGCTTACACCTGTAATCCCAGCTAGTCAGAAGGCCAAGGCCCAAGGATCACCGTTCAAAGTCCAGGTGATTCTTATCTGTCATTAGCCAGCAAGGAGCTGGACTGGAGGCTTGCCTCAAATGGTAGAGCACTAGCCTTGAGCTGAGAAAGCTAAGTGCAACTGTGGGGTCCTGAGTTCAATTCCCAGTATCAGTGCATACACCCTACCCACCCACCTCCCATCAGAGGCTGGGGGGTCAGACGTAAGAGCTTCATCCCCAAGACCCCTCAGGCAAAACAACATCTGTCCTTAGAAGAGGACATTTCCCTGAACACAGGCCCAGATAGCCCCAGAAAGTTGTTCCAAAATGTCCACCCGGTCTCTGTGGCCACA
Source organism: Perognathus longimembris pacificus (assembly GCF_023159225.1). Lineage (NCBI taxonomy): Eukaryota > Metazoa > Chordata > Mammalia > Rodentia > Heteromyidae > Perognathus > Perognathus longimembris. Next base: position 65,528,590 of record NC_063163.1, read on the forward strand.
GCCTAGACCACACAAGCCATGACAAACAGCAGGCAGTCAGGAAAAGAGGCCGGTGCTCCCCGCAGCCCCCCTCGGGCCCACGGGAGCTCTAAGTCACCCGCAGGGAAGGAAGGGGTTCCCCCTCCTATCTGAGAGTCCCACAGCTCCGGCCTGTAAGAGCAGTCTAGATGGAGTCCAGGGGCCTGGGCCGGGCAGACCCACCCCACAATGCTGACAAGAGATCGGGGTGGGGGTGGAGGTCTCCAACACCCACTGTGGGAACCCCTATCACCCAGGAGCAACCACCTCACAGAGAAACTGAGAAACGAGACGAAAGCTACGTCTGCCACACCGGGCGCGTAGCAGGTGCCCGCAGCCAGCCCCATCCCTCCGCTACAGAGGCGAGAGTGGGAGTCTGATGAATAAGTAATTCACAAGCCGGCCTTCAACCCTTAGCTTAATGTTTTACAGATGGGGAAACTGAGGCCAGAGGGAAGTGATTGGCTGGGGCAGAGCGGTGGTGTGCACCCTGCTTGGCTGGTCCGTTCCCCGCCTCCTCCCTTCCCCCCCCCCCCCATGACCTTGGGCCTGGCTTCCATTCCAAGCACCAGCTTCTGTCCATAGGCCTTCACGAGGACTGGGCTGGGCGCCAGCAGGAACAGGGGCTGGCAGGGCTGGGAGAGGCCGCCACGCCCACCAGCCAGGGCCGCCCGCCGCCCTGGGGCAGATGCCAATGAAGGAGAATTATGGGGGTGATGTGGGGGGCAGACATTTAGGGAGTGGTGGAAGGGAGGCGGGAAAGGAGGCAAGACACAGGCCACGTGAAGTCCTCCAGCCCCCAGTGACAGTGGCGATCTTGGGAATGCTTGTCCTTGTGTCCCCCGACTCTCCCCTCTGTCCCCCTGGTCATCCAGCCATTTACCTGTCCCTTGACCACCCTCCTGCTGTCCCCTGTACACTGACCTCAGCCTCTGCCAGAGGATTCTAGGCCCAGCCAGCTTTTTCTGTTTTTGGTGGTGGTGGTGATCACGGGGCCTGAACTCCGGGCCTGGGTGCTGTCCCTGAGCTTCATTTTGCTGAGGGCTGGCTTTGGGCCTCAATCCTCAGACCTCGGCCTCCTGAGCAGCTATGATCACAGCCCCGAATGATTTCCACACGTTCCCTTGACCAGCACGGGCCAGTGCTGATGCTGGCCACGGGGCTCTGGCCCCAAAGGCACAGGCTCCAAGTTTGTGTCCGGAATGAACGCTTGCAGGGTGGCCCTGGTGCTGACCCCACACGCTCGCTTGTCCCCACCCCCCCCTCCCTCTGGCCCAACCCTGACCACGGGGGCAAGGCCACGTCCCGGCACTGGGGGCCTTCAATGGCCAGATTAGTTGCCATTTAACCCCCCGTGACCCCCCCATTGTCCTCAGCCATGCACAGCTGGGCAAGCAGAGAGGAGGCGGATCACGGCCGCCCCGCGCGTGCCCACCTCGCCAGGCTGCGCCCCAGCTGCTCCCAGCCCGGCAAGGGGTAGACAGGGCCGCTGGATTGGGTCACCGAGCAGCCTCACAGGGCTGGGGATGGATGACCTTAGGAGTCAAGCGTCGGCTTACAACGGAGCGGCCAGAAACCAAAAACGAGTGGCCTCTACCTGGGTGGGGGGCCAGTGTGACTGTGGAGAGGGGGGGAGGGGAGGCAGGGCAAGGAGGAAACTGAGGCTGGAATGGGCTGGTCTGTCTGAAGCAGGGGCTCAGCCACAGTCCCTGTGTCTACGCCTCAGTGGCCACAGGTCTGCATCAGCACCTCCCTTGCACACCCACGTGGGTGGCAGGCAGCTGACTTGCGCTCAGGGCTGGCTGGAGCAGGCAGGAGGGTAATGGTTAACAGCCCCCCACCCGCACTGCACCGCCAGGCCAGGCCGCAGCATGCACAGGTTCTCCCTCCACACACCTGTGCAGCAGACACACACACACACACACACACACACACACACACACACACGGTAGCCCTGGCGGAACCGCTGTCCCCATGGTCACCCTGTCATACCCACAGACACCTTAGATGGCAGGACACACACACAGCCATGCAGCAAAACAGTCACATTGGCCAAGCACCGGTGGCTCATGCCTGTCATCCTAGCTACTCAGGAGGTAGAGATCTGAAGATTGTGCTTCAAAACTAGCCAGAGCATGAAAGTCCATGAGACTCTTTTTTTTTTTTTTTGGTCAGTCATAGGGCTTGAACTCTGGGCATGGACGCTGTTCCTGAGCTCCTTTACTCATGGCTAGCACTCTTACCACTTGAGCCACAGCATCACTTCCCGTTTTCTGGTGGTTCACTGGAGATAAGAGTCTCACAGACTTTCCTGCCTGGACTGGCTTTGAACTGTGATGCTCAGATCTTAGTCTCCTGAGCAGCTAGGATGACAGGGGTGAGCCACCTGCATCTAGCTTCCCTGAGACTCTTATCTCCAATAAAACACACACCCACACACACACACTCACACACACACACACACACACACACACGCTGGAAGTGGTGCTGTGGCTCAAATGGTAGAGTGCCAGCCTTGAGTGAAAAAGTTTAGACAGTTCCCAGGCCCTGAGTTCAAACCCCAAGACAGGCACATACCCAGGAAATGGTCACCTTGGCCATACACACACAAACACTGACAGCAGCCGGGGACACACAGGCCTGAAGTGACATCTCCGCACACAGCCACCTTCAGACAAGCCCCTGTGGCCCCGGCCATGTGGAGACCCCCAGACAGACCATGCCAGTGGCCAAGAGAAGGGAAAGGCCAGGAGACACCCACTGGGAGGCCCAGGAGGACAGACACAAGCCACAACACATGCCAGTAGCTGCCAGCCTCCATCGGGCGGGTCCACGGCGGCTCACCCCGAGTGCCCTGCGTCAGGGCCACCGCGCCTCCGGGCACCGCTCCCCGGGCAGCGGCGTGTGTTATTAGAAAGCATAGGGCGGAGCTGGCGCTTGGCAGTAGCCGGGCTAGGGAGCCAGGCCATGGTGGCGGTGACCCAGGCGGCTGGATGGTGACGCAGGGACCAGATAAGGCCCTTTCCGGCTGAGTCAGCGTGGTTCCCAGGGCTGGCACGGGTAAGGGCACCTTGCCAGGCGTGGCGGGCAGGCCCTTTTTCCCCGGCCCACCACAGCCCGCTGGCCCCGTGCCAGCAGCCACAGTGGCTTTGATGAGGCTGGTGCTGCCTGCCAAGGGGCTGCCCATACTCCCCTCCCCTGTCCTCTCCTCCCCTGCCCTGCCCTGCCTCCAGAGACCCAGGCAGACGCCCTCCTGGGCCAGCTGCCAGGGCTGGCTCCCAGCCCACGGGACACACACTCCGTCTCGCTTGCCAGACGACGAGGCCTTCAGAGCCTGACCCCCAGTCCTTTGCGCAGGCAGTACCCTGTGCCCAGCACCGCCCTCCTGGCTGGAAATTGCTCCCTCCTGTCTTTCCCTAAGCCTGCCCACCAGCAGCAGTGTCTTCCATGTCCACCGCTGGGACTCGACTCTACACGTGCCCCCCACCTACTACACACCCTCTTTCCCCTGAGAAGCCTCAAGCCCAAGTCTACTTTCCCCAATGTTCTACTCGAGTCACACTTTTCCAGCAAGCCCTTGTCTGTCTGACAGAACTCCTGCATACTCTGCAAAGCCCTAGCTCCAACTCCCCTTCCCCCAGAGAGCTTGCCTTGAATCCTCTTTATGTAACCCAGACCCAGCTCCTCAGAGATGTGTCCAAGCCATGTGGTGTAGTTCACGCCAGTAACTCTAGCTACTTAGGAAGCTGGGATCTAAGGGTCGCAGTTTGAAGGCAGCCTGAGCAGGAAATTCTGTGAGATTCTTCTATCTTCAAATTAGCCAGCAAAAGAGGAAAAGAAAAGAAAAAAAAAGTCCAAAGTGGAGCTATGGCTCAGGTGGTAGAAGTGCCAGCCTTGAGTGACAAAGCTAAGGGACAGACTCTGAGTTCAAGCCCTAGGACCAGCACAAAAAAGAAAGTCAGAGGTGCTGGCTCACGCCTGTAATCCTAGCTACTCAGGAGGCTGAGATCTGAGGATCATGGCTTGGAGCTGGCGGGACAAGAAAGTTTGTGAGACTCTTATCTCCAATTAACCACCAGAAAACCGAAAGTGGTGCTGTGGCTCAAAGTGGTAGAGCACTAACTAGCCTTGAGCAAAAAAAGCTCAGGGATGGTGCCCAGGCCCTGAGTGCGAGCCCCACGACCAATCAAAATGGAAGAAAGAGAGAAAGTAAGTCCAGATCCAATTCTGGCTCTGCTCAGACTAGACAGGATGTGGAGCCAGTCACCTGCCTTCTCTCGGGCCTCTACCTGTCCCTGCCCCAAGCAACAGGAGCCCTAAGATGTTCCTTGTGGTATTATTTACCACTGATCAGGTAGACAGATGTGCGGGTGTCTAGAACACCCTGACCGCAGCAGATAGGGGCAGAGATGATAACAAGAAAAACAGTGCGTGTCACGTCACCCTCGGTGTGTGTTAAACCCGCCAAAGGTCACACCTTAAGACACCTAGCAGGTCTGTTTCCGGGTGTGAACTGGGAGGGACAGGAGAGGGCCCCACAGGTCAGAGCAGGGCAGGGCCTGGGCCGCAGGCCGCCAGGCCTCCTTGGAAAGCTTCCATCTTCCTCGCACCCCGAGCGCTGGCTGTCTGGTGTCTAGTATCTGTCCCTTCTCAGTGGACCCAGAAAATGTATCACTCAAAGCTAAGCATGGTAGCCCCAGGAAGGATCTCAGAACTTAGGAGACTGAGGCAGGAGGATGGTGAGTTCTGGGCCAGCCTGAGCTACATAGAAAGACACTCAAACAACATCAACACCTGAACAACAACAACAACCAAGCATGAATGTGTATCTTCTTTTTTGTTTGGTTGGGTTTTTTTTGGTGTGTGTGTGTGCCAATCCTGGGTCTCAAACTCAGGGACTGGGAGCTCTCTCTGAACTTTATCACCCAAGGCTAGTGCTCTACCACTGAGTCACAGCTCCACTTCCGGTTTTCCAGTGGTTAATTGGAGGTAAGAGTCTCACACAGACTTTCCTGCCCAAGCTGGCTTTGAACCATGATCCTCAGATCTCAGCCCTCTGAACAGCTAGAATTACAGGTGTGAGCCACTGACATCTGGCTACACTTTCAGCTTTTTGCTGGTTAGTTAAGAGAGAAGTCTCACACAGACTTTCCTGCCCAAGCTGCTTCAAACACAATAATCAGATCTCAGCCTCCTGAGTGTCTAGGATTACAAGCATGAGCCACTGGTGCCTCGCTTTTGCTGGTTATGTTTGTTTTGTGTTTTGTTTTGTTTTGCCAGTCCTGGGGTTTGGACTCAGGGCCTGGGGCACTGCCCCTGAGCTTCTTTTTGCTCAAGGCTAGCACTCTACCACTTGAGCCACAGGGCTACTATTGGCTTTTTCTGTGTATGTGGTGCTGAGGAATGGAACCCAGGGCTTCATGCATGCACTCTACCACTAGGCCACATTCCCAGCCCTATGCTGGTTATTTTGGAGATAGGATCGCATGAGCTTTTCTGCCTGGGCTGGCTTTGAACCACAATCCTTCCATTCAAGTAGCCAAGGTTATAGGGATGAGCCCCTGGCACCCAGCAAAATGCCACAGTTTCACTTCCTTTTTTTTTTTTTGGCCAGTCCTGGGCCTTGAACTCAGGGCCTGAGCACTGTCCCTGGCTTCTTTTTGCTCAAGGCTAGCACTCTGCCACTTGAGCCACAGCGCCACTTCTGGCCGTTTTCTGTGTATGTGGTGCTGGGGAATCGAACCCAAGGCCTCATGTATACAAGGCAAGCACTCTTGCCACTAGGCCATATCCCCAGCCCCTCACTTCCTTTTATTTTGGCAGTGCTGGGGTTTGAACTGGGGGCCTTGTACTTGGCTTGGCTGGTGCTTATTCCTCGAGCCATGCCTCCAGCCTTGCATTTCTGCATTCAGCCACACCAGGCGTGGCCAGCAAGCTTTGCCTTGGAAAGCAGAGAGGATCTCAAAACACACTGTGACGCCATGTCACCCTGACCCACATGGGTGGGTCTCAGTCACCCCGGAGGTGATGGAGGCCTCCCACATGGGGAAGAAGGGCAGAGGCAGCTCTTTGCGAAGCCATCCGCGGGCCCCCAGTAGGTAAATTGGGGATTCATATTGCACCCAGCCATTCCACACCTGACCACAGACAAGAGAAAACCCGGCCATAACAAAGCTCCTTCAGCATTACAAAGCCAGAGGGTGAGCAGGGCCAGGGTCCACGCATTGCGTGGTCTACCCACACTGGAATTTCACACAGCTGCGAACCGGACAAGGCTCTGACCGAACCAGACGAGGCTCTGGCCTTGAGTAGACGGTGGGTGCTCAGTGAGAGAAGCAGACACCATAGGCCCCACAGAGTGTGGCTCAACATAGGAAATTTCCAGAACAGGCAGACCCAGAGACAGACCCCTGTGGGTACCAGGGGTGGGGTACAGGAGGCATGGAGAGAGGACTCTTGGGGATGGGATTATCTTTTGGGGTGATGGGCCCGGGAAACTGACAAAAGTCTTTGGTTGTACACATCTGTGAGTGTATAACAACTAGACTAAAGCCAGGTATGGTGGTGTACTCTTGTAATCTCGGAATTTACGGGGTACAGGCGAGCCTGGGTCTGCCTGTCTTAACAACAACAACAGCAAAAGACACACACTGATGGCTCATGCCTGTAATCCAAACTACTCAGGAGGTTGGGATCTGGGTATCATGGTTCAAAACCAGCCCGGGAAGGAAAGTCCATGAGACTCTTGTCTCCAATTAACTACCAAAAAAGTCAGAAGTGGAGCTGTGGCTCAAGTGGTAGAGTACCAACCTTGAGCTTTTTTTTTCCCTCTAGTCCCTGAGTTCAAGCCCAGGACTGGCAGAAAAAAAAGAATTAAAAAAGGGGGGGGAGGGAGGAAGGGAAAGGGAAGGGAAGAAAGGAAGGAAGGAAGAAAGGGTTGTAAGTTAGGTGCTGGTGGCTCACACCTTAGCTATGATTATAGCTACTCAGGGGACTGAAATCTGAGGATTGTGGTTTGAAGCCAGGCCAAGCAGAAAAAGTACATTCAATTCTTATCCCCAATTAACTACCAGAAAGCCAGCAGAGGAGCTGTGGCTCAAGTGGTAGAGCTCCAACCTCAGGCAAAAAAAAAAAAAACAAACCCACAAAAACTCAAAAACCCTCAAGGATAGCCTCCAGTCCCTGAGTTCACATCCAGGATCAGCATGATTTGCGCTGCTGAGACCGGGAAGCAGCTGAAGACTTGGGAAGGAGGGTTGACAGCGGCAGGCTGGCCACTGGGAGCTGGGCGTGGCCGTGTGGGTGACAGGAAGCCGCCAGGATGTACGTGTGATGCCAAGAGTCAGAGATGGTAATCACAGCCCGTGACGCACACCGCGCCGGTCCGGTCTGCAGTTTGGGCCGAGCACAGTGGCTCCCTCGGGGCCCGCAGCAGCCGGTGGCTCCCCAGCCCCCCACCCAAGAATCACAGCTGCCAGGACGGCAGGCGGAACTCGGCACGGCGCTGCCAAGACTGGGAAGGAGGACTCGGAGACGGTGCCAAAGCGGCTGCCGGCCAGCCAGGGCTGCCACGTGCCAGGAAAGGCGTGGGGCGGGAGCCAGAATCCACACAGCCCTGGCCAGGGCTCTACATCTGCTGGGCTACTGTTGACACGGGGAATCACAGCTGCCTGAGCCAGCTGGGCAGAAGGTGGTGCCAGCTGCCAGACCAGTCCCAGATGGGGGAAGGATGAGGTCCAGTGCCGCAGGGCCGGCACCTCACTTGCCCACAAAACCCCCAAACCCAATCATCATGCGATCCCATCTCCCACGAAACCCTGCTGGGCCGTGGTAGGGATCTGATTCCACATCCCGCTCTACCCCAGGACCTTGGCACGGGCCGTGTTCTCTGCCAGGCATATTTTCCTGTACGCCTAGCTCATGATAAGGCCTCAGCCTCAATATCCTCTCGTGGGGGGACCTCCCCACATTTCCAGATGCATCCTTGTTCCCCAACGGACGTGTGTGAGCACTGGGGGGCCCGGGTCCTATCGTCGGAGACAGGACCGAGGTGTTGAGGTTTCCTGCTGGGGCTGGGGCTCAGTTTCTCCTTCTCAACTTTTTGCTACAGAAACTCCTACATGACTCCTGCCTCAGGAGCAACTTTGAGCCCCAACCCTGGCCTCCCTCAGGCTAGCCAGACAACGGCTCTCCTGGCAAGCTTCTTTGAGGTCAGAACTCCTGACCTTCGTCCCCGGTGTCTCCGCACACAGGGTCTCTGATGGACCTTTGACCCCTAAGGACTGGATGGCTCTGGTCCTGCCCTGTGAGTGAGCTGACCCTGCACCGTGAAGGCCCATCAGCCAGAGCCAGGGAAGATGGCAAATGCCAGCAAATAAACAGAATTCAAACAACAAACATGATTCATGATAAACAGAGTTCATCCATCTGTGCTCATTTGTATCTTTCTGGTTCGAGTTGTCCATACAACAATTTGAACTCGAGGCCTCATCTTTGCTCAGCTGGTGCTCTATCACTTGAGCCATGCGTCCAAACCTGGCTTTTTTTTGTAATGCCTGTCCTAGGGCTGGAACTCAGGGCTTGAGTGCTGTCCCTAAGCATCTTTGTGGTCAAAGGCAGTGTTCTATCACTTGAGCCATGGCACCACTTCCAGCCTTTTCTGAGTAATTTATTAGAGATAAGAGTCTCAGGAACTTTCCTGCCCAGGCTGGCTTTGAACCACAATCCTCAGTCTCCTGAATAGCTAGGATGACAGGCATGAGCCACCAACACCCAGCCTTGCCTGGCTTTTTGCTGGTTAACTGGAAATGGAGTTTCACAGGCATTTCTGCCCTCCCTGGCTTGGAAGGTCAGTCCTCCAGATCTCAGCCTCCTGAGTAGTTAGGACTGTAGACGTGTGCTACTGGCACCTGGCTCATTTTTATCAGTTGAAATCTAGAGATTCTTCCCCAGGTACTGAAGCCTGCTTCGTCTCATCTTGTGAAATACAGACCCAAACAGCGCACTCCACTGAGCACCCCAGCCCTGGGAGGGCAGACAGTGAGGCCCACGCATGGGACTACCGGAATAGCCAGAGACCTTGCACGCGAGCAGAGCCAGGAGCGCAGTCTGCTGCTGGTGGGCCAGCTGGCCCTCAGTGCACCTTCCACTCTGAAAGCCACAGCCGGAGCAGAAAGCAAGGACATCGCCCTGTCCATGTGGTACCACCACAACTTCCACAGGGAGCCAGGGACAACAGGCCAGGGACAGCCTCCAGCGACCCACCTTCCTGTGCCAGCTTGATGTCGGTGCCCAGCACCTTCAGCAACCACCCTCGGGCAACACAGCCTAACCCGGTAAAGCCACAAACCCTGAGCCACAACGTGCCTGGTCCTACACACACCTAACAGGCAACCCTCAACAAGTCTAACCCCTTACCCTCACCTTAACCAACAAAACCAAAACCCAACCCTACTCACCCTAATAGAACCCTTTCACTTAGTGCCTACCCTAACCCTAGCCTAAATCAGGCCTCACACTCTGCCTCACCTTTTCTTTTTTTGGTCGGTTGTGGGGCTTGAACTCAGGGCCCTAGGCACTGTCCCTGAGCTCTTTTGCTCAAAGCTAGCACTCTACCACTTTGAGCCACAGCGCCATTTCTGGTATTTGCGTAGTTAATTAGAGATAAGAGTCTCATAGGGACTCAGCTTTTTGCTCAAGGTTGGTGCTCTACCACTTGAGCCACAGCTCCACTTCCAGCTTTTCAGTGGTTAACTAGAGATAAGTCTCACAGACTTTCCTGCCTATGCTGGCTTCAAACCATGATCCTCAGGACCTCAGTCTCCTTGGGTAGCTAGGATTACAGGCATGAGATACAAGCCTCCAGCCTTAACCCTAATGTTAAGCCTAGCAGCTGCCTTGGTTCAACCATAACTCAAGCCCTAATCCTCTCACCAGCCCTAAGCCTAACCCTGACCCTATTGCTAATGCTAAACTCCAACCCGAACCTATATAGCATACATGCAACTTGCACCCCTTTTCCTCATCTGAGGTTTGGGGGAACCTGTAATGAAGTCTACAGACTGTAGGGGCTGTCGAGCACCCAGAGGCTCCGAAAATAGCATACCTGCCCCTCTCTGCCTCCCAAATGAGACCCAACATGGCAGCCAGTACCTGGGTTTGGGCTGCCCTGGGAAGTCATCTCTGCTGGCTTTTCCTGGACCCTCATCTTTTCGGGGCCACCCAAGGCCACATCCCAGGCTGGGTGAGGAGGTGGGAACCACCAGCAGTCACCATGGGGGGGGGGCACAGCCCAGCTGGCCTGGGGCTGGAATGCAGGCCCAGCCGGCCACCCGACCACCATCTGGTTTCCATCTGCCCGGCCAGCGGCCAGCGCGCAGCCTAACTTCAAAGGCTCCCTGCCGGTCACTTCCTCTGGCCTGGCTGCCTGCAGGGAAGGGCCAGGGCGGGCCTCTGCTTCCTCAGTGCCCCTCCTGGGCCCAGGAAACGATCAGGGGGGTCCTCAACACCCCCTCTGCCGGCCAGCCCCCCAGCCTGGAATCACCCCTCCTCCCCTTACAAGCTTCACATGTCCGCCTCCTGCCTTTTCCTCGACAGTCATTTGAGCAGCCAACCAAGTGCCCCTGAAAAGCCAGCCAGCGCCCAGCACCACCAAGCAGACCAGGGAATAAGCCATATGGCTGAGCCCTAAGCGCGCACACACACACACACACATGCATGCCCACAGCTCTCAAGCTAACTGGACTCCATGTGGCCTCCTGGCGTCCACCACCCAAGTCCTAGGCCTGGATCCAGCCTGCTCAGACTTCCCTAGCTCTGGTTGTCACCTCTGCTTGCTTTGGGGTGATCATGGAGCCATCCAGGACCCCCACTCTCCACACCTGGGGCCCCCCTGTGTGTCCAGCATCAACCTTCACCGCGAGGCTCATCTCAGCCACAAAAGGGATCTTAGCTGTGGCTCCCTGGCAACCCACAAGGTGCCAGTCAACCTCGCCCATGACACTCGACGCATTTTGGCCCCCAGAGGACCTGGAACACCGCTTACCTGCTTGAACTGCTCCTCGTACGTCCAGTCCCCATGGTCTGGTGGCTGCAGCTGGGGTACAACATGGGGGGCGCCTCCAGGAAGGGCAGTGCCAGGCCCTGGCCGCTCTGGGCCACCCAGTGCCCTGGTTACACCATCTCCACGGAAGGCCTGGGCCAGCTGGGCCTTGCGGGGAAACAGGCCGGCAGATCCCAGGCCGGTAGGGCCTGTAGGGCCCAGTCCCTCCTCGTCCTCGTCCTCCTCATCCTCGTAGTCATCCTCTTCATCCTCATCCACCTCACCCAGGTCTTCCTCAAGTTCTTCTTCCTCCCACTTTGGCTTTCTAGGGTGAATGCAGGGCACCGACCAGTCAGAAGACAGGAAGATTTATCCCAGCATCCCAGGGCCAGGGCCACCAGTGCCCCAGCCGGAGAGCTGGCCACCTGCTCAGACTACAGGGACCCCGAACATGTCCCACGCTCACTCAGGGCATCGGAGCTCAGCATTCATTCCCAGCAGGCCTCATCCTTATGCAGGCTTTATCCAGCTGACCCTCAACCCCTTAACCACACAGTAGCCACACGTGGCTAGGCCAGTGCAAAACTGGATCAAAGGAGCCAGGTGCTATGGGTGCCTCATACCTGCAATCCCGGTTGCTCAGGAGGCTGAGAGCTGAGGATGGCAGTGCCAGGCCAGCCCTGGCAGGAAAGTCTGTGAGACTCCTACCTCCAGTGAACCACCAAAAAGCCAGAAGTAGAGCTGTGGCTCAAGTAGTGGTTTTTTTTGTTGTGTGTTTTTGTTTTGTTTTGTTTTGCCAGTCCTGGGGCTTGGACTCGTGGCCTGGGCACTGACCCTTAGCTTCCTTTACTCAAGGCTAGCACTCTACCTCTTGGGACTCAAGTAGTAGAGTGCCAACCTTGAGCAAAAAAGCTCAGGGACAACGCCCAGGTCCTGAGTTCAAGATTGAGGACGGGGACACACACACACACACACACACACACACACACACACACACACACAGTCTGAGTCCCATGCCCATCACAATTGGGAAAACACAACCTAGAAGATTCTACCCTTGGATTGGATTGGCTGATTTCCTTCTTGGCCAACACACACACACACACACACACACACACACACACACACACACACACACACCAGCAGCATGCACTGGCTCATCAACAGCACTCTTTCAGAGACAGTGGACAGCAGCCCCTACACCCCAACTCACAGGTCGTCCTCCTCTGATCCCACGTCATCAAAGCGGCCATCTCCTTCCACGTGTCCTGGCCCCTCCCTGCCTCGGCCAGGGAGGGCTGGGGATCCTGGAGCCCCTTCTTGGGTCATGTCCTCATCCTCTGAGCCTGGGGGCCTGTCCTCCAAGCCCCCGGGGCTGGACGGATGCCCCAGGCCTGCAGCAGCAGCCCGCATGGCAGCGAGCGCAGCCATCTGTGTCCGCTGCATCCGGGCATTCTCAGGCTCTCTGTCCTCATCGGGGGTGGCCCGGGCTCGGGCCGGGGGTCCAGCAGAGGGAGGCTGGGCCAGTGGAGGCTGCCGGGCCTCCAGCTCCTGGCGAGCTCTCTGCTGCCGCTGTAAGAGCGTTTCCATCACAGCTTGAAGCTTCATGGCCCTGCGGGCCGGGCCGCCACCACCACCCCGGGCACCAGGGGCAGGTGGCGGGGGTGGCCCCTGTGGGGAGGGGGCCCGGCCACACTGCAGCCTGGGGGCCTCGGGAGAGCCGGGGCAGTGCAGGGTGGCGGGGATTGGGGGCGGGGGCCGCCGAGCTCAGACTGAAGGCTGGTGGGGCATGCCAGTGGCAGGAGGGTGGGCAGGTGCCTTCTCACAGCCGGCAGCCAGGGACAGTGTCTGGAGTCTGCTTCATTCACACGTTGGCAGAAACCTTGAGAGTGAGGAGGCAAAAGAGGGAGTCAGATCATGCCAGAGCCCCTCCAGTTCATCCATCGCAGGAAATCAGACTTCAACCCAGTGCTGGTGGCTCACGCCTATAATCCTTGCTACTCAGGAGGCTGAGATCTGAGGATTGCAGTTCAAAGCCAGCCCAAGCAGGAAAATCCACCAGACTCTCATCTCCAATTAACCACTAGCCTTGAGCAAAAAAAAAAAAAAAGTTCATGGATAGCGCCTGGCCCTGTGTTCAAGCACCACAACTGACAAAAAATAAAATAAAATAAAGAAATCAGACTTCAGCCAAGTGCTGGTAGCTCACGCCTGTAATTTAGTTACTCAGGAGACTTGAGAGCTAAGGAATACAGTTTGAAGCCAGCCCAGGCAGGGAGGCCCATGAGATTCTTCCATTAACCACCAAAAAGCCAGAAGTGGGAACTGTGGCTCAAACGGTAGAGCCCTAGCCTTGAGGGAATAAGCTCAGGGACAGTGCCCAACCCCTGAATTCTAGCCTCAGTACGGGGCCTCTTCTGGAAGAATCCTTCACACCTGCTGCAGTCTGGGTATAAACCTGATGGATGGCCCTCCTGGAGGGCCCCTCAATCCACCTTCCTCTGTCCTCCCTCAAGCAGACCTGACGACCATCGGCCCCCTCCCAACCCAGCCCCGAGGAAGCCTGTTGTCACCTTCAGTGCCACCTGGGACAGCATGGGTTATTGCCTCACAGGCAGAGTCCAAGGGGACCTGGCTTTCCTGGGCTCTGATTGGCTCTCGCTGGCTGCAGGCCCCAGCATCTATCTGGGTTCTGAGTTCTGGTTCTGAGTTCTGGGTGCTGTTTACACCTACAAGAGTCTAGCAACTGAGAGGCCGCAGGCCCTAGGCCCTCTTTCTCAAAAGACAACAAACAACCTGCTCCAGATTCCATACTTGCTGTGTACAAGTGTGGGCATCCCCACTGAAACACAAGCCGTGGCCTCTCGGGCCTCAATTTCCCCACCTGTGAAATGGCTTGGTAACAGTCCCTGCCTCCTCACACCCACAGGAGGAGAAAGGGGGCTGACAATGAGCAAGGCAGGCATCCCCACACCCAGGGGTCAGGGAAGAGAAGACACTAGGGGGACTCCCCATTGTACAGATGAGGGAAAGCGAGGCTCAGAGGAGATCCCTGACATTACAGCTACCCACACAGGGTCCCCAGCTCCCAGTTCTTGGGGGGAGGGAGGATACCAAGGGGGATAAATAGCCCAGAATGCAACATTCTATCTCTGCCTGGAGTCTCCATGAGCCCACCACAAACACTAGCTTCCTGGGATCCATGAGGGACACCCCAGAACCAGAATCAAGATTCCTCCCTAGCCCCTTCACCCCACCCACCCAGGCCAATAAAACAGCTCAGGCAGAAATCTGGCAGGCAGAACTAGTCACCCTCAGATGGCTCCTCCTGGGGGGGCAGTGAGGGAGGAGGCAAAACTCCATCTTTCAAAACTGAGTCCCGGTGGCCACCGGGGCCCTGAACTGCCAAGGGAACCCCAAGGTTCATACACAGCTAGATCGTAGGAGTGTTGGCTCAAAGACAGGAGAAGAAGGAGGGGTGGCTGGAAACCGGAGGCTTTGGGTGGCCGGCCAGCTGCACTCTGGACCCTTGGGTGACCTGCCCTCCATCCAGGGGACTCTGGCAGAGTAGATGCCTCAGGCTGTCCTACTAAAGCCATGGGAGCCCCTACAACTCTCTCCCCAGATATATTTGACCCAGATCCATCGCCTGGCCTTCCAGCAGAAGGGGCAGGGTGGTGTTGGGGGCTCAGGTTAATGGCCTGGGGGAAAGGGGACAGGACCTATCCCCACAGGGCCTTCATGTCCCTATTAGTATGAGGGGGGCACAAAGACCTTGGGGGGGGGCAGAACACTGCAGAGTGACCATCAGACCCTTGTCCTGGCCGGGCAAGCAAGAGCAGCACCCAGCCACCCACCCCCAGGGCAGCTGGTCACCCCCCCACTCCATTCCCACAAACACTGACCCAAGAAGTGCTGAAGGGACATTTCTGGCTGGGTCTGGTCTGGTCAGCCACCCCTCCCCCACCTTTGACAACTTCAAGATGAGCCCCCCCACACGGAAACGCTCCAGGCCACGCCCCCTTTAGGGGGGAGAGAAGGAAGAGGCCAGAGGAAGCCACTCCTCTCCACCAGCCACCCCCCCTCGTGGGCCTGCAGGGTTTAATGACCCTTCCGGGTCGCTGGGTGGGGGAGGGGAGCAGGGCAGGTCTCCACAGAAGGGCCACTGGGGAGGAGGGGGTAGGGGGAACCCCAGTGCCCCCCTTGGTCAGGAGCTTGATCCCCCATCTGTGCCATGAACCCTAAACTGGCGAGGCCCACCCCTTGGGGGCCCCCTTCCCCCAGGAGCCCTTTGTCCTGGGGGGGCCATCACCCCACATTTTATGACAGCTCCACAGAGAGCATTCCTAAGCGGGAAGTGGGTGCTGGGTGGTCGTGAGGACCTGGCTGGGGTGGGGGAGTGGGGAGGGGCCTAGGGCCACACCCTCCCCCCAGGGGGGAGAGAGAGAGAGAGAGAGAGAGAGAGAGAGAGAGAGAGAGAGAGAGAGAGAGAGAGAGAGAGAGAGAGAGAGAGAGAGAGAGAGGAGAGAGAGAGAGAGGTCACCCGCTTGGCCGGGCCTTGCAAAACATGGTTATTTAAAGAGTTGTGCAAGGCTGGGGCCGCGGGTGGCGAAAGGGGCCCCTCACTCCACCGCAGGGAGGGGAGGGGGAAGGGCAGAAGGCTGGGGAGGGGGTTGAGAAGGTGGGGAGGGGGGTCCCCCCAGAGGAAGTGAGAATAGTAAATCCGAAAAGGCAGCAGCAAAGACGACAAAAGCCCCGGGTCAGGATTTCAAAGGCTTCTTGGAAAGCGGTAGATTTGCATTGGGTGTGTGGGGTGGGGTGTAGGGAGTGGGGGTGTGGTGGGGGGGGGACGACGACAGAGTGTCCAAAAACGGAAGGTATTAGACAAACCCGCCGCCCAGCCCGGCGCGAACGTTGGAGTTGACACACACGCGCTCCCCTCGCTTCCTGCACCCCGGCTTTTGTATCTTAGAAAGGGGGGGGGGCCGCTGCTGGGACTGAGGAAAGGGAACTTATTCCTGAGACCCCCCCCCCTCCGCTTCCCCCGTCGGAGAGCGGGGCCAGCGCACCCCGAGGTGCAGGACGCCTGTCCGCGCTGGAGCCCACACTTTCTCCGGGGCCCCGCCGCCGCTTGGGGAGGGTCAGTGCCCACCTCGCTCGGGCTCCCCAAAACACCACGGGGCGTCGCCCAGAAAAAGAAATGAAATCAAGCCCCCCTCCCAACTTCCATTCCCAGAGGGCACAGCCCCCCGCGGGCGCGCACGCCGAGCCCATTTCCTTCCGCCGGGTCCGGGGTGGGTGGGGAGCGCGCGCTCGCGACCCCCCGATCGCGCCCCGGTGCGCTCCGCGGCGAGGGGAGGTCCCCGAGACCCGCCCCGAGCCCTTCGCGGCGAGAGGAGAGAGGCTCGTCCCGCACAGCCATGGGCCCGCCTCGGGGGGCGCCGTCCTAACTTTAGGGGGACCCCCCCCTTCCCGCTCCACCTCCTCAGCTTTCCAGGGCGCAGTGCGCGCAGCCTTACCCTGCGGAGCGGCTCGGGGGGCTCGCGCCCTCGACCCCCGCCCGGCCTCGCTCGGCCTCTCTGCTGGCCTCTCCTGGCCTCTGGCCCGGCCTCTTCCCCCGGCCTCTCGCCCCGGCCTCCCCCCCGCGCCCGCCCGGTGCGCGCCCGCCGCCGGCTCCCGGCCGCCCTCCGGGGCCGGTGCGGCGCGCCCCACTCACCGACTCCGCGGCGGGCCGCGTCCGCGTCCGCACCCCCGCCCGTCCGGATTGGGACGAGACGCCCCGCGCGCGGCCGGTCCCCCGCCCCGCCCCTCCCCCACGGCGCTCCCCGCCCCGCAGACAAATCACCGGGTGACAAATCGCTCTCAGATGCAAATACCTCGCCGGTGATTCAGCCGCCTGGCCCCCGGGACGCGGGAGGGGTCTCGCCGGGCCCCCACCCCCTTCCCCGGATGTCCCCGCGAGTCCCCGCGTCTGCACCGCCCGTCCGCGCCGGGGGCCGGGGGTCGGCGGAGCCGGCGGCCGCGGAGGTGGAAGGGGTGGGGGGGGGAGAGAAACCGTGGAAGGGAATTTTTTTTAGGTCTCGGCCCCTTTAAATAATAATAAATAATAAAAAAAGAAAGGGAGTGGGACGGCGGGAAGCTCCGCCCCTCCCGCCTAGGGACCGTCCACAAAGTGCGCGCTGCGGCCCGAGGCGCAAAGGAAGCGGTGGGGTGTGGAGGGTGGGTGAAGGCCCAGCGGAAAGTGCGGGGCGGGGGTGGGGGGACGGAGGTGGGCTCTTCCCGCCTCCCCCCCGCAGCGGAAAGCCGAAAAGCGAACCCAGCCCCAGGATCCTCTCCCTTCCTCCTACCGGGAACCTAGCCGGGAGCTACGGGGCTCGGAGTTCCACCTCTGCCCCTTAGACGCCGCCGCCGCCGCCCGGGAGGTGAGCCGCGCCTCACCGGCTCTGACTCGGTTCTCCAGTCGGGGAAATGGGCTCGGAGGCCGGCGGCGGCCCGGCTGGCCCGCGCTGCGGGGCGGGGAGGCCGCAGCCCCGCGGGGAGCGGGCGCGGCCTGGGCGGGGCCCCGCGCCCTCCGCGCGCGTGCGTGAGTGCGCGCGCGCGTGCGTGGACCTCAGTGGCTCCACGGTCCCCGCACCCCGGGGACCCACGGCCGGCAGGCGGGCCGTCCGCAGAGCCGCCCCGGGGACGCCGTCCGCGCCCTCCGCCCCCCCCGTGCGGTCCAGTGGGAGCCCGGCCCGAGGGCCGGACCTCCCCCCCCCCCACCCCCGCCCCAGGCTCCCAGCACGGACCACCCGCGCCTCCTCACCCCACTCGCTCCCCTGTTCCCCCCGGACCCCCAAGCCTAGGGAGTGGGGGAGGGGGAATCACCGAGCCACCCCCATCCCAGGCTAGAATCCTTCCTAGAACCCCCCTGGCCCGGGGCCTCGGAGCCCAAGGGCAGCAGGTGGCTGCGCACAGCCACCTTCCCACCGCCGGACACCGCAGCCGCCCTCCCCGGGTAAGTGTGTGGCCCGGGGGTACAGCCCCTGCCTCCCGCCCGCCCGAGGCCCAGGGTCCGGAGGCCCAGGTTGCTTCTCTAGCACTGGGAATAGCCGTCTCTGCTTCACCCCATCCCCGGGTGAGAAACTGTTGTCCCAGAGGATGGGCAGTTTAGAAACCCCCAGGTGAGGAGGAGGAGGAAGAGGGTAAGCTGACCCCAGCCTTACCCCCCACGCTGGTCTCTAAGGCTTTAGGGGCCTTTCTCTACCAGTTGTTTTTGTTTGTTTGTTTTCCTCCTCCTTAAAACTGGCTGTTAACAGCCAGGGGGTGCACCGGCTCATGCCTGTAATCCTAACTACTCTGGAGTCTGAGATCTGAGGATCTGCAGTTCAAAGCCAGCCCCAGCAGGAAAGTCTGTGAAACTCTTCATCTCCAACAAACTACCAGAAAAGCCGGAAGTGGAGCTGGGTAATCTTGAGCAAGAAAAAGAACAATGCTCAAGCCCTGAGTTCAAGCCCCAGGATGGACAAACAAAAGGACAACCAAAAACAAAACAAAAGGCTGGCTATTATCAATCCGCTGCCAGTGACTCACATATGTAATTGGGTTTCGATTCAAAGCCAGCCTGGTTAGAAAAGCCCATGAGACTCTTAACCTCCAATGAAACAACAAAAAAGCCAAGAAGTGGAGTCATGGCTAAAGTGGGCCATGGTTAAAGTGGTAAAGCAGAACGCTAAGAGACAGAACCTGGGCTCTGAGTTCAAACCCTAGTCCCCCCCCCCCCCCCACACACACACCCAAATGGTAAAGGTAAAGGGTCTGGTGGTGGTGAGGTTCCCCCAGCAGTGGTAGGGTGAGGGGCTACATGAGCCACAGCTGCCTCCAGTGAGGGGATCCTATTTTTAGCCCAGGAAGTGATGGGGGGATTTATACACAGACTTGCTGGCTCCCAGGAGCCTGTGCTACCCCATGGCTGGGCAGCAGGCTAAATGTCACCAGGACCTTTCTGTCTCTCAAGCTGTGAGCTTCACACAGTGACCCCAGCTCTGGAAGGCTTCCTGGACAAATCTTGTGGTGCTCCCATGGATTTGGGTTATCTTGTCCAATTAAAAATCCAAAATCGGGGCTGGGGATATGGCCTAGTGGCGAGAGAGCTTGCCTCATATACATGAGGCCCTGGGTTCGATTCCCCAGCACCACATATACAGAAAATGGCCAGAAGTGGCGCTGTGGCTCAAGTGGCAGAGTGCTAGCCTTGAGCAAAAAGAAGCCAGGGACAGTGCTCAGGCCCTGAGTCCAAGGCCCAGGACTGGCCAAAAAAGAAAAAAAAAATCCAAAATGACAGCAACAGGGAGGGATTCAAGTCTGTAACCTTCACTACTTAGGAAGTGGAGACTGGCCAACTGCAGAGGTTCTAGGCCAGCCTGAGCAAAAGGGTTGGGGGGAGATTCCACCACAAACAGTGACTGAGGGCGTGCCTGTCTTCCCCAATGATAAGGAGAAGCACAGGGCTGGGGATATGGCCTAGTGGCAAGAGTGCCTGCCTCGTATACATGAGGCCCTGGGTTCGATTCCCCAGCACCACATACACAGAAAACAGCCAGAAGTGGCCCTGTGGCTTAAGAGGCAGAGTGCTAACTTTGAGCAAAAAGAAGCCAGGGACAGTGCTCAGGAGGTGCTCAGGCCCTGAGTCCAAGCCCAGGACTGGCAAAAAAAAAGAAGCACAAGTAGGAGAACTGAAGCCATTGGGATGCTATATCCAAACTTACTTGTACATGCTAGGTGCCAGAGGCTTGTAACTGTAATCGTAGCTACACAGGAGGCTGATACCTGAGGATGGAGGTTCAAAGCCAGCCTGGGCAGGAAAGCCTGTGAACCAGCAAAATAGCCAGAAGTGGAACTATGGCTCAAGTGGTAAAGTGCTAGCCTTGAGCAAAAAGAAGCTCAGGGACAGCACCAAGGACCTGAGTTCAAGCCGCAGGACCTGCGCGCGCGCGCGCACACACACACACACACGAAGAAAGAAAGGTACTCATAACCTGACTTACAGAATTGTAACCTATACATCACCTTTATAAAAATAATTTTAAAGAGCTGGGCACCAATGGTCCACACCTGTAATCCTAGCTACCCAAGAGCTTGAGATCTAAGGATCACAGTTCAAAGCCAGCCAGCCAGAAAAGTCCCTGTGAGATTCTGATCTCCAATTAACTACTCAAAAACCAGAAGTGGAGCTGTAGCTCAGAGTGGTAGGACACTAGCCTTGAGTAAAAGAGCTCAGGGACAGCACCCAAGTCCTGAGGTCAAGCCCCACAACCACCAACAACAAAACAGTAAAAAAGAAAAAAATTAAAAACCAAACAAACTAAAGTGCCCAACTCTCCATATTATATATGTATATTATACACATACACACTTTAAACTTCTCACCTCAGGGCCTTTGCACAGATTGTTCCCACTAGTTAGTATGCCCTTCTCTTCCCTACGTGGCTTGATTCACACTGGGGCCTGCCCTCCTCAGGTCCTGCCCTGTTCTTTCTGTGTCAGAGCCCATCACCCCTGGTGGCCCCAGATATCTCTACTTTGGCTTTTTCTGTTGCAAGAATTGTATTGACTTACCTCACTCTGTTCACAGCAGGATCCCCAATCCTGAAAACAGTTACCTAAGAAAGTTGGTGAAATGAATGACTTCCTCTGTCCCTTGTCCCCTCCCTTAGGTTTTTGCTGTCTGTCCACACAAGTCTCCAAATTATATGTACATAATATACATACATACATACATACATACATACATACGTGTGTGTGTAGGTATATCTTCTAGGGATTGAAACCAGGACCTCGCACTTGCTAGCACTCTGCCCACTAATCCACGCCCACCCCCAAATCGGGTGTTTTTTGTGTTTTTTGTTTTTTTTTAACTTGGAAGGAGATGCCAGCCCCTAAATTTGAGCGGGGACCCAGTTGTAATCCAGTTGTGTTCCCAGGGTAACTTTATTGACACTAGATAAACAAGTCCTAAGACCCACAGGAGTGTAATTTAAAATTCTTTTAAAGTAAGAAGGACCCTCCCCTTTCATAATAAAGCTGGTAGTGGGCCAGGTAAGTGTGGCTCTCCCCTGTAAATCTAGCTACTTAGGAGGCTGAGATCTGAGGATGGAGGTTCAAAACCAGATTGAGCTAGAAAGTCCATGAGACTTTTATCTCCAACTAGCCACCAGAAAACAGAAAGTGGAGCCATGGCTCAAAGTGGTAGAGTGCTAGCCTTGAGCAGAAGAGCTCAGGGACAGTGCCCAGGCCCTGAATTCAAACCCATGACTTGACAAAATAAAAAAGAAAGAAAGAAGGAAAAATGGAGCTGGTACCGGAGTTAGAACTCAGGGTCTGGACACAGTCCCTGAGCTTTTTGTGCTCAAGACTGGCACTCTGCTTACCATTTTAGCCACAGCTCCACTTCCAGATTTTTGGTAGTTAATTGGAAACAAGAGACTCCTGGACTTTCCTGCCCAGGCTGGTTTCAAACCCCAGTTCTTGGATCTCAGCTGCCTGTCTATCTAGGATTGTAGGCGTGAGCCATTGGTGCTGGGCCATACACTATTTCTAATATTTTTCCTAGTAGAGACCCTAAAACGTATATAGAGTTCGCGGAAATCGTCATGTGGCTTAGCATGCCCCCTTTTACAGCGGGGGACATAGCCAGCCTGGGACTCCTGTCCAGGTTGGGGTGCTAATCACCCCCCACCCTGCGAAGCACCGGAAACATGTAGGGTGGAGGAAGACTCCGTGGGGTGCGCGCGCCACCTGCTGGACACCCGCGGGGCTGCAGTCCGGGGCGCTCGGCCACGGTGGGTGTGGCTTCGGGGGCGGTACTAAAGAGGGGCGTGGCCACTGTCCAAAGAGCGGAGGTCGCTAGGTGGCGCCATCTCACCTGTAAACAAGTTTTTCATCTCGGACTTGGGAATGCAGGTTTACAGCCATTTTTTGTTGTTGCTGCAGTGCCAAAACCCAGGATTCTACCACTTCGTGGCTAAACCCGCAGCCCTCAACAAATGTATTGAGTCTTCCATAATATTAAATATGACTTACATTTAAATTTCCATTTGTCTTTTTTTTTTCTTTGTCCAAGAAGACCAAGACTCAATACCTGACGCTTTCGCTCATTGGCTGGTGCTCTACCAACTGAGCTATGCCTACAACCTCTTCAATTTATTTTGTTTTGTTATAACTGGGTGTGAGCTCCAGGCCCAGCCCCTACTACTAGGTATGTGCTCTCTGCTGAGCCACATCTCCAGTCCATATTTTTGTGCGTGTGCATGCTGGTACCGGGGCCTGAACTCCGGGCCTAGGCACTCTCCTTAGCTTTTTCACTCAAGGCTACTGCTCTGTCACTTGAGTCACAACTCCACTTCTGACTTTTTGCTGGCTAATTGCAGATAAGAGTTTCATGGACTTTCCTGCCTGGGTTGGCTTCAAACAGGGATCCTCAGATCTCAGCTTCCAAAGTAGCTGGAATTATAGGCATGAGCCACTGGCACCCAGCTTGTTGGTTATTCAAAGATGGAGAGTCACTGACATTTTTGTCCAAACTGGCTTCTACATGAGAGCCTCTGGATCTCACTCTCCTGAGTATTTAGGATTGTAGGCTTGAGCCACAGGCACTCAGCTGCCTCAACCTCTCCTTCATTATTTGGAAGGCTCTGGAATTCTCAGAGACTTTATGGGGAGGGGAGAGGGGGGAGAGTCCTGGGGGAAGGTCCTATGGATGGTTGAATATGATGTGGGTCTGCAGGGTTGGGGCGGAGGGTCAGCTTTCCCTCCCCTCCCCCACCACTTCACACCTCCCCCACCCAGGCCTCAGTCTCCCCTTGGACAGAATGGGAACTGTGACCAATCCCTATGGAACCTGTGGCACCACCCAGCAACACTGGATCCTGAATTAAGCCTTAGGAGTCCTTAACTAAGTTGGGTGGTGGGGGGAGTTGGAGGCAGCCTGAGAGACATGTGTTCGGAGGTTGACATTAAGGTCTCAAAGCCTAAGGACCCTCTCCCCCCTGGAAGCTGGGAGAAGGAAGTGTCATCTGACTTGTCACTCTGGTGGCTCTGGGAATTTGGTGGGAGAGAGGGTTGGGAGACAAAAGCCAGCCTGTGTAGTTTTTTTCTTTTCTTTTTTCCCAGGCCTGGGGCTTGAACTCAGGGCCTGGGTACTGTCCCTGAGCTTCTTTTGCTCAAGGCTAGCACTCTACCACTTGAGCCACAGCGCCACTTCTGGCTTTTTCTGTTTATGTGGTGCTGAGGAATGGAATCCAGGGCTTCATGCATGCTAGGCAAGCACTATCATTAAGCCACATTCCCAGCCCCTGTAGTTTAACTTTTGTTTTCTTTTTTCTAATTTTTTTTTTTTTTTTGGCCAGACCTGGGGCTTGAACTCAGGGCCTGATCACTGTCCCTGGCTTCTTTTTGCTCAAGGTTAGCACTCTACCACTTGAGCCACAGTGCCACTTCTGGCAGTTTTCTATATATGTGGTGCTGAGCAATTGAACCCAGGGCTTCGTGTGTATGAAGCGAGCACTTTACCATTAGGCCATATTCCCAGCCCAGTTTAACTTTTGTTATAGCAGCTGCAGTGAGTCACATCCAATCCCAAATGCAGGTATGCAAAACTAGGTGAGATGACTGAATGCTCCAGGCAGCACGAATAGTTGGGTGAATGAGTGGACTAGCCAGGGTGGTCCCTCCACACAGCCCTAATCCATCACACGCTTAGCTCCGCCCACCCACCTAGCTCCACCCAGTCATCTCTGCCCATCCAGTGAGCTCCACCCCCCAGTGAGGTACACCTACACCGTATGACCCACCTACACGGGAACATTACACTCAGCCATGGACAACGCAGGGCGCTGACCCACCCTACAATACGGAGGGGCCCTGAGGACCCAGTGCTCCATGAGAACCAGACACCAGGGCCCCGCAGCATGACTCCATTGATAGGAACCAAACCTGTGGAACAGATGAATGCAGAAACAGGAAGTGGGTGACAGGGATGTGGAGGATGGGACTGAGTGAGTGCTCATGGGGACAGGTCTGCTTTGGGGGTGATGAGATGTTCTAAAATCGACAGGGGGCTTTGTGGCCTATATCTCAGATTACACTAAAAGCCAGTGAACTGAAGCTTGACGTAGAGCTGTACCCCTTGCATCCCAACACTCAGGAGGTGGAAGAGGAGGCAGGAGGACGGGGAGTTCTGGGCCACCCTGGGCTCCATAGTGAAACCTTGTCTAAAAAAACCAACAACCTTGCACCAATTTCTGTTCCCTTCTGGAAACTTCTACCAAAGAATTTAAGTATTACTTGCTATGAGGAGTAGCCCAAGCAGGGCTTGGAGAAAGCACTCTGAGCACCCATCAGGAGGTCCAGTGCGCCTGGTCCAGCCTGGGAACCCCAGTCAGCGCCACCGGAGCCAGGTAGAGTCCTGGGAGGTGACAGGACCACATGGCTCACAACTACAGGGTGTGGGTGGTGCTGGAGCCGGGATCCAGGGTGCTAACGAAGTATCAACCAATGCCTCCCTCTGTGCTCTGTGGACCTTTTATCTTTCATTCTGGAATGTGAGCCCAGGACCTTACATACACGAGGCAGCTATTCTACCACTGAGCCATGGCGCCAGCCTGCCATTGCCTTTCTTGTTTTCACATTTTAATCTCTCTGCAAATTGATAAATCTAACTTGGTGCATGTGTCCTGCCTCCGTTAGGGGCACTCTACTGCTGAGCTCTATCCCCACCAGTCCCTGGACCCACACTCTTACAATAATAAGGCAGTGCCCCCAAAGGGGTGACCCTTCCTGGAAAGATCCAGAAAGTACAGATGTGAACACATCTTCAATTCCAGAGGATTACAGAAACAATCGTTACCACATCAAAAGCAAAAGAGGGCAAAACGTTTTTGCTGATGATCTGGGACAATAAAAAAATATCAATAATAGCCTGAAGCTGGCTGACCACTCAGGAGGCTTGGGATCTGAGGATCCCAGTTCGAAGCCAACCCCAGCAGACAAACCTGTGAGAAGTCCTCTCTCCAATTAATCAGCACAAAGTGAAGCTGGGGCTCAAGCGCTGGAGTGCCAGTCTTGAGCAGAAAAAGCCAAGCAAGAAGAGCCAGAAAAAAGCTACGAAAGAGGAGCCACATGGCCCTGAGTTCAAGTCCTAGTCCTGGCGCGCGCACACACACACATACACAATTAATAACAGAATATTTGCAGTCCCACTCCAGTTCTGGAGGGGCCCACGTGGATTCTCATAGAATGAGTTCAGAGAGGGGCCGAGTGCTCCCCTACGACGCACAGCCTGCGTGCTCTGCAGCTCGCAGGCTTCGGGGCGCAGGGGCCGGGGCGGGGTGCGCGGCCAGGCTCTGCAGCTCCCCGGCGGGGTCGGAATGGCCGGGAGCGGGGGGCCGGCGCTGGCGTCGAGTGGCGCAGGGGCATACGCGGCGGAAGGCCTGTCGGAAATGCGAGCCCAGGAAGGCGTAGAGCAGCGGGTTGAGCGCCGAGTTGCTATAGGACATGCAGTGTGCCCAGATCTTGAGCGCGTAGGCAGCATAGCTGCGCGGGTGCCAGGAGCCGGCGGGGCCTAGGGCCTGCAGCACCAGGAACAGCTGGATGGGGCCCCAGCAGGCGGCAAAGAGCAGGACCACAGCGGCCACCAGTCTGGAGACCTTGGCACGCACGGCTCCCGCGCGCTCAGCCAGCAGCTGCCCCTGAATGGCAGAAGGGAGAGGGGTTAGAGGAAAGCGCTGAATCCCCCTCCCCCCCATCCAACTCCACTCTAATTTTATCTTTTGGTGCCAGTCCTAGGGCTTGAACCCAGGGCCTGGGTGCTAGGTTCCCTTAAGATTTTTGCTCAAGGCTGGTGCTCTATCACTTGAGCCACGGCTCCACTTCTTACTTTTTTTGCTGGTTAATTGGAGATAAGAGTCTCATGGACTTTCTGGTCTGGCTGGCTTTAAACTGAGATGCCCAGATTTGAGCCTTCAGAAAAGCTAGGATGACAGGCTTGAACCACTGATGCCTGGCTATAAAACTTTTAAAATTTCTACAAACTTTGCTACAGGATATATATATATATATATATATATATATACACATATATGTTTGTATATATGTATACATGTATGTATATATGTGTATATATAGTGAAAAATTGCCCTGGTGATTCACACCTGTAATCCTAGCTTCTCAGGAGGCTAAGATCTGAGGATCTCAGTTGAAAGCCAGCGGGGGCAGGGAAAGCTGTGAGACAGCAAAAAAGCTGAACATGAAGGTGTGGTTCAAATGGTCCCACTGAGTGTGGGGGAAAAAAAACAACAAAAACAACTAAAGGACAATGCCCAAGTCCTGGGTCCTGAGTGAGTTCAAACCCCAGGACTGGCATGGCACACACACACACACACACACACACACACACACACAGAAAAAAGTATTTGTAATGCAGGTAATGAAGTGTGTTTTGAGAGAGATGGAGATAAGACAAGTTTCAAATGGATGTATTCCCTGTATCCCCCACCCTCCATTCTCAACCCTGAAGCGGCACACCTGCAGGGCTCCATCTGAAGGTGCGGGGCGCACGGCGGCCCGGCCCAGGTGGCGCAGCATGGCGCCGTAACAGGCGCAGGTGGCCAGCAGGGGCAGCAGGTAGAGGGCCAGCAAGTTGTAGAGCGCGAAGGCGCGCTCCAGGGTGCGGCTGGGGAACGCCTCGCTGCAGTAGGTGCGCGGTCCAGTGGAGAGGCGGTGCAGTGTGAGCACCGGGGCAGACACGGCCGCAGACCCTGCGCCACAGGCCAGGGTGAAGAACCTGATCTCAGAGACTTAAGGGACAGGAGAGCCAGCGTTCCCCCGATTTTCCCAGGAACCTCCGGGTGGCTCGGTGTGGCCTGAGCTTGTGCCATATGCCATGCTGCCCCGTGGGCACACGTGGTGGCCCGGAGACCTAGTGCGCCCAACTTCAGATTGCCCAGGCAGCTGGATGAAAGCCAGGCCTCCAGCCAGGCAGGGGTAACTGGAATAGGCCTCACGTGTCCAGGGCACCTGGGCTTCTTTCCCCCAGCGCGCATGCGGCTACTCACCCACCCAGATGCCGAGGCTGACTGCCAGCGCCAGGCGCGGAGTGCGGCGGTGCAGGGCGCGCAGCGGGAACACCGTCACGTACCAGCGATCCACGCTCATGGCCGTTAGGGTGGCGCATGTGGCCTGCACCGAAACCTGGACAAGCCGGGACTGAGTGCCCTGCCAGTCCCCCCTCATATCCAACCACTTAGGCACACACTCGGACGTGTTTTTCAGAGAGGGGTATCCAGTGGTCACCAGTTGGGGGACGGGAGAGGGAGAACTAGAAGAGGAGCCCAAGAGGGTGGAGGAATGAGAGAGCCATGAGGGGGGGGGGGTCGCCTGACACCCAGTTTTGAGACCAGGAGCAGCAGAGCCTCTCTAGGAGGGCAGTTCGGGAAGCGTCTACCCATTCCATGTCCTTTTTGTCCAGGAACCAGTTCTCTTCAGCCCAGCCGTGGGAGAGGCTTGCCTTGGAGCAGGAACCCCGTGGCTTATGTCTGTCTGTCATCCTAGCTACTCAGGAGGCTGAGATCTGACGATCCCAGTTCAAAACCAGCAGGGGCAGGAAAGTCTGTGAGACTCTAATCTCCATTTAGCCATCAAAGAGCTGGAAGTGGTGCTGTGCTAGTGGTAGAGCGCTAGCCTTGAGCACAAGAGCTCAGGGAGAACGTCCAGGCCCTGAGGTCAAGCCCCAATGTCCGCATTAAGAAAGAAAAAGTGTAGGAGCAAGGAAGAGGAGGAAGAGGGAGGAGAAAGAGTGAAGAAAAGGGAGGAGGAAAAGGAGGAGGAAGCAGGTCGCCCGCAAAGCCTCAGGCTGCACACGCAGCCCCGCCCACCACAGACCACGCCCACCCACAGACCCCACCCACGCCGCTATCCAATGAGGCCCCGCCCAAGCCACGCCTCCCGCAGCCGCCACGCCACGCCCACTTCCAGGCCACGCCCACCGCCCCCGCGGTCCGGGCTGCGCACCTGCTGGATGTAGTTGACGAATTTGCACATGAAGTCGCCCAGCACCCAGGCGGGCAGCGGGTAGAGCAGGGCCGTGAAGGGCACGCAGCATAGCAGGAAGGTCACATCCGTGACGGCCAGGTTGGCTGCAGGCGGGGAAGGCTACGTGTAGGGCTGTCCCAGCGACCCTCTACCTCCGCACCCTGGGTTTCTCCCCCCTTCGGAGCCGTTCGGCCCGTCCCTGAGCGCCCCGAGGCCCCCAGGCTGCCTCCTCTCCCCCGTGAAGGCTCGGGGAGCCTCCGAGGTGGCACGCGGAGACCCTCAAGGGGAGGAATTGGCTGCCAGGTACCGGTGGGTACACATGCCAGTAACCCTAGCTACTCCGGAGGCTGCGATCTGAGCATCCCGATTCGAAGCCCGCCCAGGAGGATAAAGTCCGTGAGAATCTTACCTCCGACTCACCAGAAAAAAGAAAAAAAAAGCTGGAGTGGAGGTGTGGCTCAGGAGGTAGAGCGCCACTCCTGAGCGCCTAGGCCCTGAGTTCCAGCCCCAGGACGGGGGTGGGGACTCGGGGCGCCCGGCAGGGGCGGAGGCCGGGCCGTGGGGCACACACCCTCGCCGGGCGCGCGGCGTGGCTCACTCACCGATGTAGAAGTTGGTCACCGTGCGCATCTGCTTGTGGCGGCAGATGACGTAGATGACCAGCGAGTTCCCGACCAGGCCGAGCGCCATGAGCGCGGCGAAGAAGAGCGGGACCAGCCAGGCGTCCAGAAGCCGCGGCACGGGGCCCAGGCCCTCGGATGCGTTGGCGACACAGCCGGGGCAGCTGGAAACGTTGGCCGCTGCCCACCAGGATACATTGGGCCCCGACGAAGCCGCGACAGGCATGGCCTGGCACCGTCCTCCTCCTCCTCCTCCTCCTGGCCGCCCTCCGGGATTGCGTCCCGGGACTGCCTCCCGGATGGCTTCTCCCCGGGCGGAGTCGGAGCCTGGGGGGAGAAGCCGGAGGCTCTGGAGGCGGTGGGATAGGAGGGGCGTCTCAGCCGCAGCGGCCCCGCGTTTATACCCGGTGCCCTCCCCTTGTCCCCGCCTTCGCGCCCTCCCCACGTGCTCGCCCACCCTCCACGGCGGCGCCCGCCTCCAGCCAGCCCCGCAGCGCCCGGAGTGCAGAGGCGGGCGCGCGGGAGGGAGGGAGGGCAGCACGCGCAGATCAGGGGTGGGGAGGTACATGGAGGTCGCTGTGCCCTCCCCCCGCCCCCCACCAGGGCTGGTCCCAACCCATGGGCAAAGATCCATGGATCCAGCTCCCACCCAGGCTAGCCACCTGCAGAGGAAAATCTGGGGAAAGGGCCATGGAAGTTTCCGGGCAGGAGAGCTGGTCTCTGACTGAATGTTGGCCCATCTGTCCCTAGGGGTGTTTATCTCCCTCATCCCCTCACCTCGTAACTGACAGCCAGTGCCCCTCACCTGGTGGGGACACAGGCCAGAGCCCTTGATGCTGGCAACTGGAACCAGGGACAAGGCAATTCCAGATGACGGGAGGCATCTTTTTATTCTTTTATTTGTAATTGTGATTACAAACGTGATGTGCAGAGGGGTCCCAGTTACGTAAGTCAGGTAAAGAGTGCATTTCTTTTTGAACAGGTTCATTTTCCACGTCGGTTCCAGCGAGTGCTGTTGTTGCCAGCTCCATTCCTGGCTTTTTGGTGGTTCATTGGAGAAAAGAATCTCACAGACTTTCCTGCCCAATCTGGCTTTGAAACCCTGAACCTCTGATTTTCAGCTTCCTGAGTGGCTAGGGTTACACGCATGAGCTATCAGTGCCTGGTTCATCCTTTTTATCCTTTTGGTTGTTGTTGTGGGGCTTAAACTCGGGGCCTGGGTGCTGCCCCTGAGCTCTTTCGCTCAAGTCTATGCCCTACCACTTGAGCCACAGCACTGCTTCTGCTTCTCTAGTAGTTAATTGGAGATGAGTCTCACAGACTTTCCCTGCCCATCTCAGCCTTCTGAGTAGCTAGGATTACAGGTGTGAGCCACCAGCACCCGGCCCTTCTCAGGTTTTTATCCTGAATAAAGCCTGTTGCAGGGCCGGGAATGTGACTTAGTGGTAGAGTGCTCGCCTCATATACATGAAGCCCTGGGTTCGATTCCTCAGTACCACATACACAGAAAAAGCTGGCAGTGGTGCTGTGGCTCAAGTGGTAGAGTGCTAGCCTTGAGCAAAAAAAGAACCTCAGGGACAGAGCCCAGGCCCCAAGTTCAAGCCTCAGGACTGACCAAAACATAATAATAAATAAAACCTGCTGGTCTGTGGAGCCTTTTGACTCTTTATTTATTCTCCGAAACTCTAAATATTTGCTTACACCCAGACCCTGGGTTCAAGTCCTAGGATTGGCAAAAAGTAATTATTTTCTTTGCACACCCCCTCCCCAGAAAAAAAAAATCTCATTATGGCACCAGGCTGGTGTTGAATTCTGAGCTGGATTCATCCCCTGACCTCAGCTGAGATTGAGTAGCTGGGACTACAGGTGTGTGACACTATACCCTGGGTCAGTTGTTCTTGACCATAGCCTAGAAAAAATCAGTAGAGGGTAAACTTTTTTAAATTTACTTTTTGGTTCAGGCTCCTGAGCTTCTGTGCTGAATGAAGGCTGGTGTTCTATTACTTGAACTACACCTCTGCTTCTGTTGTTGTTTGTTTGTTTGGGGTTTTTTTTGTGTGTGCTTAATTGGAGACAAGAATCTTAGGGACTTTCCTGCCCAGGCTGGCTTCAAAAGATCCTCAGCCTGCTGAGTAGGTAGGATTACAGGTGTGAGCCACCAAGCTCTCTCTGGAGTAATACTGAAGGCCAGCTTAGAATGATGGGCCGGAGGTGGCAAGTGGGTGGGGATGGTGGCTTGTATGTGGGAATCCCCTGAATCTGGGAATACATCTGCAGCTGGCTGGACCTTGAAATGCATCCACTCCAGCAGCTCATGGTTAAGCTAAAGGACCAAGGAGCTGGGAGTTGAGGGCTTGAGGGGTATTAAGAAGATACTGGCCTGGGCGCCTGCCAGGTAGTTCACACCTGTAATCCTAGTTACTCAGGAAGCCGAGATCTGAGGATGGTGGTTCAGAGCCAGCCCAGGCAGCAACGTCCGTGAGACTCTCCAATAAACAAATCAGAAAAAGCTAGAAGTGGTGCTGTGGCTCAAGTGGTACAGTGCTAGCCGTGAGCACATAGAGGCTTAGAGACAGTGGCCAGGCCCAGAGTTCAAGCCCCAAGATAGGCAAAAAAACAAAACAAAACACAACAAAAAAGGAAAAGATACTGGAGTCAGGTGCTAGTAGCAAACATATGTGACCCAAGCTGCTCTTTAGGCTAGTACTGGGAGGATCTTGGGTGGAGGCCAGCCTCCACAGGAAAGTTCTAACCAGTAAAAAAAACAAAACAAAAAAACCCCAACAGCTGGCTCTGAGTTCCAACCCCAGTACTGCAGAAGAAGGGGGGTGGCGGGAAGGGGTGGTTACTGGACGTTGGACATGACCAAAACCCTCTCTCCCCAGTGCTCTCTTTCTGCTTTGTATCACCACTGATTTATTTTGCTTCTTTTCACATGTATCCATCCACACACGAAAACATTATCAGAGGATGGGTGGGCTCATTTTTTTGGGGGGGGGGAGGCGGATGTCTTTAACTTTATTTCTTTTGTTTCCTTGCTCTTTACTTATTTAAAAGCCATGTCATCCTTAGTCCTGAACAACCACGAAGGAGGATCGGGCAGGCTGCATTCCCGTGGCATTAACACGGTGGTTTCTCGACATCACGCTTCCCTCCTCCCCCCCCCCCCAGACACACGCACACATGCACACACACACCCCAGACTTGCCAGTGGCCGGGCGCCGCGCTCACCCGGAGTCCAGGCCTCGGCGCCCTCGGCTCCCGGGGCTCCGGGCTCCCACAGGCCTTCCTTAAACGCGCCGGGCCCCAGCCGCGTCCCCATCCCCGCCCACCAGGTGGGGACCTCAAGGCCCCCCGACCCGGCCACCCCCGGGCCCCGCATTACTCCCCCGGGGGAGCATTTGTTCAACTGAATGAAACCCCGAGGCCGGAAGGGAGCGGCGGGGGCCGCGATCGCGGGCGAGTCGCCCCGCGCGGCTCCCGGTCACCCCGGTCCGGGGATCCCAGCGCCCGGCCGGCCCCGCCCCGCGCCCTGCGCCCCGCCCCGGCCCGCCCCCCGGCTGGCCGTCACTTCCTGCCGGGCCCCAGAAGGCCCAGCCGGGCGCGGCGTCGCGGCTGCCCGCGCCATGGTCGCCCTGGAGAACCCGGAGGGCGGCCCGGAGGCGGCGGCGGCGGGGGGCGACCCGGGCCGCCCGCGGATGCTGTGAGCGCGCGAGGGGGGGCGCGGGGGGCGCGCGGGTGGGGTCGGCCTCTGTCCCCCCTCCCCCGCCTCGGGTCCTCCCTCTCCCCTCTCCTCCGCCCGCCCCCCTCCCCGCCTCGGGCCCTCCCTCTCCTCTTGGGGTCGGGGGCCCCCTCCTGCCCTTCCTCCTTCGGTCTCCGCCCTCCCCGGCTCTCCCTTCCCGCTCGCTGTGGAGGTCTTGCCGACCCCCCCTCCCCGAGCTGAGCTCACGGACGCAGGCACCTTTCCCCACCCCCTGTCCGGTGCCCCGCCCCGCCCTGGGTCCGAGCCCGGGGCTCCCGGGGGGCTCCGGGGGGTGCGGTCCAGGTGCCCGCAACCGGTGCCGTGCGCCTGCACCTCCACAGAGGGCGCGCACCTGCGCCCTCCTCCCCGCGTCGCCCTCTCCTGGCTGGCGGGACTCAGTTTCCCCTGGGGGGGGGGGGGAGAGAAGCTCCCAGATAAAATGGGGAGAGGTGTCTCAGAACCCCGGCGAATAGGCGCCAGTGTTTTGTCCTGGGCCGGAGGTGGCCGTTGTGGGGCGCAGGGTTCCTCGTCCACTTGGCTTGTCTGTAAGGGGCGGCTTGTCTGTAAGGGGCTGTGAGCCCTGGGACCGTTGCTCTTCTCTTCCATGCCTCAGTTTCCCCCTTGTAAAGTGGATAGCACCCGTGGCAGCTTCCCTGAGGGGGTTTTGTTGGTTAGTTGGTTGTGGGGCTTGAACTCTGGGCCTGGGCTCTGTCCCTGAGCTCCTCAGCTCAAGGCAAGCGCTCTATCACTTGAGCCACAGCACCACTTCCTGTTTTCTGGTGGTTAATTGGAGATAAGAGCCTCCTGGACTTTCCTGCCCAGGCTGGCTTTGAACCTTGATCCTCAGATCTCAGGTTCCTGTGTAGCTAGGATGACAGGCCTGAGCCACCAGTGCTGGGTTTTTCTGTTTGTATTTGTGTGCATGCTCAGGTACTGAAACTTGAACTCAGGGCCTGGGTTCTGCACCTGAGGCTTTTTCACTTAGTGCTAGCTCTCTACCACTTGAGTAACACTTCCACGTCTGGTTTTCTGGGGTTAATTAACATGAGAGTCTCGGACTCTCTGCTCAGGCAGGCTTTGAGCCCCAGTCCTCTTGAGTAGCTAGGATTACAGGTGTAAGCCCCTGATCCCCAGCAGAGGGTTTTGAAATTCAGTCATTGCTTGTTAATGATTCTCCCAAATGTCCTGCCCCTTTGGAGTTACTTTGAAATGGCCTTATTAGCACTCCATTTTTTTTTTTTGTAGCTGTTGTGGTTTTTATTATTATCACTGTTTTGTTAGTACATCTAACTGTCAGGTCTTTACCAGAAACCTAGGGGTCTTTCCAGGTTAGATAGTGGTCAAGACAGAGGATGCCTGCCTTTTTCTTTTTTCTTTTGTGGTGTTTTGACGCAGTCTCTTTACATGGCCCTAGTGAGCCTTGAACTTGAGATCTTCCTGTGTTCACCTTGCCTCCTGTGTACTGGGATTATAGAAGTGCTCTACCAGGCCTGGCTCTGAGGATGCTCTGAGGCCTTTGGCCATCCCAGTGGGTACTGCCTGCCCACCCCCTGGAGCGGAAGTGCTAAAGCTGGAAATGTTGGTGAGCTTAGGGTTACACTTCCTTGTGGCCCTCTGCTGAGTTCACCTGCCCAGCTGAGTCACCTCCTGCTCTTCAACAGGGGGAAGTGGGTTCTTCCGTTGGGAGGGGAAGAAGATGGGGTTTTACCAGTGGCGTGGCTGGCCCAGGTCCCAAGCCAAACCTGCCAGGAGCATTTTTATTTATTTTTGGTCAGCTGTGGGGCTTGAACTCAGGGCTTGGGCGCTGTCCCTGAGCTCTTTTTTTTTGCTCAAGGCTAGTGCTCCACCACTCTGAGCCACAGCTTCATTTCTGGTTTTCTGGTGGTTCGTTGGAAATCAAAGTCTCATGGACTTTCCTGCCCTGGCTGGCTTTGAACCCCTATCCTCAGACCTCAGCTTCCTGAGTAGCTAGGATTACAGGCATGAGCACCAGTGCCCGGCTTGTGAGGAGCATTGTGGGTACCTTTCTCCCCATTATCCTGCCTCCCTTTTGTGGGTGTTGATCACTTTCACTGTGTAGGCATTGTGTGTGCTGGCTCTGGAGCTTGCACTCACAGCCTAAGTGTGGTCCCTGAGCTTTTCACACTCAAGGATGATACTTTTCCACTTGAGCCACAGCTCCACTCCTACTTTTTGGTGGTGACTTGGCGATAAGAGTCTCATCGACTTTGCTGCCCAGGCTGACTTCAAACTTTGATCTTCAGGTCTCAGCCTCTGGGTAGCTGGGATGACAGGTGTGAGCCACAGGTCCTGGCTGGTGTAGGCATTTTTCTGAGGCCTGGAGGGTTCAGGAAGCCCAGAGTCCTCCTGTGGCTCTGTTTCACTGCTTTGTAACGGTGCACTCATTGGCTGGAGTAGGTGATGGACCAGCCCAAGTGACTGTGTAAACAGGAGTTTAGTTATTCACTCAACAAACCCATCCTGAACACACACCCCCCCGCATACCGCCCACTGTGCCTTGTCTCCTGGGGATTCAATTCAAGGGGACACCAACTGGACCCAGATAACAGCCACTGGCTTCTTCCCCAGGATCTAGGAAACCAGCCAGCAAGGGCAAGCAAGGAGTAAACAAGAAGGGGAAAGGCCAGCTGGCTCAGGTGCCTACCAGTTAAGCCGGAAGAAGGTTGTTTGGGCCAGCTGGGGGGTGTGACCATGATCCCTGAGAGGTAGCACTTGGACATGAACCAGAATGAGCTAGGGAACAGTGCCAGGTGAGCATGTGCAAAGGCCCTGGGGTAGAGCTGAGCTGGAGCTATCCCCCAGCCATTTCAGCCACATGGCACAAACTGGTCTCCCCTTCTTCTCTGCATCTCCCCTTTGTGCCCCACTTCCTGTCTGCAGAGGGGGAATCTGGCTCTGAATCCAGAGGCCAGATGTGTCTTTGGCTGGAATCTGAAGGTTGAGTTGAATCCAGCAGGTTAGAGTTGATAGAGGGACTTGTGCTCTCAGCTCTGGGGTGCTTGTGGTCCCCATCCCATCCCGGGAGTGGGTGGTGACCTCTCTCCCCCCATCCACATGCTGGGGGGTCCAGTGCTAAGCCAGGGAGGAGCCCTCATAGGCACTGGGGAGCCACTCACAGGTGGTGCTGGGGCAGGGGCCACGCCCCACTGGGAGGGCAGGCTGAGGGAAGCAGGTGGCTCTGGGTCACACACAGGATCTGATCTGGGGGAAGGGGGGATCCTTGTTTACTGGATCTGGAGACCCCTCTGTTAAAGTGGGGTGAAGCCAGGCCCTGCAGAGCGGGATGTGGCCTTGCGTGTGTTATCAGCCCTGCTCAGTCACAGGGGTGGAGCAGGAGGGGCCCAGCTGATGACTCACCCTTCTGGGGGTTGCCATGGCTGTGTCCTCCAGCTCTGGGGACGGAGGACCCCAGACTCGAACTTCCTCTGCAAATCTGTGTGACCTTGGGGGTGGGGGTTGGGGGTCCCTGTCCTCGGATGAGCCCAGAGAGAGAGAAAGCTCCCTTTGTGTTAGCGTGGGAGTGAGCTCCTCGGCATAGGAAGGAAGCAAGTGGGTGCTTGGCTATTTTGGCTCTTTGGTGTTCTTTCTGGACTCCCAGTCTCTTGTAAGTTTTACAACTGCCCCCTCCCCAATGTATCGAAGTAACACCCTTGGTAGTATTAAACCTCAGGGTTGGCCTGAGAAGGTGGCTTAGTGGTAGAGTGCTTGCCTAGCATGCATGAAGCCCTGGGTTTGATTTCTCAGCACCACATACACAGAAAAAGCTGGAAGTGGCGCTGTGGCTCAAGTGGTAGAGTGCTAGCCTTGAGCACAGAGAGGCTCAGAGACAGAGCCCAGGCCCTGAGTTCAAGCCCCAGGACTGGCAAAAAAAAAAAAAAAACACCCCCAAACCAAGATCCTCAGGGTGGGAGGTCCCCAGCTTCTGAATGGTGGGCACTTGGTCAGCCCAGCTGTGAAGCTGGTCTGGGGGAAGTTCTGACTCAGGCTTCTCCCCTGCCTGTGTTCTCTCTCTGTTGTTTTAAATTTACTTTTTTTTTTTTTTTGCCAGTCCTGGGGCTTGGACTCAGGGCCTGAGCACTGTCCCTGGCTTCTCTTTGCTCAAGGCTAGCACTCTGCCACTTGAGCCACAGCGCCACTTCTGGTCATTTTCTGTATATGCTGTATATGTTTCTGTATATGCTGGGGAATTGAACCCAGGGCCTCATGTGTAACGAGGCAAGCACTCTTGCCACTAGGCCATATCCCCAGCCCACATTAAATTTACTTTTGTTTTGTTCCTTTTGGTCCATGGGGCTTGAACTCAGAGCCTGGGCTCTGTCCCTGGGCTGTGGCTCCACTTCTGGTTTTCTGTGGGTTAATTAGAGATAAGTCATGGACTTTCCTGCCCGGGCTGGCTTTAAACTGCGGTCCTCAGATCTCAGCCACTTGAGCAGCTGGGATGACAGGTGTGCGCTACCAGCACCCAGCTTATTGGCTTATGATGTTGTCTAGTACTTTGGACATATATATATACAACTTGTGTCTCAGAGTTTTTAGACCGCTGGGAAAGTTTTGGTAGTATGTTCCATTCTGCTGACTTTTTTTTAAAAGAAGATATTTATTGTAGTGCAAAGGTGATACACAGAGGGGTTATAGTTACGTACGTAAGGAAACGAGTACAATTCTTTTTTTTTTTCTTTATTGTCGAAGTGTGATACAGAGGGGTTACAGATTCATAGGAAAGGCAGTGAGTACGTTTCTTGTTCTACTTGTTACCTCCTCCCTCATATCCTCCTCCCCCCCCACGAGTACAGTTCTTGTCCAACATTGCTACCCTCTCCTTTTCTCCTGCTTTACCTTTCCCATCTCCCCTCCCCCTTCTGCTAACTTTGAATGAATGTTTTTTGGCAGTCTTGAGGTTTGAACTCAGGGCCTTGGTGCTTGCTAGGCAAGTGTTCTGCCACTTAAGCCACACCTCCAGTCCTTTCTATGCTGGTTATTTTCTGAAGTGTGTTTTGATTTTGTTGGAGGTGGCCTGAACCTTGGTTCTCCTATTTACACGTCCCACATAACCAGGATTGCAGGTGAACACCACCACACTTGGCCTGTTTGTTGAGATGGAATCGCAAAGACTTTTTTTACTAGGGCTGGCAGCGAACCTCAGTCCTCATGACCTCAGCCTCCAGAGTAGTCAGGACTATAGGAATGAGCCTCTATCCTAGCCCTGCAATTATTATTTTCTAATCCATTTAGTCAGAGTGGTATGGGGGAAGGAGCAGAGGGCACGGTTAGCATGTGGGGGTGGAAAATCGGGCACCTCAGACTCCACAATCAGCCCATGAAGGGGTGTGTGTGTTTCTGAACCCATAGTCTGTGGCATGAGGGTTGTTGGGGCAGATCTTGGTGACTCTTCTCATCAGCAAGTTTCCATCTAGCCGGGTAGGCACCATGGCTCATGCCTGTAATCCCAGTTACTCAGGAGACTTGAGACCTGAAGATCACAGTTCCAAACTAGCTGGGGAAGGAAAGTCCATGAGACTCTTATCTCCAGTGAACCACCAAAAGGCCAGAAACGGAGCTGTGGCTCAGGTGCTAGGGTGCTAGCCTTGAGCACAAAAGCTCAGGGCTCCAGGACTAGTACAAAATAAAACAAGCAAAGGAAAGAAAGTTTCCATCTAAAAGCTGCCTCCCTCCCACTCTGCCATGTTTGTCCCCTCTGCCCAGGTGGCTTGATTGGTCCTTAGGTGTGTGTGGGAGGGGCGGCTGGCAGTGCCAGCCAATCCATCCCTACAGTTCTTTTTTTTTTTTTTTTTTCAGAAGAAAGAACAGATTTATTGTGCCACCAGTGCACTAACGAGTATAGGAATTAACATTCTGAAGAAATTTAGACAATTTTCTATTTTCACTTTTTAAGTTGAAGGAATAACAGCATAGAAAACATACATTTTTGTGTTTGCTTCAATGAATTTTGACAAACATACCTGAGTACTAATACATATTCATAATACAGATCATTTGTACCACCCTAGAAAGTTCCTTCTTGGCCTTTTCCAGTGAATATTCTATCCTCCAAAGACATAGCCCTTGTTTTGATTTCTATCACCATATAATCTCTGCTTGTGGGGATTACAAGTATAAACCACTCCACCCAGTAATTTTAACATTAGAAATCCGTATTTCTGTCATATTATACTGTCATATTGGTCACAAATTTTTAGATGAGGTTAACATATTTCATTCATTGTTCATCTCTTAGACTTTTTTTTTCTTTTGGTACCAATCCTGGGTTTTGAACTCAGGGCCTGGGTGCTGTCCCTGAGCTTTTTTTTTTTGCCAGTCCTGGGCCTTGGACTCAGGGCCTGAGCACTGTCCCTGGCTTCTTCCCGCTCAAGGCTAGCACTCTGCCACTTGAGCCACAGCGCCACTTCTGGCTTTTTGCTGGTTAATTGAAGATAAGAGTCTCACGGACTTTACTGCCTCAGCAAGCTTTGAGCCATGATCCAAAGATCTAAGCCTCCTGAGTAGGTAGGATTACAGGCATGAGCCACTGGTGCCCAGCAAATGGCTGTTTTTTCTTTTAATCAAGTTTACTTGTTAATTTATTCTAGCTCTGCCTCTTTAGTAAAAAGAGGCTGCACTCACAGAAATAGTTGCATGATTATGTAATACAAGTGACTTGTTCTGTCTTAAAGGATGCTACTCAATGGTACTAAACCACTTAACTCCTAGAATCTAATCTTCCATATTTCCATGGCAAGTTACATACTTCATCTCAGTCCTTGGTAGCCTTTGGAACTTGTCAAAGGAGCAATATCTCAATTTACAGACAAAAAGATTCAACAAGCAACTGGCTTATACACTCTTATGCTTAACCACTGGTACCAAGAATTAGATTGTTCTTTTGCTCAATACCATCTCACACTCCATGTACCCAAGGAAAGTCAGCCTGCATTCCAAAATTCAATGTCCTTGTTTCTTCTCTGGAAATTCATACATTACCCATTCCTTCCATCCTCCTGCATAGTGTTGGGCACTGCTGAAGCCTAGAGATATTGCTGTGTCTATGGCCTTCTTGCTTCTCACTCCAGCTAGACAAGAAAACACTATGCTGTCAGATTTGCATGGCTTTACTTGATGATATTTCTCTTTGAAATCTCTGGGGCTCATCTGCAGAGCTTGGCCTACTTCATTCAATGGTATATTAATAGACCCCGGGATTTTTACCATGTTGTACAATTTCCCATGTCTCTCTAACATAATGTTTTTAGAAGTCAACAGGTTTTTTTAGTTCCTTGTAAGTGATGTGCTTAGGAACAGCAGTACAAAAATTATGGCAGCTTCTCTGTATTGACTTTAAACCACAGAACGCCGGCACCGCGGCCCCGAGAGCCGCTCCAGGTGCGGATCCGAGCACCAGTCAGGACTGCATGGTCCGGGCCGAAGATCCCCCACAGTTCTAATCCGGTGCCCACAATGACTGCATTTGTGCTAATGGAAGGGCAGATTAGCGCCCCCAGGAGTGAGGAGCTCTGAGGAGCCGCTGCCCCTCCCTGGCCTGGCTCCTGGGGTCTCTGCAGGGGAGAGTTGAGCCCTTGGAGGGTGGGCCCAGGGCTATGTTCTGGTTTACCTGGTACCTGGGGTGGGAGAGCTGGATACAGTCAAATGGCTTGGTTCTCCCAAGAGAGGCTGAGCTTCAAGTCCTGGACCCAAGGGCCTCCTGTTGCCGGCCACTGGCTTGCTCTGTGACTTTGGCTGTCTTCTCTTTTCCCAGCCTCAGCTTCCCAATCTGTTATCACAACTGTACTTGCCTTATGGGTATTGAATGTTCTCCTAGTTGGGGAAGTTAAGCAGGTAATAAGGGACCCCCATCAAGCCCACCTTGATTCTGAAGGTGGTCCCGCTCTGCCCCCACCCGGCCCACAGGCCCCTCCAGGGCTGCCTGCCCCCACTAGCCAGCTCCCAGGTGAAGAGACTTTCAGCCTCCAGGCGCAAGCAGCATTTCATCAACCAGGCTGTGCGGAATTCAGACCTTGTGCCCAAAGCCAAGGGACGGAAGAGCTTACAGCGCTTGGAGAACAGTAAGCCAGGGAGGTGGGGGAGAGGGGTACTTCTCTTCCCCCAACCCCCACCCATGAAAGCTTGTTGTGTTACTGTTGCCTGAAGGGGAGCTGGCTGGCTGCTGAGCTTAAGGCAAGGGAACAGGAAATACCCAGACTTGGACAACCCCTAGATTTACTGGATCAAAACTGGGCCAGAGGGTATTTGGGGCATGAGACTTGGGGCTTCAAAGAATGTAAAGGAGTTCACGGAGGCAGGATTCATAGGGCTTGGAGGCTGGATGGGAAAGAGTGGGAGCGTGGGGGAGAACTAGCTAGGAAGCCAGGAAGGAAGACAGGTCGTGGGGACCCTGGATGTTGCTCCTAGCCGGATGACATCTGTTTCCCTCCAGCCCAGTACCTCCTGACCCTGATGGAAGCCGATGGAGGTCCACCAGGTCTGGAGGACGGGGACTTGACACTCCCTGCAGCCCCGGGCATCTTTGCCGAGGCCTGCAACAATGCCACCTATGTGGAGGTAAGGCCCAGGGCCCCTCACAGGCCCCCTTCTTGGGCAAGGAACCCATGAGCTCACTCTCTGCCAGGCTGTTGTCTGAATCCCTCATCTGGAGCCCCTCCCACTGTGGTGTCTAGATGGAAGCCCTCAGTCTCCCTCCCTGCCCAGACCTGGCCAGAGCTCCCAGGAAGCTTCCAGCCTCCCATCTATCCACTCTCACCCTGGAATTAATGACCCACACCACCCCGGCCAAGGCACACTGCATGTATACTGACCCAGTTAGCCCAGCTCCTCTGTGACACGGGTTAGGCGGCCCCAAGGTGATGGTCCAAAGGAGGACTTCCACCTATCCACCTACTTGGCCATCCCCCCTCACTCCCCCCTCCCCCGCCATCATTTGCCAAGTGGGGAAAATGAGGTCCTGAGACTCGAGGTCCTCCGCTTAGGATCCCAGAATGACCCTGCCTGCCACTTTCCAGGTCTGGAATGACTTCATGAACCGCTCTGGGGAGGAGCAGGAGCGGGTGCTCCGCTACCTGGAGAACGAGGGCCAGAACAAGCCGAGGAGGAGGGGCCCGGGCCGTGGGGAGGACCGGCGGAGAGGTGAGGGCTGTCAGTGGGCGGGGCTTTGGCTGTGGGCGGGGACATGGGTGCGGGAGGGGCCGGGTGTGGGCGGGGCTACTGCGTGTGGGCGGGGTGGACATGGAGAAGGCAGAGTCTAAAGCTTAAATTGTGCGGTGGGTGGAGCTGTGGTGTGGGAGGGGCCTATTGTGAAAAGAATGTGGTGGGTGGAGCTACGGTGTGGGAGGGGCCTACAGTGAAAAGAATGGTGGGCGGGGCTATGGTATGGGGGCGGTGCCTGGTGTGGGAGGGGCCCTGGCAGGAATTGGGCCAGCGGAGTGGATGGGTCCTGATGTGGGCGTGGCAAGGTCACACATGGGTGGGGACATTGGTTGCATTGGGTGGGACATAGCAAAAGGCCTCACCTGTGACCCTTACTCTGGACTCCCACAGAGGACCCAGCATACACACCCCACGAGTGCTTCCAGCGCATCAGCCGCCGGCTGCGGTCCGTGCTGAAGCGGAGCCGCATCCCCATGGTAAGTGCCAGGCCTTATGTGGGTGGGCCTGGTTTGTTTTTTTTTTTTTTTTTTTTTTGCCAGCCCTGGGGACTTGAACTCAAGGCCTGGGCACTGCCCCTGAGCTTCTTTTTGCTCAAGGATAGCACTTTACCACTTGAGCCACAGCACCACTTCCAGCCTTTTCAATTTATGTGGTACTGAAGAATCAAACCCATGGTAGGCAAGCACTCTACCATTAAGCCACATTCCCAGCCTGGTCTTTCTTGATGGGGCCCTTTTTCATGTATTCATGGCTGTTTCCCACCTGGAGACAAGGCAAGAGGAGGTTACTCAGGGCAAGTGGTCATGTGGCGAGTGACAGCAGCAGACGGATCAAGGTGATTAGAGTGCAGGACCTCAGCTGCAATGCCAGGGTTGCCCTTTTGTGTAGGAATGACAAGGACAAAGAAGGTGGGCATTGCAGGGTGTATAGGAGTCCGCTAGGCAGAAGGTATAAAGATGTTACATAAGGGCTGGGAATGTGGCTTAGCAGTAGAGTGCTTGCCTAGCATGCAGGAAGCCCTGGGTTCAATTCCTCAGCACCACATACACAGAAAAAAGCTGGAAGTGGCGCTGTGGCTCAAGAGGTAGAGTGCTAGCCTTGAGCAAAAAGAAGCCAGGGACAGTGCTCAGGCCTTGAGGACTGGCAAAAAAAAAAAAAAAAAAAAAAAGTTACATAATCATTTGTGATGGATCAGTGGTAAGATTTGAACTTAGGGTTTTGGACTTGAGTCTGCCTCAGGTATTAGGGAGCCCAGGCCTGATAGTGGGGACCCACAGTGGCTTGACCACCCTCGTCTCTCTTTTCCCCAGGAAACACTGGAGAGCTGGGAGGAGCGGCTGTTGAGGTTCTTCTCTGTGTCCCCCCAGGCTGTATACACAGCCATGCTGGACAACAGGTAGTGGGGTGGGGGAGGGGAAGCACGTTTTTCCTCACTGTAGCCCTTCCTGACTTGGCTGCTCATGGCTTTTCCTCCACAGCTTTGAGAGGCTCCTGCTTCATGCCGTTTGCCAGTACATGGACCTCATCTCAGCCAGTAAGTGCCTGTGCCCCCCACAGCCCAGCTGGCCCCCTCCAGCCCAGGAAGCAAAGGCCAGGGTCCTATAGAGTCAGATTTTTTTTCAGATTTCTGGTAGCAATAAGACTCTATAATTCATCAGAATCTCCCTATGTGGTTGGCCCCAGGCTCAGTGGCCTGGAGGTGTCCACAGCCGGACAAATGGGCAGGCACCCCTCAATCCAGAGCTCCAGGGCTGTGTCGAGGAGGTGTCCCCTCCTTGGAGAGACAAAGCCCAAGTTTGAAGAGCACCCAAATCAGCCATGAGATGATTGTCCTCAGTCTCCAGAAGCTTAACACTTAGACTCCACCTCCAGGACCACTGGAAGGTTTCCCTCGGCTGCCTGGACCCTCATCTTTACAATGTGGAGTGCTCTCAAGACACTCCTCTAATGAGGTCCTCACTGCTCTTGCTAGCACCAGGTGCCCCAGCTGGTCCTCACTTCCCACACCTGTCTCTGTCTCCTGCCTGGAGTTACCAAGGAGACAGTTGCCACGCAACTTTGTACGGAAGACATAACCTCTACGCCTGTCTTTGTTCCCTAAGACTGAGAGTGGCAGAGCTTGGCAGGGTGGGAGATTCTCTGCCAACGTCAAGCTGTGGCCTGGACATGAAGAAGGAGTGCCCCATCAAGATGGGGAGGAGGGGGAAGAAGGTTCTAGGCAGAGGAAATAGCAAAAACAGGGCCCTGAGGTGGAATGAGCAAGGTGGATCTGGGATTACATCTGAGTTGAGAGAGGAGACCCGGGGAGGGCTGGGAGGTCGGAAGTCCCAGGAGGAGGCTGGACACGAGGTCAGGCTCTGAGGTCCACGGGGCCTTGGGACACATCTCAGTGTCCCTGTCTATAAGGAACAGGAGGAAGTGGGCTGCCGATTCAGAACGAGGGGGTGTTAGTTGTTCTTGTGAATCCAACCTGGAACCCAGGAGCTATGGTCAGCCAGGCCCAGAGTTGCCAGCTGGCAGCACAAATGAGGGTCCGTATCTCTATGTGCTGAGATTTTCCCAATCCTCTATTTTATTTTGCCATTCCTGGGGCTTGGACTCTATGGCCTGAGCACTGTCCCTGGCTTCTTTTTGCTTAAGGCTAACACTCTGCCACTTGAGCCACAGCGCCACTTCTAGCCTTTTCTATATATGTGGTGCTGAGGAATCGAACCCAGGACTTCATGTATGTGAGGCAAGCACTCTTCTACTAAGCCATATTCCCAGTCCCCAATCCTCTTATTTTTTTGTGTGTGTGCCCATACTGAGGCTTGAACTCAGAACGTGGGTACTGTCCTTAAGCTTTTTCTCCTCCAGACAGGTGCTCTACTACTTAAGCTGTACCTCCTTTTTTGGCTTTTTGGTGGTTTATTGGAGATAAGAGTCTCTCAGACCAGCCAGACGCTGGTGGCTCATGCAAGCTGAGATGTGGGGATCACAATTCAAAGCCAATCTGAGCAGGA
Source organism: Perognathus longimembris pacificus (assembly GCF_023159225.1). Lineage (NCBI taxonomy): Eukaryota > Metazoa > Chordata > Mammalia > Rodentia > Heteromyidae > Perognathus > Perognathus longimembris. The sequence goes on from NC_063163.1 coordinate 65,573,257, forward strand.
AAGTTCGTGAGACTATCAATCACCATTAACCCCCAGAAAAGCTGGAAGTAGAGCTGTGGCTCAAAGTGGTAGAGCACTAGCCTTGAGCAAAAAGAGCTCAAGGACAGTGCCCTGGCAGGTTTTGATCTTTGATCTTCAGATCTCAGCCTCCTAAATAGCTAGGATGGCAGGTGTGAACCATCAGCGCCTGGCTTCTCTTTCTTTTTTGGCCAGTCCTGGGCCTTGGACTCAGGGCCTGAGCATTGTCCCTGGCTTCTTTTTGCTCAAGGCTAGCACTCTGCCACTTGAGCCACAGCACCACTTCTGGCCGTTTTTCTGTATATGTGGTGCTGTGGAATCGAACCTAGGGTCTCGTGTATCCGAGGCAGGCACTCTTGCCACTAGGCTATATCCCCAGCCCTTCTCTTTTTTTAACTCTGGCTTTGTGTACTGACCACAGGCGCTGACCTGGAAGGCCGGCGACAGATGAAGGTCAGCAATCGGCATCTGGACTTCCTGCCGCCAGGGCTGCTCTTGTCCGCCTACCTGGAGCAGCACTGATGACAGCCCCCTGGAGCCCTGCCTGCTGCCACACGGGGCCCCAAGGTCTCCCACATCGTCTGCTCACATCATTGAGATTTTTAAAATTTGCCCTTGGAAACCGAAACCTGCTCTTCCCCTGGGGTGGGTTCTCTGACCCTTGACCCCTCCCTGCCCAGCTCACAGGTCCACACTGGCAGCTGGGACTGCCCGACTGTCCCTGCAGCCTCTGTACATAGCCTCCTACCCTGTGACTTTTGTCTGGGTGGGAAGACCTGACCTGGGCATGTTGCTTTCTTCATTGTTGAGCTTTTTTTTTTTTTTTTTGGCCCAGGTTGAAGCTCAGGTGAGGAGGGAAAAAAATCAAGGGGTTTTATCACTTTTAATGTGTTTGGCATGATTTGTTGTACATTTTTAAATTTCCCTTTTGAAGAGAAAAAAACAACAAAACAACAAAAAAAAAAATCTACCACAACCCCAAATCTTGCCCTAGCTGGTAAAGCATGGGGCTTCATGACAGCCTTTGCTTGACCCCTGCCAATTTTTACCTCTGATGGGAGAGGGTGTCCCTTGGGACCCAGCCCCTCATCCCAGGAGCATTTTGTCTTGTGCATGTGTGTGTATGTGTGTGTGTGTGTGTGTGTATATGTGTGCACGCACATGCGTGGGTCCTCCACGCAGGACAAGCTTCATCTCAAGGGCTGGTTTTATGCTTTTAGCTATGCGTGTCTTGTGGTCCCTCCTCCCCTGCCTGCTCTCCACCTAACACCCCGCCCCCCCACCCAATTCCCTCCCTTTATACTGGGGATCCAGGACTTCCAGCCAGAAGCCTCTGACCTCTGTTACCCCTGTCCCTAGCCTGGCTCCAATTGCCCTGCCGGGAGCAGGGGCCCCGTGTGGAGAACAGGCCTGCTTGGTGTGCTTGGGGGATGGGAAGTGTTTTAATAAATTCCTGGTGCTCTGGCAGATGGGCTTGTCTTTGTGTTGGCTAGGCACACTGGGCCTGGGGCCCAGGCTCCGCCATGACGGCCACATCCCGGGTAAAGTGGGTGTTTGTCTGATGTGCTAAGCTGTGAGGCTCTACCACCTGGGCTGTCCTCTGTGAAGATCAGATGGCAGCATGAACCCTTTGGTGTCTCTCGTGTGGTCAATCTGGGGCTGGTGCATGGGGCCGCACAGGACCTCCTCCAGAGCCACAGGGCTTTATTCGCTGCCAGGCTGAGACCCAGGTCTGCAAGGCCACACACCACCACCACCACCATCCCCTAAGCTCTGGGGAGTTCATTCTTGCCTCCACCACGGGCTCTCCCCATCTTTGGGCTTGTGGCCACGCCAGCCTCTGCCTCCATCCTCCATGTTGTTTTCTCTCTGGGCTTTCCTGGATCCAACTACCTCCTATTGAAATAGACAGGTAGTCCTGATGCACCCGGATCATCCTAACCCCCTCATTTTAACTTAGAGTTTCTCTAGAGACCCTATCTCCTAATAGGACCACACAGAGGTATGAGGTTAGGCCTTTAGTGTTTTTTTTTTTGGGGGGGGGGGCGATTGAGGCCATGATACCACTTGACCTCAGTGGCTCAGTTTCCAGTATGAGGAACGAGATCACCCAGTGGATGGTGGATTGTGGTCTAAGGCTTAGGTTAGCCCTGACAGAAGCCCTGAACAGTATCTGAATATCAAACTAAAAGCAAAAAGGGCTGCAGCGTGAATCAAGTGGTAGAATTCCTGCCCAGCAAGTGTGTGAGGCCCTGAATTCCATCCCCATAAAATTAAAACAATAGATTAGTCTCAGGACCAGGAAAAAAGTCTAAATATCAGACCCTGTCAGGATCCGGCAAGTGCTCTAATAGGTACACCAGACTATGATTTTATTTATTTATTTATTTTGCCAGTCCTGTGGCTTGAACTCACTCAGGGCTTGGGTGCTAGCCCTGGGCTTCTCTGTGCTTAAGGCTAGCACTTGAGCTACAGGGCCATTTCCAGCTTTTTCTGTTTTTATGTGGTATGAAGAATCAAACCCAGGGCTTCATGCATGCAAGGCAAGCACTGTAACACCAGGCCACATTCCCAGCCCTTATTTTAACTTTATTAGTGTATGTGTGTGTGTGTATTTTATTAGGGTGTGAACTTAGAACCTTGTACTCTTGGGCTGGGAATACAGCCTAGTGGTGAGTGCTTGCCTCGTATACGTGAAGCCCTGGATTCCATTCCTCAGTACCACATATATAGAAAAAGCCAGAAGCGGCACTGTGGCTCAAGTGGTAGAGCGCTAGCCTTGAGCAAAAAGAAGCCAGGGACAGTGCTCAGGCCCTGAGTTCAAGCCCCAGGACTGGTAAAAAAAACAACAACAATGATAGGGCTCCACACCAGGATGGTAATCCTAGTTACTCAGGAGGCTGAGGTCTGAGGATCATTTGAAGCCAGCCCTTGAGTCCATGAGGCTCTTTCTTCAATTAACCAACACATGTATCGCTATGGTTCTGGGATAATTGCTTTCTTCTTTGGCTGATTACCTAATATTTATGTCCTGCTGAATAGTTGATGGGCTCCTGGATCTTTAGAGGGCAGCCCACCATTAAGAGGGTTAGTTTTAGACCAGGTTTCTGTTTCCTGGAAGTACAGGATGCTTCAGGCTGTGGGTCCTATAATCGGTCACTTCTTTCATAGGAACCTCATGCTAGAAACCAAATTCTGGGCTCAATGCCACCACCACCCCCATATGTCCTTTTTTTTTTTTTGTCCTGCCAGTCCTGGGGCTTGAATTCACTCAGGGCCAGGGTGCTGTCCTTGAGCTTCTCTGTGCTCAAGGCTAGCACTACCACTTGAGCCATAGTGCCACTTCTGGCTTTTTCTGTGTATGTGGTACTAAGGAATCAAACCCACATTCCCAGCCCAATTTATTTTTTTGTGCTGGTCCTGGGCTTGAACTCAGAGCCTGAGTGCTGTCCCAAGGCTCATTTGCTCAAGGTTAGAGCTCTATCATTTGAGCCACAGCTCCACTTTCAGCAGCTTTTTTTTTTTTTTTTTTTTTTCCTAACCTCAGTCTTTAGATCTCAGGCTCCTGAGTAGCTAGGATTACAGGATTGAGGTTCAAAGCTATCCAGGCCAGGAAAGTCTGTGAGACTCATTTCCAATTAGCCAGCAGAAAGCTAGAAGTGGAGCTGTGGCTCAAGCTAAGGGACAGTGCCCAGGACCTGAGTTCAAGCTTCATTATCAGCACCAGAAAATTAAAAAAAAAATTAAAGAAAGATATTAAGTATGAAGTCCCTATAGTTAGAGAGCATTGGAGATAAAGATAAGCCCCAGATCCATCAAAAACGTTCCGTGTGTTCAGGGAGAAAGAATTCCGGTGATGTTTAAAGTGGAAAAATCCTCAATTAAAAAAGTCAACTTGGGGCCAGATAACAGTAATAAAAAAAATTAAAGGCCCTCCCTCCCCCTCACTTGGGCTGGGAATGTGGCTTAGTGGTAGAGGGCTTACCTAGCATGCACGAAAGCCCAAGCTCCAGCTGCTCAACTGAGAATAAACGGGAAAAAGATAAGAAAAGCAAGCAGTATGTGTTTGTATCAGGATGCCGACCTGGATATGGGGTTTGGAACAAGAGCTTTAAATCGGATTACTGAGTTTGTCTGGACCTTGAGGCAAAATATGGAACGCTTCACGAATTTGCGTGTCATCCTTGCGCAGGGGCCATGCTAATCTTCTCTGTATCGTTCCAATTTTAGTATATGTGCTGCCGAAGCGAGCACAAACTCAATACCATCCAGGGAACTTTTATACTGCGGAAATGGCATCTCTTTACACTAATGGTGAACCTAGCTTTGGCTCAAGCCCTAGCAATTCACCTCCTATTTTCAATGATAGTAGTGTCACACATCATGCAAACAAACGTAATCCCTGATCAGAGTGACAAATGCCCGTTTTTTTTTTTAAATCAACTCTAGCACCACGGAATGCTGGGAATATCTATATGCAAATATAATCCGAAGCGGGGCGGAGCCAGAGCCGGCTGCTATCCCAGAAGTCAAAGGGAAGGACCGGCGCAACCCCGGGAAACTTGTTGAATCCGAAAAGATGGCGGCGCCGGAGGCGGGGCGCTATGGTGAATGTGGCCCACGAGCTCCGGCTCGGCTGGGCGCCCGGGCCAGCCAGGTGAGGGGGGAGCTGCGGGACTCCCGAAAGGGATCGGACAGCCTCCGGACGGCGTCGGCGGCCGCTCGGAGCCTCGCTGGGTGGGGAGGGCTTGGGGGCGGGGCCTGTGGGGTCAGAGGGAGGGACTGGGAGCAAAGGGTGCTGGGAACCGGCCCGCCGAGCGCGAGGGGCGGGGCCTCGGTCGGGAACTCCGGGTGAAGCCTGCGGCTGCCGGGGGTCCGGTAAGTCCGGGGCGGGGCCTGTACTTCGTGGTTGGTCTAGGCGGGGCCTACAAGAACTAAGAGCTCTGGGGGCGGGACTTCTGGGCCTCGGGGCGGGGCCTGGTTTGTCTGGCTGTGGGGGTCCACCCACAGGACCCCCTCTGGTCTCCGCACTCTTGCTCACCTGGACCGCCGCGGCCACCCCTCTACCTGTCTCTCAGTCGGAGGGATGGACCGCCACGGTCACCCCTCTGTCTCTCAGAAGGGATTGTTGGAACCTAAATAATTCACAGCACCTCAGGTTTTCACCCCACTAAGAGTGGAGGTCCACGCGGCCCACAGCAGCCCTCCATTTCCTGCCCCCACTCCAGCCTCTGGGCCTTTGCCCAAGCTGCTCCCTCAGCCTCCTCACTTCCCTCAGTCTGCCTTCCTCATCAGGGTTGCTTCCACTCAGTCACCTGGGCCCCTCTGTGTTAAAACTGCGACCCCACTCCGTGCTGTAGCTCGCACCTGTAATCCTAGCTATTCAGAAGGCAAGATCAGAGGACTGAGGTTCAATGCTAGCTCAAACAGGAAAGTCCATGAGAGTCTTAGCTCCAAGTTAACAATCAATAAAGCCAAAAGGGGAGCCGTGGCTCAAGTGGTAGAGCACTATAACCTTAAACAAAAAAGCTCTGGGAGCCAGGTGCTGGTGGCTCACACCTGTAATCTTAGCTACTCAGGAGGCTGAGATCTGAGGATTGCTGTTTGAAGCCAGCTGGGGCAGGAAAGTTCTTGAGACTGGTATTTCCAATAAGCTACCAAAAATCTGGAAATTGAGGTGTGGCTCAAGTGGTAGTGTGCTAGCCCTGAGCAAAAGAAGCTCAGGGACAGTGAACTAAGCCCTGGGTACAAGCTGTAGGAGCAACAAAAACCAACAAAAAAAACAAAACCCTGCAGCCTCAGTCTCTGTACAGTGCCACTTGCTTGGCAGCCCAGCTACGTGGGAGGCAAAGAAAGTAGATCTCTTGGGCAAGAGTGCTTGCTTCGTATACATGAAGCCCCAGGTTCAATTCCCCAGCACCACATATATAGAAAATGGCCAGAAGTAGCGCTGTGGCTCAAGAGGTAGAGTGCTAGCCTTGAGCAGAAAGAAGCCAGGGACAGTGCTCAGGCCCTGAGTTCAGTCCCCAGGACTGGCAAAAAGAAAAAAGAAAGAAAGTAGATCTCTTGATTATAGGAGTTTGGGGTCAACTTGGGCAACATAGAACTTTGCTCTAAAAAAATCCTCACAAAAACTAAGCGTGGTGACCAGAGCAAAAAAGCTAAGGGACAGTGCCCAGGCCCTGAGTTCAAGCCCTGAGTGGCAACAACAACCTAAAAAAAGGGGACTGGGGGCTGGGAATGTGGCCTAGTGGTAGAGTGCTTGTCTCATATACATGAAGCCCTAGATTCGATTCCTCAGCACCACATATACAGAAAAAGCCAGATGTGGCGCTGTGACTCACATGGTAGAGCGCTAACCTTGAGCAAAAAGAAGCCCGGGACAGTGCTCAAGCCCCGAGTTCAAGCCCCAGGACTGGCAAAAAAACAAAAAACAAAAAAAGGGACTGGGGTATGGCTAATGTAGTAGAATGCTTTTCTAGCAAGTATAAGGCCCTGAGTTCAAACCCCAGTAATGTTAAAAGTTCAGAGAGGCAGTTCTCCCCTCTCCTTTAGGCTGATGCTAACGGGGCTGGGGTGGATGACTTTTCTGTTCCTTCCACAGGATCCAGGGACCGTCCTTGGTGCCGTGGGCATGATGGATCTGGCCTACGTCTGCGAATGGGAGAAATGGCCCAAGAGTACCTACTGCCCATCTGTGCCATTGGCCTGCGCCTGGTCCTGCCGCAACCTCATTGCCTTTACCACAGACCTCCGCAACGATGACCAGGGTGTGTCCCCTGCTCCTCAGCTGCTGGACTCGCCACCAGCCTGGGTCTAGGTCTGGCAAGGTGGCCTGCATTCCCTGCCCCACCTCCGGGGTACAAAGGGCCAATGTCCTCCCTGGCTAGATACATGGCACGTGGGAGAATAGTTATGTGCAGGTGGACAGGGCTGCAGTGGAGTACATGCAAAGGCTATAACACTTATAACCCAGGTGTCCAGAGCAAATGTGTCACGATGGCTTTCCCCATAAGCCCTTGCGGCGCGTGGTGGCTGTGCCCGGCTTGCCATTGTTCTGCTAATGTGCACTCATTACAGAGAATTGGAGAAGTACAGAAAACCAGGGCAATGAAGCGCTGTGACCCAGTGTGGAGAGATACCCACTCACTCGTCCGGGTCATTCTCTTCCAGCACAACTTCTGTGTCTCTTTCCCTTTTTATTTACTTATTTTGTGTGTTTGTCAGTCCTGGCATGGTGCTGGCACCTGAACTCAGGACATGAGTGCAATCTTTTAGCTTTTTCACTCACAGCTAAGTTACTGCTTGAGCCACAGCGCCATTTCTAGCTTTTTGCTGGTTCATGGGAGATTATGAGGCTCACGGACTTTTCCTGCCTGGGCTAGCTGTTGAACCTTACCTTGATCCTCAGATCTCAGCCTCCTGCATGGCAAGGATGACAGGTGTGAGTCACCGGCGCCCAGCCCCTGTCTGTTTTTAAAGCATGGCTGCAGCCACACAGATGGCCCAGCTCCCACACTAGCAGCAGCCCGTGACCTCCTGGGATCCTCTACTGAGGTCCTTGGCCCCTATGGCTCCATCACTGTGAGAAGGCTGTGTGCCAGCCCAGGGTGACCACGCCTGTCCCCTGCAGACCTGGCTCGCATGATCCACATCCTGGACACAGAGCACCCATGGGACGTGCACTCCATCTGCTCAGAGCACAGCGAGGTCATCACCTGCCTTGAGTGGGACCAGTCAGGTGAGTGGCCAGGGTCTCCCTCACCCCGCACCCTTGACTCCAAATCCCAGAGTAGACTGCACTGCCTTTCCCTGTCAGGCCAGAGCTGGGATGGACTCCTTGGCCTGTGACCATTGTCACTGTGGGTGCCAGCTGCCACATGACACTGCTGTGTTCACAGTCAGTTCCACAGTGTGTCTCATGGCTGCTCCACAAGACTAGCCCTTCCCAGACCTTTCGCAGTTCTGCAGACAGCTGCTCCCGCTCATTTGTGGAGGGTCTGTGACCCTGCTCCTTCTCCACAGGCTCCCGCCTCCTGTCAGCTGATGCTGATGGGCAGATCAAGTGCTGGAGCATGGCGGAACACCTGGCCAATAGCTGGGAGAGCTCAGTGGGAAGCCTGGTGGAGGGGGACCCCATTGTGGCCCTGTCCTGGCTGCACAACGGTGTGAAGCTGGCTCTGCATGTAGAAAAGGTAGGTGTCCCGCCTGAGTGAGTGGGTGCGGTGGGCAGGGTGGTGTCCCCCACACCTGGAAGCCTCTGTGTACACATGAGTGAAAGCTTGCTGTGTAGGGCTGTTTGATGCAGGAGGCTGCCCAGGTTCTAGCTTTGCATTGATGATGCTCTTGGTCACAGAGCCATCTCTGCTGTTCTGCTGGGCTGTTGCATGCACCAATCTGTCCATTCAGAGGTGGGATGGTGGGGCTTTTCTGGGTGGGTAGCATTGGGGTGTCTCTTTCAGAGCCTGGCTCTTGGGCGGCGAGGGAATGGTACTGAGGTAACAAGGGTAAGGCAGTGAACTGGTTGCATGCCACAGCCAGGCAAATGCAGAGGGACAAGAGCCTGGATGGGCAGGCAGGAGACTGGAGGCATGTGAGCAGCAAGGGTGCCTGGGCACAGCGGGCTCTCAGAAGCTCAGCCACCCTGGCTCTGCTCAAGGACAACAGGTATAAAGGTGTGTCATGCAGCTCTCTGGCCTTGTGTGTTCATGCCTCAAGTGGGTATAAGAACTCACAGATTGGGGCTGGAAATATGGTCTAGTGATAAGAGTGTCGCCATGTATGCATGAAGCCCTGGTTCTATTCCTCAGCACCACATCTATAGAAAAAGCCAAAAGTGGCACTGTGGTACAGTGCTAGCCTTGAGCAAAGAGAAGCCAGGGACAGTGCTCAGGCCCTGAGTTCAAGCCCCAGGACTGGCAAAAACAGAGAACTCACAGATTGAGCCAGGTGTCAATACCTCACACCTGTATCTCAGCTCCCCAGGAAGCTGAGATCTGAGAATCATGGCTCCAAGCCAGCCTAGGCCAAAAAGTTCTTGAGACCCTTGCTTTTGTTTTTTATTTTTTGTCAGTGGTGGGGCTTGAACTCTAGTCCTGGGCACTGTCCTTGAGCTTCTTTGTGCTCAAGGCTAGTGCTCTAGTATTTGAACCCCAGCACCGCTTTGGTTTTTTTTTTTTTTTTTGCCAGTCCTGGGGCTTGGACTCAGGGCCTGAGCACTGTCCCTGGCTTCTTTTTGCTCAAGGCTAGCACTCTGCCACTTGAGCCACAGCGCCACTTCTGGCCATTTTCTGTATATGTGGTGCTGGGGAATCGAACCCAGGGCCTCATGTATATGAGGCAGGCACTCTTGCCACTAGGCCATATCCCCAGCCCCACCGCTTTGGTTTTTGAGTGGTTTATTGGAAATAAGAGTCTCATGGTGACTTTTCTACCCACCTGTCTTCCAGCCACATCTTCAGATCTCAGTCTCCTGAGTAGCTATGATTACAGGCGTGAGCCACCAGCCCTTGTTTTTTTTTTTTTTTTTTTTTTTTTTTTTTTTTTTTTGGCCAGTCCTGGGCCTTGGACTCAGGGCCTGAGCACTGTCCCTGGCTTCTTCCCGCTCAAGGCTAGCACTCTTCCACTTGAGCCACAGCGCCGCTTCTGGCCATTTTCTGTATATGTGGTGCTGGGGAATCGAACCTAGGGCCTCGTGTATCCGAGGCAGGCACTCTTGCCACTAGGTTATATCCCCAGCCCAGCCCTTGTTTTTAAGCTCTTGTCTCAAAAAGCCAGATGTGGAGCTGTGGCTCAAGTGGTAGAGTATGAGCACTGAAGGAAAAAGCTAAGGGAGACTGAGTTCAAGCCCTAGGAGTTAAAGTCCTAGTATCAGAAAGAAAAAGAAAAGGCTGTGTATTGTACATTCATGTAAAATGCCAGAAAAAAACACAAAGCTAGGAGCTCCTGTCATACCACAGCTGCCAGGGAGGGACAGGTCAGGACACACGGGCTCTGGGCTGGGGTCAGTGGCTCTGTAGAGATGGTTCTAGTTTCCACAGTAGCATATTTAGAGAACTGGGATCCTAAAAAAAAACAGTGGGTTTAGCCAAGTAATTTAGATGACCATGCTGGAGCTGTGGCTCAAGTGGTAGAGGGTCAGCCTTGAGTAGTGCCCAGGCCTTGAGTTCAAGCCCCAGGTCTGGCACCAAAAAGATCAACCAGTGCCTCATAGCACTTCTAAGAGTCTGCAAAGTGCATTCCCTCAATAAACAGTCCCCAGTCTCCTCCACCTGTCTGTTCTTTCTTTCTTTCTTTCTTTCTCTTTTCTTTTCTTTTCTTTTCTTCTTCTTTTCTTTTCTTTTCTTTTCTTTTCTCCCCTTCCTTCCTTCCTTCCTTCCTTCCTTCCTTCCTTCCTTCCTTCCTTCCTTCCTTCTTTCCTTCTTTGTTTCTTTGTCAGTTCTGGGGCTTGAATTCAGAGCCAGGGCACTGTCCCTGAGCTTCTTTTGCTCAAGGCTAGTGCTTTACCACTTGAGCTACAGTACCTCTTCCAGCCTTTTCTGTGTATGTGCTACTGAGGAATTGAACTCAGGGCTTCATGCCAGCTAGGCCAGCACTCTACCACTAAGCCACATTCCCAGCCCCCTACTTGTTCTTGCAAATGACATTTTAATACATACAGCTCAGCTTACTTGTGTACCTACTGTGTGCTTCTTGTCTCCTCCTGGACACTTAGGCAACAGGTTTCGCCCCAGGGAACTGGACACTACTGAGGTCCAGGAAAAGTTCTTAGTGTGTATGTGGACCCATTTAATCCCCACCATGGGAGCTATAGATGTCACTGCTCCCATCTTCCAGAAGAGGAGACAGTGGCCCCATCCCCGTTCTCCTGGGGTTTGCACATCCTCTGAGCTCAGCTTCATGCTTGCTGCCCCTGCCCCCTCATTCCTGCCTGGCGTTTTGTGTGGGGACAGCTCTGGGTCCTAGAAGCACACCCTGAAAGTGTCCCCTCACTCCCCTCTCTGTGCAGTCAGGCGCGTCCAGCTTCGGGGAGAAGTTCTCCCGGGTCAAGTTCTCGCCGTCGCTCACCCTGTTTGGCGGCAAGCCCATGGAGGGCTGGATTGCTGTCACCGTTAGTGGCCTGGTCACCGTGTCCCTGCTCAAGCCCAGCGGGCAGGTGCTGACGTCCACCGAGAGCCTGTGTCGGCTGCGAGGCCGCGTGGCGCTGGCGGACATCGCCTTCACGGGTGGTGGCAACATTGTGGTGGCCACGGCGGATGGCAGCAGCACATCACCAGTGCAGTTCTACAAAGTGTGTGTGAGCGTGGTGAGTGAGAAGTGCCGCATCGACACAGAGATCCTCCCCTCGCTCTTCATGCGCTGCACCACCGATGTCAACCGCAAGGACAAGTTCCCTGCCATCACCCACCTCAAGTTCCTGGCCCGCGACATGTCGGAGCAGGTGAGCCACGGAAACTGGTGCAGGCCTGACAGTCTCTGCTTGTGGGATCCATGGCCTGACACAGGCCCCCTGGACTTCCAGAAGGATCTGCTCCCACCTGTCTGTCCCTGTCCCCTGGAGGCCACATCCTCCCAATAGCAATGCTGTGTCTCACAGTCTCCCCACCTCCTCCTCCTCCTGCCTCCCTCTTAGGAGGTGCCAGGATGACCCCCAGCTCAGGATCCTTAGTTTGATTGCACCTTTTTTTTTTTGGCCAGTCCTAGGCCATGAACTCAGGGCCTGAGCACTGTCCCTGGCTTCTTTTTTGCTCAAGGCTAGCACTCTGCCACTTGAGCCACAGCGCCACTTCTGGCCATTTTCTGTATATGTGGTGCTGAGGAATCAAACCCAGGGCCTCATGTATACAAGGCAAGCACTCTTGCCACTAGGCCAAATTCCCAGCCCCTGTCCCTGGCTTCTTTTTGCTCAGGGCTAGCGCTCAACCACTTGTACCACAGCACCACTTCCGGCTTTTTCTGTGTATGTGGTGCTGAAGAATTGAACCCAGGTCTTCATGCAAGCTGGGCAAGCACTCTACCACTAAGCCACATTTCCAGCCTTAATTTTTTTTAAACTTTGTTTGTTGTTCTTTTTTTCATTGTTATTTTTGTTTTGTGCCAATTCTAGGGCTTGAACTCAGGGCCTGGCCTCTGTCCCTTAGCTTTTCTTTACACAAGCCTGGCACTTTAATACTTGAGCTGTACCTTCATTTTCAGCTTTTTGGTGGTTCATGGATTTTCCTGCCCAGGCTGGCTTTGAACTGTGATCCTCAGATCTCAGCCTCCTCCATAGCTAGGATTACAGGTGTGAGCCACCCGCGCCTGGCTTGATTGCATCTTCAGGGTCCGCTCTGCCAGGCAAAGTAAAACAGCCATAGGTCTTGGGATCCGGCCGGATAGGCCTGTCTTGGGGGCCAATACTGCCCTCCAGCTTTCCTGGGTTCTGGTTGTCATCATGAATCAATTCAAAGCTCCTGTCATGTTTGCTCTCCATGCCCTGCAACCAGGCAGGGACCATCCATGCAGACGTCCACCGTCCTGTTCAGCCTCTACCACTGACATGGGTGGGCTGGTGCAGAGCAGGCTGGACTCCATGGTAGGCCTACGGCCGGGGCTCACAGGGCACGTGCCCCACTGAACCCCTGTGAGGACCCAGGGCTCAGGGCATGGATAGCCTGGCCCTGGCCCTCACTGAGCTGCCTTCTAGGTGCTCCTGTGTGCATCCAGCCAGACAAGCAGCCTGGTGGAGTGCTGGTCCCTACGGAAGGAGGGGCTCCCTGTGAACAACATCTTCCAGCAGATCTCTCCCGTGGGTAAGTGTCCGCAGGCAAGAGTCTCCCGTGGGTGAGTTGTTTCTTACGAGTGGATGAGTCTCTGTGGGTGGGAGAGTCTTTCTTGGAGCCACAGGAGTCCCTGCCTGCCTCCAGAGGGCACCTGGGGGCTTGCGGTCATGGGGATGAATGCAGGGCTTTGGGCATGTTTGGCAAATGTCCTACACTCACTGCCCCCTGCCCTGGGGCACTGGCTTTTGTATGCACCTCAGCTGTTCCTTCTCTTCAAGTTCTGAGGAGGCGATTGTTGTCTTGGTGTACTTGAGGAAAAATAGTATTGCTAACCCCAATTGTCCAGCCAGCTGACAGTGGGGAGCCGTCAGAATGGTTGATGCAAAGGTCCTGGGACAGGGGCTGGGAATATGGCCTAGTGGCAAGAGTGCTTGCCTCATATACATGAGGCCCTGGGTTCGATTCCTCAGCACCACATATACAGAAAATGGCCAGAAGTGGCGCTGTAGCTCAAGTGGCAGAGTGCTAGCCTTGAGCAAAAAGAAGCCAGGGACAATGCTCAGGCCCTGAGTTCACGGCCCAGGACTGGCCAAAAAAAAAAAAAGGTCCTGGGACAGGAGAGCAGTGGGCAGAAGCAGGGCAAATTGGTGACAGGGAAGATCAGAAGTCTACGCAGGCTAACAGCCATGAGGTACTTTTTCCTAAAAGTTGTGCCATCTCAAAACCGTGGTTGGAGAGGAAGTTGAGGCTCAGAGGGACTCAAAGGCTTTTGCTAAGCAAGGACCTCTCCCATCCCCAATCTCTCTTTTAGCCCTTCCTCCGATAAACCCTCCTAGGAGACCTGACACCCTCCCTGGCACACATCCTGGGAGAGCTCCTGCCTGGCTGGCTGCCTGCTGAGATGTTGTGCAGCAGATGAAAGTCAGCCAGGCCTCCCGTTGATTAACACTAATGGGTCCTTGAGTGGCTGGGCATTCAGGGGCAGGAGTCAGAAGCCACTAATGAAGCTGTGTCAAGAGGCCCCTCGTGACTCTGCGCCTGGCTGCAGGCTGGTTACGTAAAGGGCCTATTGTGGCTGCCAGAGTGATTCAGTGTAAAGCTGGTCCAGGCCTCCCCCAGCATATGAGTCACCAGGCCTCGCCGGCTCACTGACGCCACCTGCCTCCTGGCCACCGGCCTTGTCCCCAGGCTGTCGCCTCTGTCTTGTGCAGGCTCCTGCCTCCAGCCTGACACAGCTCCCCTCACCCAGGGCGCCACCCAGTGGGCAGGCGCCACCCCAAAGCCTCGTGTTCTAGAGGGGAGGGAGATGACAACCCTGTCATCTAGAAGCCTGGATGCCAGCTGTGTGGGTCCTTGTCACTGCTTCCTGCTGGCTGCTGGGGTCTGTTACCGTCCCCATGAGAGACTGACGTCCACAGGGCAGACCATCTCCCATCGCCTCCCACTCTGAGGGCTCAGCTGCGGTGCCTGTTTTTGTTTGGGGAATTTTGGGTGGGGTGGGCCCAGGGACTCCACATGCCAGGCAGGGGCTATGTACAGATCCTGATGGCTCTTTGAGGTCTAACCCACCTCCCACTCTGCCTGCCAGGCCCCTGCTCTCTCTCAGCCTCAGGATATCCCTCTAGGGACCTTTGGCCTCTGGCTAGGCGCAGCTGACTGTCCCTCATGGGCCTGCATCACACTCGGGGGTGGGATCCCCACAGCCAGGTCAGACCATCACAGGCTTGCTGGTGGGCAGGCTTCCACCTAAGGCTTTAGACCAGAAACTGAAAACCTACTTGAACTGGCTAGGGGCAAGCAGGGTCTCTAGGCTGCACGGCCTTGAGGTCTGCTGGTGGCCAATCGGGAGGGTCTCCATCAGTCTCACTCTCCTGCTTTGCATAAAATTGCAGGACTGAATCCCATTGGCCCACCCCTGAACCCATTAGGTGGGCCTGAAGCACTCTTGATTGGCCAAGCCAGGGTCTTCTTCCTGGGTCAGGGAAGGGGTGATTGGACACTGGCACCATTACCACTTTCAGTCTGACCCTGTTGTCCCTCCATTTCTCCTCATCTATGGTTCCAGTCGGTGACAAACAGCCCATGATCCTTAAATGGCGTATCCTGTCAGCCACCAATGACCTGGACCGTGTGTCAGCTGTGGCACTGCCCAAGCTGCCCATCTCGCTCACCAACACTGACCTCAAGGTGGCCAGCGATACCCAATTCTACCCTGGCCTCGGTATGCTGGGCTCAGAAACAGCTCTCACAATCCTGGGTGGGTCTGGTCACCAGGAGGTAAGCTCTGAGGGCTGTGGGCCCCTGGCCTGGCCTTGAGTCGCCTCTGGTGGGAAGGCTAGCCTCGTTAGCGGAATCCAGAGGCCTGTGATGCCTCGGACCAGAAGTTGCATCCCTTAATATATAAAGAGCTATTGCAGATCACTAAGGCAGAGGCTGGGAATGTGGGTCAGAATCCCTTTCTGGAAAAGCAGCATGCAGTGACCACAGTGTGGATCCTGACGTCCAAGCCCACGTGCATGGTGGGCTCCCAGGACAGAGACTTAGTTTGCTCAGCTGTTAAGGGAGAGCGTGTCTGTGACTCGGGCCCTTTCTTCCCCAGAGCTTGCTTGCTCTCTTCCTATTGACTGAAAAGGACACTTGTGAATGTCTGCATGTGCCTGGGGGCCTTTACCTGAAGCTCCCAGAGACCCCACCTGCTAAAGTGACAGCAGAGCCCAGCATGGCTGTTGGCCAATCATGTAGCTTTCAGGGGACAAGTGGGAGGATTGAGAGCAGCTGGCAGTTGTCCGTGCCGTGCCAGATGGCTTGCTCTAGGAGCTGCCAGCCCTCAGGCAGCACAGCTCCTCCTGACCTCTGGTCTTGCCCCTGCCATGGTGAGGTTCTTGGATCTAGACAAGGGGCTATGGGGGAACATGGCTGGAGCCTGAAGCCCTCGTTCTCAGGATCCTGTTAGCACAGGGTGTGAGAAGAACAGCTGCTCTTCCCCACAGCTGAGGCTGCTTTCCCCCAGGGTCCAGAGCTGGGGGACCCGGGGCACTGGTTCTTCCCATGCCCTGACCCCATACCCATGTCCCCAGGGTTGGCGCTGGCGTTCCATGATGGCAGTGTGCATATCGTGCACCGGCTGTCCCTGCAGACCATGGCTGTGTTCTACAGCTCCGCAGCCCCACGCTCCTTGGACGAGCCTGCCATCAAGCGCCCTCGCACCACAGGCCCCGCCGTCCATTTCAAGGCCATGCAGCTATCGTGGACCTCTCTGGCCCTCGTGGGCATTGACAACCACGGAAAGGTGCGTGCCAGCCCACATGTCGGAGCAGACTGCCGGAGGGGCTTCTGAGGGAGGGAAGGCACCGTGAGCCCCTCCCTGCCCCATTAGCGGGCACTGACCTCCAGCCTTCCCTGTCCTATGTGGGGGTCCGAGGGGCCAGCTGAGGTGGACACCTCACGTCACCTCACAGCATCCCATGAGGCCACACTGCAGCCTGATGTGCGCTGAGTGCAGTTAGGGTAAAGGACAAGCATCCTAGGTGTGCATGTACCATGCGTGCCACCCACTTGAGTGCTACAGGAAACAGCCCCTCCCCACAGCCACACAGGTCCCCAGAGGCCCACATCTGGTCCCCATACATTGTAGCTAACCTGTGGCATGGCCCAGCCCTAGCGATCTCTGTCTGGCAAGAGTCTGATCTGCTGCCGTCTCTGCAGACACGTTGCTACTCCTGATGGTTTTGCGCCAACACTATCACCAGGCCTCTAGAGCTATGGCATTGATTTTTGCCCTTGAACTCAGAGCCTTGCACTCTCTTCTGTCTTTTTACTCAAGGCTGGTGCTCTACCACTTGATCTATACCTCCCCTCCTGGCCTTTATAAGCTGAGCACCGGTCACTCACGTCTGTCATCCTAGCTACTCAGGAGGCTGGAATCTAAACATCACGGTTCCAAGCCAGGCAGGGCAGGAAAGTCTGTGAGACTCTTTATCTCCAATGAACCACCAAAAATCTGAAAGTAGAGCTATGGCGCAAGTGGTGGGGCACTGGCATTGGGCTGGTGTTCCTGCAGTTTGCACATAGGGCCCTGCCCTTGCTTGTCCAGGTCCCCTTCTACTTGAGCCCCTCGAATGAGAAATCAGCTGTGCCCCTGGCTGCGCAGTGCTGTCCAGGGCCCTGCCACTCCAACCAGTCACACACAGGGCTGGGGGGGCCCTCCCTGAGAGCTGTGGGCAGGGGTGGGATGCACACTCCCACCCCCACCCCGCCTCACCTTGCTGCCTCCCACAGCTTAGCATGCTGCGCATCTCCCCCTCCCTGGGCCACCCCCTGGAGGCCAAGCTGGCCCTGCAACACCTGCTCTTCCTGCTGGAGTACTGCATGGTGACCGGCTATGACTGGTGGGATATCCTGCTACACGTGCAGCCGGGCATGGTGCAGAGCCTGGTAGAGAAGCTGCATGAGGAGTACATGCGTCAGAAGCCCGCCCTGCAACAGGTGGGCTCTTCCCAGGTCCCGGCGGGGCGTGGGGGGGGTCCCCTCCCTGCTCACAGGGAGCTCCTTGGCAACAAACCAGCCATGAGGACCAATGGATCCCCAAACAGTTAAAGGTTTCAAACCCGGTGCAGGTGAATCTTCGGTGGAGGCAGTCCTGGGGCTCTGAGTGTGAGACTCTGGGTTCTAGACCCAGTAGTACAATCAAAAATGGTTCCCAGGCAGACCCTAGTGGCTCACACCTATAATTCTAGCTACTCAGGAAGCTGAGATGTAAGGATCATGGTTCGAGGCTAGCCCAGGCAGGACAGTTCGTGAGACTCTTACTCATCACCAGAAAACCAGAAGTGGAGTTGTGGCTCAAAGTGGTAGAGTGCTTACCCTTGAGTACCCTTGAGTAAAAGAGCTCAAGGAGAGCTCCTAGACCTTGAATTCAAGCCCCACCATCCACAAAAAAAAAAAAAAAAAAGCTAGGAGATAGAGCCCTAGCCCTGAGTTCAAGTCCTAGTACCAGCTCAAGGAAACAAGACAAAGCAATGAGTGGTTCTCAGGAAGGACTTGGGGGACAGAAATCCTGTGAGTGGTGGGCTCCGAGGTGACAGGAGTGACACTGGTGATGGCTGACACTGCCACTTACAGCCCCACCTGTGTGGAACCCCATAGTGTCTTACACTGTCTTTCCTACCAGACAGCAATGTGGGCCCTCAGAGACTCCACAGCTTCCAGCCTGGCGACAGCCACTCATGTCCCCAGGCATCACTGAGTGCCACCACTGTGGGGGGGTGGTCACTCAGGTCCAGCAGCCAGGGCCTCTCACTGCTCATCTGGTCATAAGGAGAGGCTCCCTGGTGGTCCAAGCCGGGTGAATCAGATGGTGCCAGCCCTGGGTGGGCATCCCTGGGCAGCCTGGCTGCCCACTGACTGCCCTGCCCCACCAGGTCCTCTCCACGCGCATCCTGGCCATGAAGGCCTCACTGTGCAAGCTGTCGCCCTGCACAGTGACCCGTGTGTGCGACTACCACACGAAGCTCTTCCTCATGGCCATCAGCTCCACGCTCAAGTCCCTGCTGCGCCCCCACTTCCTCAACACGCCCGACAAGAGTCCCGGCGACCGGCTGGCCGAGATCTGCGCCAAGATCACCGATGTGGGTGGGTGATGCCTGGCTGCTTCCGGCTTCCTTTCATTCCTGTCTGCAGAGGGATTTGGGTCCATGGTGGAAAGGTTATGCCAAAGCTCACAGAGGATAGCCTCCCCAGGTGCGCTGCTGAACCTCAACCTCACCCCCTCCTATTTGGGAGGCAGTACTGGGGCTTCAACCGAGGTCCTGATGCTTGCTAGGCAGGCACTCAGCACCTGAGTCACACCCCCGCAGCCCTTCTGTGCTTTAGCTATTTTTTTCAGGTAGGGTGTCATGTTTCCCCAGGGGCTGGCCTCTGACCTCAGTTCCCAGGTCAGTGCTGCAATGCCCAGCTTGCTCATCCAGATAGGCTTTTGCTAACTTCCTGCCTGGGCTGGCCTCCAACCACCATCCACCAAAGCTAGGAAGACAATACCAGGTCCATCATTTTTCTCTTTTAAAAATGTATATTTCTAAGCCAGGTGCTGGGTGGCTCACACCTATAATCCTAGCTACTCAGGAGGCTGCAATCCAAGGATCACAGTTCAAAGCCAGCACAGACAGCAAAGTGTCTGACTCCTAGCTCCAGTTAACTACCAGAAAACCAGAAGTGGCGCTGTGGCTCAAAGTAGTAGAGCCCTAGCCTTGAGGAAAGGAGTTCAGGGACAGCACCCAGGCCCTGAGTTCAAGCCCCATGACCAACAAAAAAGTGTGTGCGTGTGTGTGTATGAGTCAGTTTTTTATTGTCAAGGTGATGTACAGAGGGCTTACAGTTACATAGTTAAGGTAGTGAATACATATACATTTCTTGTCATACTTGTTAACCCCTTCCTCATTTTTCTCCCTCCTTCCCTCTTCCCAATCCACCTACCCGCCCTTGCAGAAAAGTATATTTCTTTAGCCAGGTGCTGGGGGCTCATGCTTGTAATACTAGCTACTTAAGAGGCTGAGATCTGAGGATCATTGTTCAAAGCCAGCCCAAGCAAGAAAATCTGTGAGACTCATTCCCAATGGGCCACCATAAATCTGGAAATAGAGCTATGGTTCAAGTGGTAGAATGCAAACCTTGAGCAAAAGAAGCTCAAGCATAGTTCCCCAGCCCTGAGTTCCAATTCTAGTAACTAGTACCAAAATAAATTTAAATATATATATTTCTTAAACTGAAGGTGCCACTCAAGTGGAGCATTTTTTCACCTCATTCATGAGACCCCAAAAAAGCACCTGGGCTGGTGGTCTCCAGACCCCCTTTTCCCCACACAGACACCCTCACCCAACCTCTGTATCCGGGCTTTTTCTGTGGCATTCCACACACTCCAGCCTCCCAGTTGCAAATAACTCAGTCACACAGAGGCCTTCCAGCCAAGAGCTAGGTGCTTTGTGATTTCTATTTTATTTTTGGGTAGTGCTAGGGATTGAACCCAGGACCTTGCAAATTTAGGCAACAATTGTTATCACTAAGTTATAGCCCCAGCCCTTAGTTGTGAAGCAGTCTTACAAGGTAGCCCAAGCTGGCCTCAAATTCTCCATCCTTCTGCCTCAGCCTCCCAAGCACTGGGATTACAGGTGTGTACTACCACACCCTGCTTATGTGTGATTATTCCAGTAGGATCATCCTGTGATCTACCTGGGAGGTATCTGCTGGGGGTCTGATAGGTGCTGGGGGACGGGTGCTGGCAGCTGCAGGAGGCAGAGGTCTTCCTACACAGAGCTCACCCTCAAGGTGGGACGAGTGGTCCTCAGAGGAGTAGAGTCTGGGTCCCTGCAAAGGCACCCAGGTATGCAGAAGCCTGGAGGTCAGGGGGGCTGAAAGAAAGGCCCTGAGCCCTTCTGCTGGCCCTCTGCCTAAAGCCTGCATCAACCATGCCACCACTGGCCTAGGTGAGTTCAGCACATGGCAGATTGGAGGATGGGGGTGGGGAGTGAAGGGGCTGGTGGGGGGCAGCTGAGTCAGCCCACCTGCACATTGCACACCTCACTCTCCCGAGGGCCTGGGCACCCCTGACCACCCCGCACTTGTCTCCTTGCAGACATCGACAAGGTCATGATCAACCTCAAGACGGAGGAGTTTGTGCTGGACATGAACACGCTCCAGGCACTGCAGCAGCTCCTGCAATGGGTGGGCGACTTTGTGCTCTACCTGCTGGCCAGCCTGCCCAACCAGGTGTGTGGTCTGGCCCCCCTCCTGCTCCCAAAGCCCTCCCTCCTCTCCAAAGCCCTGCCCACAGTCCCTGATGCCTCTGAACTCTGCTTCTGATCCCTCTTCACTTCCTGATCCCACCTTCGCCTCTCAAGGACGTTTCCTGTCCTCCCTCCTTCCATACCCAACCAGTTTAGTTTGTTTTGTGTCAGTCTTGGGGCTTGAACTCAGGGCCTGGGTACTGTTCCCTAGCATTTTCTGTTCAAAACGGACACTCTACCACTTGAGCCACGGCCCCACCTCCAGTTTTTTGGTGGTGAAATAAGAGTCTTATGGCCTTTCCTGCTTGGGCTGGCTTTGAACCTGATCCTCACCTGATTACAGGCATAAGCCACCAGCCCCTGGCTCATCCCTAACTTTAGCCCTGAGGTTTGAGGACACAGGACAGGACAAGTCGCACACAGCTGCCTCTTTGCCCACCTCCCCTCCCCCCCAGCCCCCCAGGTGCATGTGTCCATTTGGCTTGTGGGCTGTGTGTCCCTCCATCTCCCTCAGTCAAGACACAGAGGCCCCTCCCCGCCTCTGTGGGGTCACGGACTGGGAGCCTTGCTTCCCCTCAGTCCCACAATCCCAGTGAGTCCTGCCAACACTGCTCTCTGGTGTCTTTCAGCCAGGTCCCCAGCACTGTAGACACCGGGGCCAGGTGCTGCAGGCCCTTGCCCCCACCTGCTGCTCCATGGCAGCCCGGGGCCATACATGGCTGTTTCCCACATGGAGCGTTTCTGCCCACAGGGCTCCCCGCTGCGGCCCGGCCACAGCTTCCTGCGAGACGGCACCTCGCTGGGCATGCTGCGAGAACTGATGGTTGTCATCCGCATCTGGGGCCTGCTCAAGCCCAGCTGCCTGCCCGTGTACACGGCCACCTCGGATACCCAGGACAGCATGTCCCTGCTCTTCCGTCTGCTCACTAAACTGTGGATCTGCTGTGAGGCTCTTCCTCCCATCTTCCCCCCAGAATTTAAGTCCTGGATGTCTCCCTACCAGAATATAAGCCCTGCAGTTAGAAACAGCTCTGTCTTGACGCTTACCACACCCCAGCACTGGTCCCCGCAGGTGTGGGTGATCCTTGGCCACCGGCGCCATAGGTGTGTTGGGTTACCACGTGAGGCATGACTGGGCAGCCAGGCTGTATTTCTTGCGTCCCTGTGTCCGGTCATGGCACTGCCCTCAACAGTGTCAACTGAGTGGTGGCCAGGTTCCTGTTTCACAGAGAAGAACTTTCCCAGGGCCCCAAGCAAGGCAGGGAGTGCAGAGCCATACTGAATAGAGGCATAGGGCCCCATCAAACCTCAATCCTCCAGATCTCAGTTGGCTGTAGTGTGGGCAGGCTGCTGAGAACAGTGCTCCCCCATTCTCCTTCCTGTAGGCCGTGATGAGGGCCCAGCTAGTGAGCCTGATGAGGCACTGGTGGACGAATGCTGCTTACTGCCCAGCCAGCTGCTCGTGCCCAGCTTGGACTGGCTGCCCGCCAGCGACAGCCTAGTTAGCCGCCTGCAGCCTAAGCAACCGCTTCGTCTGTTCTTTGGCCGGGCACCCCCACTTCCTGGCAGTGCTACCACCCTGCAGCTGGATGGCCTGACCAGGTATGTGCCACCCCTGCCCATCTGTGCCCATGCTCCCTCTGGGAAACTTCTTCCCTCCCTGCCCACTTCCTCCTTCACGCCTGCTCCTGGGCCTTTGCATGGCCCACCAGTCTCTGGAGAAGGTTCCTCCATGATCTGTCATCTTCCCCCAGGACCCTTGTGGGCAGTTTCTTCTCCCAAGTCCCTGTGTTACCCAGGGCTTCCAGCACCTTCCAGGGCTGAGCATGCATGGAAGCAAGTCTTAATCTCAAATATATAGTCCTTATCTGAGCTGTGGCATTGAAAGAAAGGAGCCCAGCTAGAGGCTCACGCCTACCATCGTAGCAACTCAGGAAGGAGGCTGAGATCAGAGGATCCAGATGTGAAGCCAGACAGGGCAGAAAAGTCTGTGAGACTGCCCCAAAGAGCCAGCAAAAAGCCAGAACTGGAAGCATGGCTCAAGTGGTAGAGCACCAGCTGTGACAAGGCCATGACTTCAAGCCTCAGAAGTAGCAAGAAAAAGAAAATTCTGACATCTTTGGGGCTTTGAAGCCTTCCAGCCTGTGGCTTGTACATATAATTGTGATTTCCCTTCATTTTATTTATTTGGCAACACTGGAGATAGTCTACAGGCTTGCACTGTTAGGCGAGTGCTACCCACTGGGCTGCGCCCCACCCTCACGTGTGTGCCTGTGTGTGTGTATGTGTGTATGCGCACGTACACACGCCAGTACTGGTGCTTGAGCTTATTGCCTCATGTTCTCGCTAAGCTTTCCCTCTCACGGTTGGCATTCTGCTACTTGAAACCACACCTCTGCTCCAGTCCAGCATTTTACTGGTTAACTGGAGATGAAGTATCATAGTCTTTCTTTCTTTTTTTTTTTGGTCAAGGTTGGCTTTGAACTTTGATCCACCACATCTTGGCCTCCTGGGTGTCTAGGATTACAGACATGAACAGGTTTTTGTTTGGTTTTGTGTTAGTCCTGGAGCTTGAACTCAGGGCCTGGGCTCTCTCCCTGAGCCTCTTTTTGCTCAAGGCTAGTGCTCTACCACTTGAGCCACAGCGCCACTTCCAGCTTTTTGGTAGTTGATTGGAGATGAGTCTCACAGACTTTCCTGCCCAAGCTGACTTGGAACCACAGCCCTCAGATCTTAGCCTCATGAGTAGCTGGGATTACAGCGTGAGCCCCTGCTCCTGGCTCCATGGACGTCTTTGCCATGTTGCCCCACTGGGGGTACAGAGGGTGGCAACCCCAGCCCTGATTCCTCCCACTCTTCTCACTCCATCCCAGGGCACCTGGCCAGCCCAAGATTGACCACCTGCGGAGGCTGCACCTGGGCGCCTACCCCACAGAGGAGTGCAAGGCCTGCACCAGGTGAGGGAGCACCCTTCTGATGCTCTGGGCTGCTGAGATGAAGCCTGGAGGTCTGCAGGGATCCAGGCACCTTGGGGTGGGGGGACCTGCCTGTCCTTCCCTGTCCCCCTGAGAATCCAGAAGTCTGATGTGGCAAATAATTGATGGCTCAGCAACCTTGGGCTGCCACAAAAAAGGCTCCAACACCACATGACCCAGTGTGGCCAAGCAAGCTGGGCTCACTCAGGCTGTCTCTCCTTCCTGCACGGAGTGGCCAGGGATGTCCTGGGAGCAGGGAACTTCATCCCTAGGGCAGGGGAATAGCATGTGTGAAGGCTGGAGGCGGGTGGAGCAGGCTAGAGGAGCATGGTGTACAATGTCCCCTGCCCCCGGTTCCCCCAGGTGCGGCTGCGTCACCATGCTCAAGTCACCCAACAAGACGACAGCTGTGAAGCAGTGGGAACAGCGGTGGATAAAGAACTGTCTGTGTGGGGGGCTCTGGCGGAGGATACCCCTAAGCTACTCCTGAAACTGGGACACTGTCTCCACCGGGAATAGATTGACCAGGCCCGGGATGCCATCCCTTATCCTGACGAAGGCCACACCCGGTGCCCTGCTGCTGTTCTGGTGGCTGGGTGGC
Organism: Perognathus longimembris pacificus; assembly: GCF_023159225.1. Lineage (NCBI taxonomy): Eukaryota > Metazoa > Chordata > Mammalia > Rodentia > Heteromyidae > Perognathus > Perognathus longimembris. The sequence goes on from NC_063163.1 coordinate 65,597,390, forward strand.
CTGGCGGTCACTGCCAATGCCTCCATCACTGGCCAAAGCCAGAGAGACTCAGTAAAGCTCCTGGCTCAGCTCAGCCCCAAAGCACCGCGTCTTCTCTGTCTCAGCCGCAGCCCAGGCGTCCCCTTGGGCCACCAGACTGTGTCCAGGTGCTCCAGGCTGTGGCAGGGAGCAGCCAGGCTAGTTCCAAGGAGTGTCCTTTAAAAGGCTTCTGGTTAGCCAGGAGCCGAGGATTCATGGCTGTAAGATCGGGACTGGGAATGTGGCTTAGCGGTAGAGTGCTTGCTTAGCATGCATGACGCCCTGGGTTCAATTCCTCAGTACACAGAAAAAGCCAGAAGTGGCACTGTGGCTCAAGTGGTAGAGTGCTGGCCTTGAGCAAAAAGAAGCCAGGGACAGTGCTCAGGCCTTGAGTTCAACCCCCAGGACTGGCAAAAAAGAAAGCTGAGATCTGAGGATTGCGGTTTGAAGCCAGCCCAGGCAGGACAGTTCATGAGCCTGTTACCTCCAATGACCCAGCAAAAAGTAGCAAGTGGTACTGTCACTTAAGTGGTAAAACAGTAGCTACAGCAAAAAAAAAAGCCTAGTGAGAAGACAAGGCCCTGACAGGACCTGCACGCACACACACACACACACACACACACACACACACACAAGCCAAAAAAACACACATGAACTGTTCCCGGCAGAAGTGGAGGCCATGGAAAGTGCCACTTGGGCCTTCTGCCTTGGCCTGCCTCCAATGCCCAAAGAAGCTGGACGGAATAAATAAATGTGCCTCAGGCCTCTGTTGTCCCCGTGGTTCTGTGTGGCCTTTGGCCTTGGCACTGTGCCACTTGGGTGCCCACACTGATGGAGCACTGAGCAAATGCCAGGGCAGGGAGCCCACACGGGCAGAAGATTGGCATGGGCGGGTGAGGTCCCCCAGCCTCTCTCTGCCTTGCATCTCTCCAATCACAGTGGGGGGCTCTGGGTTTCTGGGCTCAGCTGGCTCAAGTCGGTGGGGGTTCTGTCTTCCCACAGCAACCAGGCACTTGGTGGTGATGTCTGCGGGCTGGCCTGCCAGTCCCCTGCTGGCTTGTATGGTCCCTGGTAATTACTCCAGCCTTATTTCTGGAACCTGAGGGTCAGCACCCCATGGAGGAGGAGTGCAGGTCGCAGGTGGCCTGTGGGGGTGCAGGACCTGCCGCCTGCGTGTGGTCTGCCTTATGTGCAGCGGGGGCGGCCTCAGGATGGTAGAACCCACTGCGTGGCAGGATTGAGTGGATGGGGCCCCCTGAGGGCCGAGGATGGGAGTGGGCCCTGGTCAGCTCAGAACATGTCCTGACCTCACACCTGTGCTGAGGCTCTGCGGCTCCTCCAGCGACACCCACCAACCTGGCCTCCCACCCTTAATGTCATGCTAGGGGCCCAGAGCTCCACAGTGAGGGTGTTTGGGTTTTTTGTTTGTGCCTGTCCTGAGGCTTGAACTCAGAGGCTGGGTGCTGTCCTTGAGCTTTTCTGCTCAAGGTTAGTGCTCTACCACTTGAGCCACAGCTCCACTTTGGTTTTCTGGTGGTTAACTGGAGATGACAGGTTTTTCTCCCCAGTCTGGCTTTGAACTTTGATCCTCACATCTCAGCCTCCTGAGGAGCTAGGATTACAGATGTGAGCCACTGGCACCCGGCTTACAGCCTGCTCTTGACTTCCTGCTGGTGGGGGAAGACAAAAACAAACGAGCAGTCACTAACTAGTGGTTCATGCCTGTAATCCTAGCTACTTGAAGCCTCAGACCTGGGGCTGGGAATATGACCTAGTGGTAAAGTGCTTGCCTCGTATACATGAAGCCCTGGGTTCAATTCCTTAGCACCACATCTATAGAAAAAGCTGGAAGTGGCACTGTGGCTCAAGTGGTAGAGCGCTATCCCTGAGCAAAAAAAATCCAGGTACAGTGCTCAGGCCGAGTTCAAGCCCCAGGATTGGCAAAAAACAAACAAAGCAAAAGAAGCCTCAGACCTGAGAAATGCAGTTCAAAGCCAGCCTGGACAGTGAAGTCCATGAGACTCTTATCTCCAATAATTTTTTTTAATAATAAAACAATTTATTTGGGGCTGGGGATATGGCCTAGTGGCAAGAGTGCTTGCCTCGTATACACGAGGCCCTAGGTTCGATTCCCCAGCACCACATATACAGAAAATGGCCAGAAGTGGCGCTGTGGCCCAGGTGGCAGAGTGCTAGCCTTGAGCGGGAAGAAGCCAGGGAAGATGCTCAGGCCCTGAGTCCAAGGCCCAGGACTGGCCCAAAAAACAAACAAACAAAAAATAATAATAAAGCAAAAAGAAATTTAGAGATAGCACTCAAGCCTGGAGTTCAAGCCCTAGGAATGAGGATCACAGTTTGAAGCCAGCCTAGTCAGTGAAGTCTGTTAGACTCTTATCTCCACTAAACTAAAAAGCCAGAAGTAAAAGCCGGTTAAAAGTGATAGAATGCTAACCTTGAGTAAAAGAAGCTCAGGGACAGTGCCTAGGCCCTGAGTTCAAGCCCCAGGACTAGTACCAAAATTTAAAAACAAAGTAGGGGGCTGGATGCCTAGCTGTTATCCAGCTTTTAGGTAATTTACAGATCCACCAAAAGCAGCTTGTAAATTGCCCTTTATAATACTAGGATTTGAACTCAGGGCCTTAAGCTTGCTAGATACTCTACCACTGAGCTACATACACCCCTAGCCCTTTCTTATACTGGTTCTGGACTGTAATCTACCTATGTATCTTCCTGTAGCTGAGGTGACAGGCACATACCACCATGCCTACCTTCCTTCCATTGAGATGGAGTCTCACAGACTTGTTGCGCTTGCTAGCCTGGCACTGAGATCCTCCTGTCAGTCTCCCAAGTAGCTAGGAGTACAGGTATGAGCAGCCAGCTTCTGGCTCTCATTTGTTTTGACTATGGAGGACTGGGCAACTCCAAAAGGATAAATTAGAGCTTGAAGGACAAACAGTATTTATACATGTCCCAGCTGGACTTCGCTCCCAACAGGGAGTCCACCCTTTTGTGCTGTACAAAGCAGCCCAAGAGGGGGTCTTCCCCAAGGGGACCTCCTCCTCTGTCACCAGAGCACACAGCTTGCCTGTGGCAGCCCAGCCCCACTGGTTGTGCCAAATGAAATGCAGCATGCCCAGAAAAACAGTGGAAGTTTCTCCAGCAGATTTTTCAGCACCCAGGTCTGAATGCATCTTTGGAAGCTGGTCTACCAAGAATGATGTTTCCCCTCTTCTTTAAACATGGTGAAACTTAATACAGGAAATTAGTACTTATGTTAAGGACCAACTCATGCTAATTATGACCTCATGCTGGACATTCATGTGAAGGCTCCATGAGTTACCTTCCAGGCACAAAAATAGCTGCCAAAACCAAAACCAGGCACTGGTAGCTCACTCCCATAATCCTAACTACTCAGGAGGCTGGTTCAAAGCCAGAGTAGGAAAGTCCATGAGACTTATCTCCAATTAACCAGCAAAAAGCTGCAAGGGGAGCTGTGGCTCAGGTGGTGGAACACTGGTCTTGAGCAAATAAGTTCAGGGTAGCACCCAGACCCTGAGTTCAAACCCCAGTACTGGCACCAAAAAAGAAAAGTGCCCAGAGGAATGTGGTTCCAGGGTGAACAAGCCAAATGAGTATAGACAAAACTCCAGCAAGTGTTCTGATTCTATGTTTTCATTCCCAGGGGAACAAAATGAGTTTTCTTCTCAGATGCTCCATCTCCCCCACGAACTGCGGCCCTCAGGGGCTAGGAGAAAAGGCACTGAGGTGCCTGAAGTCCAGGGGTGCTAGGTCACCCTGGCCCCTGGCAGGCTTGCTGACCAGGAGAACCAAGCTACCCCTGCCAGCCTGTTTCCCCTTCCCGGCGGACCCAGGTCATAAAAACACAACTTGAGAGTCTGTACTCTCATCCATCCCCACCCAGCCGAGGGGCTCGCTGGGCAGCTGGGGTGAAGATAAAGTCAGCTCCTCCCTCTCCAGGCCCCAGGAAGGCCAGGGCGCCGCTGTGTGGCTGGTCTCGGGAAGACACCCGGCCTCCGAGGTGGAAAGGCTTGGGGGTCCCCTCGGGTCCGCCCCCCAGCCCCTGCCGGGCTGCAGGTGTTCAACAAAGACAGGCAGCACACAGAATTAAATGCCTTTATTCGTGTGTTTGTGCGCCGGTCCTGGGGGCTTGAACTCAGGGCCTGGGCACTCTCCGTGAGCTTTTGTGCTCAAGGCTAGCGCTCTACCACTTGGGCCACAGCTCTGCTTCCGGCTTGCTGCCTTTTTTTTTTTTTTTTTTGCTAGTTAACTGAAGATTTTCTCGGGCCTTCTTGCTCAGGCTGGCTCGGAAGGTTGATCCTCAGAGCTCTCCCTCCTGAATAGCTAGGATTAAAGGCTTGCCTGCCATTAAGGTCGGGGCCCAAGTGCCGCCGTCGTCGTCATCGTCGGCGGCAGCTCGTAGGTTCCGTTCGAGTCTCCCCGCCCTGCTAGAATGCTGTCAATCCAAGTCGAGTAGCTGGACACCCGCGTGTAGAGGCCTGGCTTCTTGCGGTTGCCACAGACGCGCGAGCCCGACGTGACCACGCCCTCGACCACGCCCCCGCACACCAGAGGGCCGCCCGAGTCGCCCTGTGGTGGGGAGGGACCGGGAGCGTCACGCCCACCGAGGCCCCGCCCCCGCCAGCCTCGCGCACCGCCCAGGCAGGACTTGAAGTCTGTCAATCCCAAGCCACGCCCACCGCGGCTACGGCTACATCCGGCCCCGCCCTCTTCAACTCAGTCCTCCCAGATCCTAGATGCGCTCCTCTAAGGCCTCACCTACCCTATTTCAGCCCCTCTTTCCGCCCTATCGCCTTCTCCAAGCCTCTTTCCAACCCTGGGTCTCACTCTCATCTTTGTGTGTGTGTTCCGGTCCTGGGGCTTCAACTCAGGGCCTGGGCTCTGTCCCTGAGCTTTTGCACTCAAGGCTGGCACTCAACTCCACTTCAGGCTTTTTGTTGGGTAGTCAGTGATCAGAGTCTCTCGGGTCAGTTGTTTATGTCTGTAATCCTAGCTACTCAAGAGGTTGAGATCTGACGATCGCAGTTTGAAGCCAGCTTGGACGGGAAAGCCTGTGAGATCTATCTATCTTTCTTTCTTCCTTCTTCCTTTCTCTTTCTTTTTTTTTTTTGGTCAGGACTGGGCGCCATCTCTGACCTCTTTCGCTCAAAGGTAGTGCTTTACCACTTTGAGCCACGGCACTAGTAGTGTGCTGTGGCTTTTCTGGTGATTCATTGGAGATAAGAGTCTCACAGACTTTTCTGCCGGGACTGGCTTCGAACTTCGATCCTCAGATCTCATCCTCCTGAGGAGCTAGGATTGCAAGTGTGAGCCACTGACACCAGACTCCCATCCCTGCCTGCCCCTCCCAGCCAGTGACCCGGCCCTCACCCCACTGGCCACGCCTTCTCATCCAGAGCCCTCCCCTCTCCCCTCAGCACCCTCTCAGCCTGGGCTCACGAGCGCCGCCCCTCTATCGCAACCTCTCTGCATCCGGGTACCCGCCCCTCCGCGCGCCCCGCCCCTCCGCGCGCCCCGCCCCTCCGCGCGCCCCGCCCCTCCGCGCGCCCCGCCCCTCCGCGCGCCCCGCCCCTCCGCGCGCCCCGCCCCTCCGCGCGCCCCGCCCCTCCGCGCGCCCCGCCCCGCCCCCCTGCGCGCCCCGCCCCTCCGCGCACCCTGCAGCTGTCCCGCCGGTTGCTCTCGGCGCACATCAAGCGCTCGGTGACGGCGCCGTCGAGGTAGGCGCGCTGGTTGCAGGTGGCGCGGTCCATCACGGGCAGGAGCACGTGCTGCAGGCGGTCGGGCCGGCGCCCCGCGTGGCTGACCACGCCCCAGCCCGCCACGTCGCAGAGCGTGCCGGGCGCCACGTCGCGGTCCTCGCGCTGCCAGGGCAGGGGCCGCAGGGCGGGGCCCAGCGCCGCCTTCTCGGACAGCTAAGGGGGTGCGCGCGGGGGTGGACGTCAGAGCCCGAGTTCGAGGGCTGAAATTAAAGGCTGGGGCGGGCGTGCGGGCGGGGCGGCGCGGAGTCGGGCCCCACCTGCAGCAGGAGGAGGTCGTGGTCGATGGAGTCGGGCCGGCTGTCCGGGTGGGGCACGGCGCGGAGCACGTCGTACCAGCGCTTGGTGGGCTCGGGCTGCGACAGCGAGTGTGCGCCCAGGAGCACCTGCACCCTGGCATAGGCCCTGGGGGCGGAGCGAGGCCCGCGTCGAGGCGTGGCCCCCACCAGGCTCCTCTCCGTGGCTGCCTTCCTCCCCCTACCAGCCTCCTCCCCATGACCGCATCCTCCCCACGGAGCCTCCTCCCCCACCAGCTTCCTCCCCATGGAGCCTCCCCCCACCAGGCTCCTCTCCTTGGCCGCCTGCCCCCTCACCAGGCTCTTCCCCATGGCCGCCTCCCCCCACCGGCCTCCTCCCATGGCTGCCTCTCTCCATGGCAGCCTCCCTCCAGCTTTCCTCCGTGGCAGTCTCCCCCCACGGCAGCCTCCCCTCAGCTTCTCCCTCCTCCCCACTGTGTCCTCCCTCCAGCTCCCCCTCCCCGGTACTGGCCACTCACGCATCTTCCAGGCAGTGTGCTGCGCTCAGCACCCACTGCTCTGCCACCAGGACGCCACCACACCGATGGGTACCGTTCACCTGCACCGATGCCATGTAGGGCCGCTGGTGGGCCCCGGCTTCCTGCCCGCCCAGGATCCGACCCCGGGGCTGTGCCACTGTGGTGGGCAGGCAACGGTGAGAACCATGAGTGGACTTGGACCCCAGAAACTCCATCTGATCCAGGCCGGCCCTTAGATGCCCTCAGACACCCTCCGGCATCGTGCCCTGTTGATGCCCCAGGAGCTGCACTCTGGCACAGCATGGGGAGTACGTACCAGGCTCTTGGGCACATCGAGAGCCTGCACCCTGAGCCTAAAAGGGCTTCAAATCAAACCTAAGTTGCCACTGGAGAATTTCAGGCTCTCAAAGTAGAGAAAGTGCGCTCAGCTGGCAGGATGACAGCCTTTAGCTGTGTAAGAGCTGTCCATTTGCACTGCCTGCCTGCCAGGGCTGGGGTCGTGGGTCTTAGCTGACTTCTGTACATGCTGCTGTCCCCCTCCCACGTCCACTCACCGCACACGGCCACCCCCAGGAGAAGCAGAGCTACGAGACGAACCATGCTGAGCACGACAGAGCCCCTGTCAATGACCCAGGCGGGGCCAGGAGCCCTTTTATGGCTAAGGAGGGGGGAGGGTGCCCCAATTGCTGTTTCCGCAGTGGCCCAGCTGGGGAAAGGGGAACCCAAACGCCCAGCCTCTGCCTTCCAGAGTTTGAGCAGGCCCTTGGGTGAGCCTCCCCTCCCCCACTGCCTAGCCAGTGCCCACCCTGTGGAAAGAAGCCCCTAAGATGAGGGGGGGGAGGGCTAGGCCACCTAGCTCCCTACCCCACTCCTCCCAGACCTCAAGTGTCCTTCCAGCTTGAAGTTTCACAATAGCAGCCAGAGGCTGAGTTTGTAAACAACCCACTTCCATCTTCCTAACCCCCTCTCTGGGCTTCCTCTGCCAGCTTGAAGAGAGTGGGTGGGGATGAGGACCTCTGGACCCTGTCCCCTGATGGCCTCTCAGGGCCTGACACTCCAACAAGGAGAATGTTGGGAAGATGGAAGGTACAGGCAACTGAAGAAAATAAGGCAAACGAAGTGGAGCCTTCAATCAGGAAAGCTAAATGGGAAGCGTTGAGATTTCTGCCATCAGGCTTGATCCAGGTTCCTGAACAATATCAGGAGTTGGCATCTGGTTTCTCCTTTCTTCCCCAGTGGCCCTGTCCTCACCAAGGTTCCTTCTTAGGGTCCCAAGGACACTAAACTGACTGGGGGGGGGGGGGGGAATAAGCAGCACAGCATACTCTTCACTGCTGGAGAAAAGCCAGACCCTGGTGGCTCACGCCTATAATCTTCACTAGTCAGGAGGATGAGATATGGCAACTAAGGTTCAAAGCCAGGCCAGGCAGAAAGGTCCATGAGACTCTTATCTCCAATAAACTACCAAAAAGTCAGAAGTGGAGCTGTGGCTCAAGTGGTAGAGTGCTAGCCATAAGCAAAAAAAGTTCAGGGACAGTGTCCAGACCCTGAGTTCAAGCTCCAGAAACAGCACCAAAAACAAATGCAATTTGTCACAGACAGATAGGATAGATTTCATATTGTTCAAACAAGAACTCTGAAGTTGCAACCAAATCTGGAAAGCATCCAGAGACCCAGCTAGAAGGGACAGTTCAGTAAACAACCCTGAACGTGCACAGCTGCTGCTGACACGCAGAATTCTCTGTCCTGTGCTTAGTGGAAGAGATTATAAGGCCTGAGGGAGGGAGGGGGGAGGGGCCGCCCAGGAAAGAGGGGTGTGCAGAGCCCACTGGACAGTCAAAGGCCCTGAGGTGAGGATAGGGGTGTGGCTCAGCAGAGGTAGATCATGTGCTTAGCATGCTCCCCAACACTGCACACACATCAAAAGTGGTTCTGTGCTGGGCACTGGTGGTTCCCACCCGTAATCCTAATATTCAGGAGGCTGAGATCTGAGGATCACAGTTCAAAAATTCCCAGGCAGGAAAGTCTGCGAGACTCTTATCTCCAATTAACCACCAAAAAGCCAGAAATGGAGCTTTAGCTCAACTGGTAGGTAGAGCACTACCTTTGAGGGAAAAAAAAAAGTCAAGGGCAGTACACACACACACACACACACACACACAAAATAAAGAGGTTGACACTCTGCCCCCTGGGTGGCTCTGCAACATCGAACCAACCCCGTACTGGGGCTCGAACTCAGAGCCTAATGCTTGCTAGCAGGCATTCTACCATTTGAACTGTCCTCTCAGCCTCTTTTTCAGGTCAAGGTTTATTATTATTATTATTATTTTGCCAGTCCTTGAACTTAGGGGCTGAGCACTGTCCGGGGCTTCTTTTTGTTCAAGGCTAACACTCTACCATTTGAGCCACAGAGCCACTTCTGGCCATTTTCTATATATATGGTGCTGAGGAATCGAACCCAGGGCTTCGTGTATAGGAGGCAAGCACTCTTGCCACTAGGCCATGATAGGGCTGACCTGAAAACTGGAGTAACTAAATATAAGTTTTTATTTATTTTTTTATTTTTATTTTTTTGGCCAGTCCTGGGCCTTGGACTCAGGGCCTGAGCAGTGTCCCTGGCTTCTTCCCGCTCAAGGCTAGCACTCTGCCACCTGAGCCACAGCGCCACTTCTGGCTGTTTTCCATATATGTGGTGCTGGGGAATCAAACCGAGAGCTTCATGTGTAGGAGGCAAGCACTCTTGCCACTAGGCCATATTCCCAGCTCTAAATATAAGTTTTAGTGTTAAAATTATAACAGCTTCTAAACTCTGGTGATGACTCCATGATAGAGGGCTGCACCCCCACCCATGAGACTAGTTTCTTATAGTTTGACATTTAAAAATGTAGGGAGCAGGGCTGGGGATATAGCCTAGCGGCAAGAGTGCCTGCCTCGGATACACGAGGCCCTAGGTTCGATTCCCCAGCACCACATATACAGAAAACGGCCAGAAGCGGCGCTGTGGCTCAAGTGGCAGAGTGCTAGCCTTGAGCGGGAAGAAGCCAGGGACAGTGCTCAGGCCCTGAGTCCAAGGCCCAGGACTGGCCAAAAAAAAAAAAAAAAAAATGTAGGGAGCACTTGTTCACCTCTGTGTCTGGGTAGCACCCATGTAAAAAATGATCATAGTCATAGACTATAGAAATAACCATAATAGTAGTAGAAATGCCATGGTAACTGTTGGGTTGGTTTACTTATGATTGAGTACTGGATTGTTTTAGCCTGCTCAAGCTTGCTCAGTGGTAATGGGGAAACATGGTTGCAATTGTTAAAATAAAGTTGGTACTAGGTCAGCCTGACCCCAATATTCTGCTTCTGTAAACGGCTTGCTTAACCTATTTGTGACTTGCTCTACCCCCTGCATTAACCCCCTGCATCAGTGCTATGTGACCACCTGTTGTCAGTTCCTGATACCAAGGCCAGTTCCCAATATCAAAGCCAAAATAGATAACTGAAAGGGTAGATAGCCAATAGAAATAGGATAAGACTTGCTTGCTAAATGCCATCCAATCAAGTATCTGCCAAGTTGGAAATACCCTGCCCCTGTTGTAATCACAATAAAAACCCTGCCTATCTGAGGGTCGGGACTCTCAATCCAGATCCGCTGTGTCGGTGACAGGGGAGTCCAGGCTTGAGCTTGCAATAAAGACTCTCATGCGTTTGCATTGGTATTGGCTCCTTGGTGGTCTTTGGGGACCGGAAATCTAGGCATAACAGCCATATTCCCAGCCCCTCTCACCTTCTTTTTTGCATTGTTTTCAAGGTAGAGCCTGGGCTGCAACCCCCTGACCTGCGCTTCCCGGAGTCTCTGGGGTGACAGGCCTGTACCACCACACCTAGTCATTTACATAACCCCCCAACACACACACACCTCATAACTGGCATAAAAATTACATCTGATCACATGCCCAGCCATTGGTTGAAGTGGAGTCTCTCAAACTTCTTTCTCATTTTTTTTTTTTTTTTTTTGGCCAGTCCTGGGGCTTGGACTCAGGGCCTGAGCACTGTCCCTGGCTTCTTTTTGCTCAAGGCTAGCACTCTGCCACTTGAGCCACAGTGCCACTTCTGGCCGTTTTCTGTATATGTGGTGCTGGGGAATCGAACCCAGGGTCTCATGTATACAAGGCAAGCACTCTTGCCACTAGGCCATATCCCCAGCCCTCTTTCTCATTTTTTTTAAACCAGGGTGGCCTCAAATTTTGATGCTCTATCTCTGTTTCCCAAGTAGCGAAAGTTATAGGCTTAAGCCATTATATCCAGTGAAAGTAGGATTGTGTGTGTGTGTGTGTGTGTGTACACGCCAGTCTGAGGCTTGAACCCAAGGGCTTGGGTGCTGTCCTTCAGTTTTTTCACTCAAGGATGGTGCTCTACTACTTGAGCCACCCTCCACTTCCAGGTTTTTAGCGTTAAATTCTTACAGACTTTCCTCCTGAGTAGCTGAGATTACAGGCGTAAGCCACTGGGGCCAGGTGAAACTGGATTTTAAAGAAGGAAAAAGAAAAGACAGTGGGAAAAGGTCAGGTGCTGGTGTCTCATGCCTTCAGGAGGCTGAAATTTGAGGATCAAGGTTCAAAGCCAGCTAGGGAAGGAAAGGCTATGAGACTCTGATTTCCAATTAACCATCAAAAAGCAGAAATGAGGGCTGGGAATATGGCCTAGTGGCAAGAGTGCTTGCCTCGTATACATGAGGCCCTGGGTTCGATTCCTCAGCACCACATATACAGAAAATGGCCAGAAGTGGCGCTGTGGCTCAAGTGGCAGAGTGCTAGCCTTGAGCAAAAAAGAAGCCAGGGACAGTGCTCAGGCCCTGAGTTCACAGCCTAGGACTGGCCAAAAAAAAAAGCAGAAATGAAGCTGTGGCTCAAATGGTAGGACACCAGCCTTGAGAGACAAAGCCATTTGAGAGCACGAGGTCCTGAGTTCAAGCCCCTTTACTGGCATCATATAACAGAAGGGAGAATAAAGGAAGGAAGGAAGGAAAGAAGGAAGGAAGGAAAGAAGGAAGGAAAGAAGGAAGGAAGGAAGGAAGGAAGGAAGGAAGGAAGGAAGGCAGGCAGGCAGGCAGACAGGCAAGCTGAGCATTGGTGGCTCATACCTGTAAGCCTAGTTACTTAGGAGGCTGAGATCCGAGGATGGTGGTTTGAAATCAGCCCAGGTAGGAAAGTCCATAAGAGTCTTATCTCCAATTAACCACCAAAATGGAGGCGTGGCTCAAGTGGTAGAGGGCTACCTTTGAGCAAAAAAAGCTCAAGGACATTGCCTAGGCCCTGAGTGGACTTGAACAAAGAGAGAGAGGGGGAGGAAAGAAAGAAGGGAGAGAGGGAGTGGTGTTGGGAATTGAACTCAGGGCCTCACATTTACTAGGCAGGTGCTCTGGACTTATTTCTTGTCCTAATGCCTTGTTGTTGCTGCCACTAGGTGGCGGTGTACTCAAGAGAGACTGCACTCACTACTGACTTCTCAAGGTTCATTTGCACCAATAAAGCTCACCAGACACACGATCTACAAAATATTGGGCGCTTTTATTGTTCAGCAACAGAAAAGGGCCTCCCAGGTAGCTGAAGCGAGTTGGTCAAGGTGGCCTTCCCTAGTAGATCCTGCTTGCTGGGTCCCTGGGGTGGGGAAGGGGGAGGTGGTCCTGGCGTCGAATAATGGAGTTAATCCAGTTGGCAAACTCTGCCACTGGTGCAAAGGCATCAGGGTAGATGCCAGAGCCGCAGCTGCCCCGGATGAAGGAGTCGATGCCTTGGACCAGCCCGTTGCAGACCAGGGGCCCTCCGGAGTCCCCCTGTGCAGATGGAGAGGGCCTAAGGCTAGACCTCGAGGCTCCCTGCCTGCCCCCCCAGGGTGGGGAAGACCTTCCTGGTGTTGGACCACATCCTTGAGGCTGTGTGTAGCTGGGGTGGGGTTCAGAGGGGAGCACGAGGTACTTACAAAGCAGATGCCAGCCCGCCGGCGTGGAACAATTGTGCACACGTTTACGCGGCGTCGACACTGAGACGTCACCACGGTCACGTTGAGTTCCTGCAGGATACTGGGCGCTGGCTGGTTGGTGCCCAGCCTGCCCCAGCCCATGGCCAGGCACCGTGTCCCGTTGCCCACGCCTTGGCCCTGAGCTGGCAGCCTCGCTACCTGCACGTTGGCATTGATGGTGGCCGACCCATTGAGCTGCAGACAGAGGGATCAGAGACCAGGATGTCAGTGGAAACAAGAGAAGGAAACCCTCCCTACCCTGAGCCTCAGTTTCCCCCTCTGTAATGTGAAACCACCCACAGTGTCACAAGGCTGTCCCTGGAGGTAGCTAGAGGTCAGCAAACACAGCAGGTGTTCAGTAAGAGCCCTCCCTGTCACTTTTTCTTTCTTTCTTTCCTTCTTTTTTCTTTTTTGGTCATGGGGCTTAAATTCAGGGCCTGGGCCCTGTCTCTGAGCTCTTTTTGCTCAAGGCTAGCATCCTAGCACTTTGAGCTACAGCTCCATTTCTGCTTTTCTGGTGGTTAATTGGGATACAAATCTCCTGGACTTTACTGCCTGGGCTGGCTTTAAACTGTGATCCTCAGATCTTAGCCTCCTGAATAGCTGGGAAGACAGGCGTGAGCCACCGGCACCGGCTTCTGTCGTCATTCTGCAAACCAAGAGTCAGGACAGTGAGGAAGTCCTTCAAGTCTTCCACTTGGCTGGGTGCCAATGGCTTGTGCCTGTAATCCTAACTGCTCAGGAGGCTGAAATGTGAGGATTGGGGTTCAAAGCCAGCCCAGAAAAGTCCAGGAAACTCTGTGTGTGTGTGTGTGTGTGTGTGTGTGTGTGTGTGTGTGCCAGTCCTGGTGCTTAAAATCAGGGCCTGGGCGCTGTCCCTGAGTTTCTTTTTGCTTAAGGCTAGCACTCTACCACTTGAGCCACAGCGCCACTTCTGGCTTTTCCTGTGTATGTGGTACTGAGGAATCGAACCCAGGGCTTCATGCATGCTAGGCAAGCTCTCTATCAGTGAGCCACCTTCCCAACCCCCATGAAACCTTTATCTCAAAAAAAAAAAAAAAGCAGCAAAAAGCTGGAAGTTGAGCTGTGGCTCAAGAGGTAGAACACTTGCCTGGAGCAAAAAAAGCCCAGGGCCAGCGCTGAGGCCCCTCAGTGCCTTTACTCATCTCACTGAACTCCCGCCCAGCCGTCCTGAGGACTGGTTACCCAAGCGCGGTGCAATCTGCCCTCTGGACCGCCCAGCCCCGGGGCCCCGGCACCTGTGGGTCCCCTCACGCCCATCTCCACACTGGCACCTGGAGAACCACGATGTCGTTCAGCAGGCGCGTGGGGTCGAAGCCATTCTCGAACACGCGCTGCACCCCGAAAGTCTGCCGCGTGGTGCGCTCCATCTGCCGCAGGTTGTGGGCGCCCAGCACAGCAGACACCAACCGGAAGTTCCTGGGGGGGGAGGGAATGGAAGGGTGCGTGGCTGGTCCAGGGGGGTGGGCACGAAGGGACACCCCCCCCACACCCCGGGGACAGGCCCAGAGCCAGCAGGGGTCCCCAGCATCAGGACAGGCCCCCAGCAGCCCCGCAATCATCGCCCCTGGACACACTGGGGCTCCCCAGGCCCGGAGCTGAACACTCACTTGCCGCTCACGCAGTGCGCCGCGGTCAGGACGAAGTTGGGGGCAATCAGGGTCCCCCCGCAGAAGTGGCCCCTGCGCTGCTGCAGGGACACCATGAAGGGCCAAGCGTGGGGCCGGGCGGGCCGGCCACCCACTATCTCCGAGGCCAGTGTGGGGCCTGCACGGGGGGGCAGACGGGGGTGGGGGCGGGGACGACGGTGAGTGCCTGAGGGGTGCCACTGTCACCACATCACAGCACCCTTCGAAATCTCCACTGGAAATACACAGCCGGGATGGGGAAACTGAGGCAGAGAGAGGCTCAGGGACTACCCATGGCTGCTGGAACATTCCCCCCCCACCACGAGAATATGAGGAACTTCCAGGTTTGTGAACCCCCAGTTCTGGGACTCTTGGGCCTGGTGATTGGTCTCTCTCTCTCCCCCTCTCTCTCCCTCTCTCTCTCCCTCTCTCTCTCTCTCTCTCTGTGTCCCCCTCCTCAGGCCTTGACTCTCTCTCTCCCAGCCCTGGGCCTTGAACTCAGAGCCTGAGCACTGTCCCTGGCTTACATTTTACTCAAAGCTAGCACTCTACCCCTTGAGCCACAGCACCCCTTCTGGCCATTTTCTATATATGTGATGCTGAGGAATTGAACCCAGGGCTTCATGTATACAAGGCAAGCACTCGACCACTAAGCCATATTCCCAGCCCCTCCTTCTTCTTTGCCAGTCCTGGAGCTTGAACCACTGGCACCTGGCTTTCTCTTTCTTTCTAGGTTCCTTGTCCTAGCTGCTGTCCGCTCGGGAGGAACGAGATTCAAGCGTGCCCACAGGTGATGGGAGAGGTCACCCAGAGCCAGATGGACAACAAGAGGATGGCCGGGGTTAGCCGGGCACTGGGGCTCACACCTGTCATCCTGGCTCCTCAGGAGGCTGAGATCTGAGGATCACAGTTCAAAGCCAGCTTGGATAAGAAAGTCTATAAGACTCTTATCTCAAACTAGCAAACAGCTTGAAGTGAAATTGTGGCTCAAGTAGCATAGTGCCAATCTTGGGCAAAACAGCAAGGGACGTCACCCAGGCCCTGAGTTTAAGTCTCAGTACCAGCACATGCATGCATGTGCGCATGTGCACACACACACACACACACACACACACACACACACGGATGACCAAGCTCATCACTCACCGCTTAATAGCAAGGCCAGTAGCACAGACATGAGAGCAGAGCCACAGGGTGGGGGGACGCAGGCCATGGTGGTCCTGGGCTCTCCGAGGTTTCTGTGCCCACACGGTACCCACCAGGCTCTCTTATAGCCCCACAAGGAGGCCGTTGCATTGCCCCACCCCAGCTGGCACCCCACTTCCTCTCCGGGAACACGGAGGGGGCAAAGGGGGGCCACCAGGCTTGGCAGCACAGCTTCCAGGTTATAGTCAGAATGCAGGTGGAATACCAGGTCCACAATTTTACTGTGTATACATAGGTCCCAAATATGGCACATGACACGCGGTAGTCCCCATTTATCTGTGGTCCACCTGTCACCAGACAGCCTATGTTTTGGCTCGCTAAGAAGCGAGAGCCCTTGACTGGCCCTGGTGCCTCAGTTTACTCAGAGTGGGCAAACACCAGACTGCAGTGCTCAGCACATGGTTATTGTAAAGGTAATGGACGGAGGAGTGACAGTTAGATACGTCAGGTAAAGAGTACATTTCTGGGGCTGGGAATGTGGCCTAGTGGTAGAGTGCTTGCCGAGCATGCATGAAGCATGGGTTTGATTCCTCAGCACCAAGTACACAGAAAAAGCCGGAAGTGGCGCTGTGGCTCAAGTGGTAGAGTGCTAGCCTTGAGCACAAAGAGGCTCAGGGATAGTGCCCAGGCTTTGAGTTCAAGCCCCAGAACTGAAAGAAAAAAAAAGAGTACATTTCTTTTTACACAATGTCACCCCTTCCTCATCTCGACCTTTCCCTTTGGGAGGGCAGGGGACTTCTGGTTCCTTTAAGATAGAGAAACTGAGGCATGCTGAGGACCCATCCCTGATATAGCCCACCCAGTAACATAGCAGGGAGCTGGGAGCTGGAAGCTGTCATTTTTCTTTTTTTTGATCGGTCCTGGGGCTTGAACACTGGGCCTGGGCACTGTCCCTGGGCTCTTCAGCTCAAGGCTGGAGCTCTACCACTTGAGCCACATGGCCACTTCCAGTTTTCTGGTGGTTCATTGGAGATAAGAGTCTTTCCTGGGCTGGGGATATGGCCTAGTGGCAAGAGTGCTTGCTTCGTATACATGAAGCCCTGGGTTCGATTCCTTAGCACCACATATATAGAAAAAGCCAGAAGCAGCGCTGTGGCTCAAGTGGCAGAGTGCTAGCCTTGAGCAAAAAGAAGCCAGGGACAGTGCTCAGGCCCTGAGTCCAAGCCCCAGGACTGGCCAAAAAAAATAAAATAAAATAAAAAATAAAAAGAGTCTTTCCTGCCCTAACTTTGAACCATGATCCTTAGATCTCAGCCTCCTGAGTTGCTAGGATTACAGGCGTGAGCCACTGGCACCTGGCTTTTATTTTCTTTCTTTCTTTCTCTCTCTCTTTCTTTCTTTCTTTCTTTCTTTCTTTCTTTCTTTCTTTCTTTCTCTCTCTCTCTCTCTCTCTTTTTTTTAATGTGCTGATCCTCAGGCTTGAACTCAAGGCCTAGGTGTTGTCCCTGAGCTTTTGTGCTCAAGGTTGGCACTCTACCACGTGATCTATACAGCTACACTTGAGGCTTTTTGCAGGTTCATTCGAGATAAGAGTCTCATGGACATTCCTGCATGGGCTGGCTTTGAACCATGGTCTTCAGATCAGCCTTGTGAGTAGCTAGGATTACAATATGAGCTACCTGTGCCCAGCGGGGACTGTGACTTTTTTTTTTCCAACATATTACCAGCTTGGGGCCACGGCCCTGTCATGGGTCCCCCTCATGCTCACTACCCAGAACCACTGCCACCTGCCCCATCAGTTCTTATGTGCTCTCTCAGCAGCAGTCCCTCTGTCCTTCTGAGCCACGCTGGACCCAGCCAGGGCTTGACCGGGGCGCTGGGCACGGCATGGCTGCCCGGGCCATGTGGATCTGGAGTGGAGAAAGAGTTGGTGCCCCAGGATGGAGAAGGACCCTGGGCCCAACCACCCCTGTCTCGACCTCCCCCATGCTGTGGCCAAGACTGTCGCAAGACCAACGTCCCGGCTCCAGCTCTGGGTGTGGAGGAGGGAACCAACGGACAGACAGTTCCAGAACAGTCGGGGGAAGGGCCTGGGCCCTGGGACACCAGATGCTGGCAAGATGGACTCTTTTTTATTTTATTTTTTTGTTGGTCGTGGGACTTGAACTCAGGGCCAGGGTGCTTTCCCTGAGCTTTTTCCCTCAAGGCTTAGCCTTCTACCACTTTGAGCCACAGCTCCATTTCCAGCTTTTTGGTGGTTACTTAGAGATACAAGTCTCACGGCCTTTCCTGCCCAGGCTGGCTTGGAGCCACCGTGATCCTCAGAACTCAGCCTCCTGAGTAGCTGAGATTACAGGCGTGCGCTGCCAGTGCCCAGCTTAGCTGGGATCTTTTGTCCTGGGCTCCCCTAATATGTGTGAATCTCCATTCCCACTTATTGCAGGCATACAGCAGGCACTCAATCAGTGCCCATTGTCCCCAACTTGGTCTCACACACACAGGTGCATGCGCATACACACACACACACACACACACACTCTAACTGGCTTTCCTCTCTCTTGTTTCGGTGTAGTTCCCACTCTGCTGCCTTAAGATTAGCATGGGGTGCATAGTGAATGCTTGCTGTTTACACAGCCCTGTCTCATCTCCAGGAATGGAATAGAATAAAAGGAAGCCATGTCTTTTGGTTGGCGGCTTTGACCAAAGACCACAGTCAGGTGTACTTATGGGACACTGTCTTGTATGTTATGTTCACCCATGGTTTGGAGGCCAAGCAGATCTGCTCTTGGTTCAAATTTCACTCCCTGCTGTGGAACTTCAGGACTTGAGTTGATGCTTCTGTGACCCAGTTTCCTCCTATATAAACTGTAAGGTCCATTAATACACTCTGTCTTTCTTGCTATAGCAAAGGTTGGATGAATTAGCAGTTATAAACTTGTTACACAATGGCTGAACGTGTGGCTTCGCAGTAGAGTGCTTGCCTAGCATGCATGAAGCCCTGGGTTTGATTGCTCAGTACCTCATACACAGGAAAGGCTGAAGTGGCACTGTGGCTCAAGTGGTAGAGTGCTAGTTTTGAGCAAAAGAAGCTTAAGGACAGTACCCAGACCCTGAGTTCAAACTCCAGGACTGGCCCCAAAAAAATCTTGTTACACAAGGAAGTATTTTGGGGCTGGGAATATGGCCAAATGGCAGAGTGCTAGCCTTGAGCAAAAAAAAAAAGAAGAAGAAAAAGCCAGGGACAGTGCTCAGCCCCTGAATTCAAGCCCCAGGACTGGCAAAAAAGAAAAAAAGAAAGAAAGAAAGCATTTTACCTGGCACCAGTGGCTCACCCCTGTAATCCTAGCTACTCAGGAAGCTGAGACCTGAGGGTGGAGATTGCAGCCGGCCTGGGCAGGAAAGTTCATGTGACTCTTGTCTCCAATGAACCAGCAAAAAGACAGAAGTAGAGCTGTGGCTCAAGTGGTAGAGCACTAGCCTTGAGTGAAAGAGCTCAAGGCCAGCACATAAGCCCTGAGTTCAAGCCTCAGTATTGGCACACAGGAAGTGCTAGGTCTGAAATATGTTTATCATTATTTGTCACAGGAAGGCAGAACATGGGCTCGGGGGTCCCAGGATGGAACCATCAAGAAACATGTAAGAAAAAAGGACAATGGTCCCACTTCTGTGGTAGCCTGGGACCAGGAGGCCCTGGGGCATCCCAGAAGCACAGACCCCTCTCTGGGCCCCTTAGGGACCCCTCCCTCATTGAGGACTATGTGCCCAAAGCACTGCTTCCCATTCCTGTGATAGAGCTTCTTTCTCCCTCCTTCCCTCCCTCCCTCCCTTTCTTTCCTTCTTTTTATTTCTTTCTTTTACTCTTTATTCCCTTCCTTTCCTTTCAGCAATAGAAACACAATTTTATGAATATATACAAATGGCAATAATAGTGGCTTTTGTGACATGTGAATTATAACCTCTTATTTTTCTTCATTTTGTGTGTGTGTGTGTGTGTGTGTGTGTGTGTGTGTGTGTGTTGGTACTACTGGGGCTTGAACTCAGGGCCTGGGTGTTGTCCCTTAGTTTTTCTGCTCAAGGCTGGTACTCTACTCCTTGAACCACAGCTCTACTTTCAGCTTTTTGCTGGTTAATTGGGGAAAAGGGTTTCTCAAACTTTTCTGCCTGGGCTAGTTTCAAAATGGGATCCTCAGATCTCAGCCTCCTGGGTCACTCCTAGAATTTCAACAACCCCAGCTGACTTCTAGCTATGGAGAAGTTTGGCCCAATCAGGGAGATCAGACTTAACCCCATTAGCACTTACTGAATACCACATGTATACACACAACCACATCATATGTTCACCCTGCAGTGATTATTAAAGGTGTCAACTCAAGGTTTGTGTCCTTGTCCTTAGTATGGAACTTAAAAACCACTGAATTGTTTTTTTGGGAGATAGATGCAGCTGGTACTGTGGCTTGAACTTGGGCTGAGGGATTCTCATTTCCCTTGGCTTTTTTCACTCAGGGCTGGCACTATACCACTTGTGCCACAGTTCTGCTTCCAGCTTTTTGCTGGTTAATTGGAGAGAAGAGATTCCCAGACTTAAGCCAGTGGCTTATGCCTATAATCCTAGCTACTCAGGAGGCTGAGATCCTAGGATCAGGGTTTGAAGCCAGACTGAGCAGGAAAGTCTGTGAGACCAGGCTGGACTAGAACTGGCAGTAGGTGCTTGCAAGTGTGAGGAGGAGGGACCTGAGTGGTGAGCAATACAGAATTCTGACCACAGAACGAGATGGAGTGGCTGGGAATATGGCCTAGTGGCAAGAGTGCTTGCCTCCTATACATGAAGCCCTGGGTTCGATTCCTCAGCACCACATATATAGAAAATGGCCAGAAGTGGTGCTGTGGCTCAAGTGGCAGAGTGCTAGCCTTGAGCAAAAAGAAGCCAGGGACAGTGCTCAGGCCCTGAGTCCAAGGCCCAGGATTGGTGAAGAAGAAGAAGAAGTTGTTGTTTAGGGACAGTGCCCAGGCCTTGAGTTCAAGCCCCAGGCCTGAAAAAAGAAAAGAAAGAAAGAAAATGCTGGAAGTGGCACTGTGGCCCAAGTGACAGAGCTCTAGCCTTGAGCACAAAGAGGCACAAAGAGGCTCAGGGACAGTGTCCAGGCTCCGAGTTCAAGCCCCAGGACTGACCAAAAAAAAAAAAAAAAGAATTTCACAGCCTTTTCTGCCTTGACTGACTTCACACTGTGATCCTCAGATCTCAGCCTCCTGAGCAGCCAGGCCTGAGACACCAGCTTCCTCCAGGCCAGTAAATTGAATCCTTTTTGACTCAGTTTCTTCCTTGATCCTTCCTCGGTCCTCTCAGACCTTAAAGTCTCAATTCTGCCTCCCAGGTCTGTGATTTGCTGGAAAACTTCACTTTCCTTCCAGAATTTTTTCTTTCTTCCTGGTACTGGGGTTTGAACTCAGGGCCTCCCACTGGTTTGGCTTGTTTGCTTAGCTGGCACCACATCTCCAGCCAGCATTTACTTTACTATTGGCGGGGGGGATTATTTTGGAAATGGAGTCTTATGGGCTTTTCTGCCTAAGCTAGCCTCAACCTACGATCCTCCAGATCTGAGCCTCCTGGGTAGGATTACAGGTATGAGTCACTAGCACCAGACCTGGAATATTCTTTCGCGTCTCCTTTCACACAAGAGCACATAGAAAACTAGTTTTGTTGTTGTTGTTGTTTGCTTTTGTGGGTCTTTCTGTTGCAGTGAATGTACTCATTCCTTCAAGCACCAAAAGGTCCTACCTGGGTATCAGAAAACGCTGAAGGACACCGGCACCCACCGGCACACCCTCTGCAGGGCTCAGCATCTCTGCACACACAGGTTTAGCGCCCATAATAGCCTCAGTTTCTCTCTGAGTGATTAGTGGAGACTTCAGAATATTGGGAAAGGGACAGGCCTGGATGTCCTTACCTGAATCTTGCTTAATCAATACAATGCCACCAAGCGGTGGCAGTCCATTAATCATCTGTCTTTCAACTGGACTGTGCCCTCCGCAGGCTGGCCACCTCTCTGTTGCCTCAACTATAGGTGCCAGGTGCTTCATTTTCTTTCTTTCCTTCTCTTTTTGCCAGTCCTGGGGCTTGAACTCAGGGTCCTGAACTTCTTTTTGCTCAAGGCTAGCACTCTACCATTTGAGCCACAGTGCCACCTCTGGCCTTTTCTGCTTATGTGGTGCTGAGGAATGGAACCCAGGGCTTCATGCATACTAGGCAAGCACTCTACTGCTAAGCCACATTCCCAGCCCTGTGCCTCTCGCATCTAGCTGCCTCAGTGGCTCCTCTGTGACCTCTCTTTTCCCTCTAGGCTCATTGCTGCCACCAGGGGGCGCCCTCCCATGAGAAATAACTAACAGGCTCCCTGTGGCTGGTAGTGGGTGGAACACCCTTCCTCCGCCCTACTCATCTCCTGCTACCCACCCACCCACTTTGTTCTATCCTGGCTGCATACCTGGCCTCCCCACCCCTCACACCCAGAGCCCCAGCTCTCTCCTCATTCTGGGCTTTCCCACTTATGTGCATCGTTTCCAGGAAGCCTTCCAGCTTGAGGGCTCCCCAGAGAAATCCTGGTCACCTGTGTGATGACAGGTCCCCAGTGACCACCTCACTGGGGGTGTCAGAGGGCTGCCCTGGCAGTTCTAGGAATTACAGTGGAAACTTTCAGATAAGGAAACTGAGGCACAGAGACAGCTTGCTCAGGGCTACTCAGGCAGGGCAGTGGGCATCATTAGAAGTGAGACATTCTGGTGGTTCATGTCTTATAATCCTAGCTACGCAGGAGGCTGAGCTCTCAGAATCACCCACATGCGCACATACACACAATAATAGTAATAGTAACGATGATGATGATGACAAATAGACAGTTGGTGAGCCCAGTCTCTACTTCCTCTCTATCCTCAGTGAGAAGTACTGGGCCTTGAACAGCTAGGGACACTGCAGCCCCTCCAGTTCCCTACAGGGAAGAATGGACAGGAGCCAGAGGGAGTCCCAGCTTTTATTGAGGTCACATAGAGTGGGTCAGCCCACGCTCCCTGCGCTGCGCAGCACCGTGTGAATCCAATCTACGTACAGTGACACTCGCGCAAAGAAGTCGGGGAATTGGCCGCTGGCACATTCCCGGATCACGAAGGAGTCCACGCCCTGCAGGACCCCGTCACACATCAAGGGGCCCCCAGAGTCTCCCTGAGGGGGAGGACAGAAAGGTCAGTCCTCCAGGCCAGGCCAAGGCGGCCCAGACTGTCAGTGGACCACAGTTGCATTTCTTAGTCTCCTTCTGTGTACCTGGATCACTGGATTCTGGGAGAACACCCACCGTCTCCCCGGGGAGGGGCTCCCAGCCCCACCATGGGGGAGGGGACCTGAGGCTGTTCCATGCACTTTGCCTCCTACCTTCATCACGGGGTGGGGGGGTGAGGGGAAGGATACTCATCAGATGGGGAAACCGGGACGGAATGGCCCCAGAGCCTAAGGTGGGACCAGAACCCAGGCTCCCCTTCTACCTGCAGCCCTCCTCCTCTACTATTTATTTATTTATTTATTTTGGCCAGTCCTGGGGCTTGAACTCAAGGTCTGCATACTGTCTCTGGGTTCTTTTTGCTCAAGCGTTCTGCAAACTTGAACCACATATGTGGTGCTGGGGAATTGAACCCAGGGCTTCATGTACACGAGTGCCTATGGGACAATACCCTCTCTGAGGTTCCTCCTTCCCGAGTGCCTCCCTCTCCTGGACCACGCCCATCCCCACCTCCTTTCCTTGCCCGCCTTCTCCAGGACCCAACTGGAAACTCCTCCTTCTCATAAGCTCCTCCTCCTCCAGGCCACGCCCCGTTCCATTCCCTGGAGCTCCTTTCCTGGCCACGCCCTCCTCTTCTGCGTTATGCCCCACTCATCCTGTGGAGCGCCTGGCCACGCCCTCTTATAAGGACACGCCCAAGCCCCACCTCCCTGGGCCCCGCCCTATCCGGAGCTCCGCCCTCTCAGTGGCCCCGCCCCCGCCTCCTGGGAGCCCAGGGGGCGGGGCTTACGGATACTCACGAAGCAGATGCCCGCGCTGCGGCGGCTGACCAGCGTGCACACATTGTGCGGGCGGCACAGGAAGCTGACCACCGTCACGTTCAGCTCCTGAAGCACGCGGGACACCGGCGCGCGGGTGCCCAGGCGTCCCCAGCCCATGGCCAGGCACTGGGTACCTTGGGACAACGGCTGGTCCTGTCGGGGCAGTGGAGCCACGGCCACTTGGGCGCCGAGGGAAGCCGGTCGGTCCAGCTGGGGCAGAGCAAGAGGCTGACATTTTGTCCCCAGACCCAGTCAGTGCCCTCCTGTCCCGGCATCACCCATCTCCTGGGCACCTCTCACCGTGCCTTCTCCACCTGTACCTCTTCCCCAGGACTTTTTGCACTTTATTTCCTTTCCACAGGACCCTCGGGATTGTAGAGCATGTATTGAACAGCAACTGTACGCCCAGTTTTATCACGACCTCCAAGCCTCCAGCAGTGACTGACTCACACAAACTGCTGGGACAGCTGATTCTTCAGGGGCAGGATTGGGGTGATCTCATGAGCTCCACCACCCTGATGGTGAATGAATCAGTGGGGCTGGGCTAACAGTGGTCTAGGAGTCAGATTTTCAGCATTACCAGTCAGCCTAGGCAGAAGCCCAAGGCAGGGATGGTCTGGTGTGTTGAGAGAGTTGTGTATGAATGGGAGGATTGACTGAATGCTACCCTCCTGCTCCACGGGACCATGTCCCTGACTGCCTTTGTTATGGACTAGCATGCAGTAGGTGATCAATAATCGTTCCATGCATGAGTGAAGCCCTCCACCTTCCCACCTGGACGATCATCACATCATTGAGGTTGTCCTCAGGGTCATAGTTGTTCTGGAAAACTTGGCTGATGGTGAACCTCTGCTGTACCGGCTCCAGGTTGTGTAGGTCGTGGGCCCCCAGCACTACAGTCACCAGGTGTGAGGGGCTGGGAGAGGTCAGAGTTTTATTTCTTCATCCCTGTGCTTATTTCTATCCTTCCCATCAGGAACAGCCCGAGAGAGAGAGCCCTCCTTGGGAAATCCCCATATACTGCTCACCCCCATGGTGTCAGCCAGTAGGGCTGGGGGAGAGGGGAAACCAAACCCAGCCCACCTTGCCCCTCCCCCCAGCCCCCTCCCCCCTGCTGGGCTCACATGTCCTGCAGGCAGTGGGCAGCTGTCAGCACAAAGCTCGGATGGATCAGGGTCCCGCCGCAGAAGTGGCTACCTGGGGTCCTGCTCAGCTGCAGCGATGCCACATAGGGTCTCGAATGGGGCCGGGCCTCCCGCCCACCCACAATCTGTGCAGCCCTGGCTGTCCCTGAGGAAGGCGGATGTCAGAGACTGCGGCCCAGCAGGGCTGACTCCGGGGACCCCCTTCCCTAGTATGTGTGACCTCAACCAGGCCCTGGACCTTTCTGAGCTTCAGTGTCCCGATCTGCACAACAGACATCCTGTCTAGGGAGTCTGTCCCAGGGAAGAGGGGCTCTGTGCCCGCCCGGAGAGGGGCATTTTCGTGTCTCTGTGCCATCCAGGGGTTTGATCTCAGGCTGTGGGCACTGTCCCTGAGCCTTTTCGCTAGTGTTCTACCATGTGAGCCACAGCTCTATTTTTGGCTTTTTAGTAAGTGGAGATAAGAATCTCACAGACTTTCCTGCCTGGGCTGACTTTGAACCCGGATCCTCAATCTAAGCTCCTGAGTAGCTAGGATTATAGGCATGAGCCACCAGCCTGGCAGGCACTTGATTTCTGTTTGTTTTGTCACTGTGGTTTTAAGACAGGGTCTCACTATTTAGCTGAGGCTGGCCTCAGTCTTAATCCATTCCTGTCTTGAATAGGATTGAAGATTTGTGCTACCTATAGCTAGAATGTACTGATTATTTCTAAAGGTTTGGTGCTCATGCCTAGCTACTCAGGAAGCTGAGATCTGAGAATTTTGATTAGAAGCCAGCCTAGGCAGGCAAATCTGAGAGAACAAAACAAAACAAAACAAAAAGCCCACAGAAGTGGCTCAAGTGGAAGAGCATCAGCCTGAGCAAAAACTACTAAACAAGAACACGAGGACCTGAATTCAAGGGCTAAAACTGTCAAAAAAAAAAAAAAAAAGTTCTGAGGGGGCTGGGAATACAGCCTAGTGGTAATGTGCTCGCCTCTTATACATGAAACCCTGGGATCAATTCCTCTGCACCACATATATAGAAAAAGCTGAAAGTGGTGCTGTGGGCTCAAGTGGTAGAGTGCTAGCTTTGAGCAAAAAGAAGCTCTGAGACAGTGCTCAGGCCCTGAGTTCAAGCCCCAGGACTGGCTCCAAGCAACCCCTCAAAAACCAGAAGTGGAGCTATGGCTCAACGGGGTAGAGCACTGGCCTTGAGCAAAAGAGCTCAGGGACAGAGCCTAAGCCCTGAGTTCAAGCCCCACGACCAACAAAAAAGAAAGAAAGGAAGAAAGAAGAGAAGGGAAAAAAGAAACTATCCAGCCAACAAGAAGACCCATATCACAGAAGAGAAACTGAGTCAGTCCCTCCGTGGCTTCCCCTTCCTCCCCTCCCCCCTCAGGCTTTAAGCCTGGCACTTTGGGGTCCTACCATGCTCTCCCAGCTATGCCAGGACAGGACCTCAGGGGCAGGCACCCCTGGTTCCACTCACCCCCCAAGAGCAGAGCCAGCAGGATGGAAGCAAGGGCAGGGCTGGGAGCTGTGCAGCACGGTGCCATGGTCGGGAGCCAGCTTCCCACCGCCTCGCTCCTCTTATAGCTCCGTGGAGGGCGGTTGCCGTTGCCCTGTGTCCAGGCTGAGAGCCCTCACTTCCTCCTTCCAGCTTTGACGGTGTGGAGAGTTTGGGGGGTCAGGATTACACTCCAAGGACGACGTGGGGGCCTTAGGGCCTGGATCTGCGGCAAATGTGCAGCACCAACCAGCAGCCCCCACCCAGCCCATGCGAGGGGTCCCGAGAGAAGGGTGCTGGGTGCCGCACTCTGCTACTGGTCCTGACCACTGCCAAACCCCCAAGCCTCCGGGAAACAAACTTTGCTGGAAACGGATGGATGGGGAAGGGGCCAACGTGACATGACCCCGTGTTGCATGGAGGGTCACAGAGCCATGTGACCTAAAGACATCCACCTATTCAGCTTTGCTCTTGGGGATTCCATCCTTTCATCTAAGGCCTTGGTTCTCAGTCAAAGGTGATTTGCCCCCAGGGGACTCTGTCAAGTCTGGGAGCATGCGTGACAAACACAATTGGGGTGCTCTGAGTGTGTTGGATAGGTGGAGACCAGGGCAGGGCCCATCACAAAAACTACCTGCCACCAAGCTCTAGTGGCTCACGCCTGTAATCCTAGAACTCAGGAGACTGAGATCCAGAGATTGGGGATCAAAGCCAACCCCAGCAGACAAATCCAAGAGACTTGCATCTCCAATAAACCAGCATAAAGCCAGAAGTAGAGGTGTGGCTCAAGTGGTAGAATGCCAGCCATGAGCAGAAAAGCTAAAGGACAACTCCCAGACCCTGAGTTCAATCCCCAGTACCACCAAATTAAAAAGGATCACAGTTCAAAGGCAGCCTGGGCAGAAAAGTCTATGAGACACTTATTTCCAATTAACCAGCAAAAAGCTAAAAATGGAGCTGTGGTACAAATGGTAAAATGTTAGCCTTTGAGCATAAATGTTCACAGACAGCACTCAGGTCCTGAGTTCAAGCCCCAAGACTATACACACAAAATTCCAAAACAAAAGTTGTGGATTGATCAGTTTTGATGTGATTTCAAGTTTTCAATAATCCAAAGACTTCCCAAAGTCTGAAGGGCCAGGTTCCCAGGGCGCAGACTAGGCTAAGCGTCCATCCAGAGTGTGGCTGCCTTACAATTGGGGGCTGGTCCTTTTTTGTTGGTGGTGGTAGTGGTCATGGGGCTTAAACTCAGGGCCTGGGCGTTGTCCCAGAGCTTTTCTGCTCAAGGCTAGCGCTCTACCACTTTGAGCCACAGCTTTAGTTCTGGTTTTCTGATGGTTCACTGAAGATAAGAGTCTCTTGAACTTCCCTCCCCAGGTTGGCTTTGAACCACAATCCTCAGATCTCAGCCTCCTGAGTAGCTAGGATTACAAGCCTGAGCCACCAGCACCTGGCTAAGGGCTTGTTCTTTATACAGTCTTACACTCCATGGTGTTTGCGTTTCCCTGGGACTTCCTGCCTTTCTCCTCTTGCCTCTGGAGCCCCAGGGGTTTGTGGTATGACCCACCTCCTTCTATGCCACCTGAAGCAAGGTTAAGGAAGCCCATATGCCAAATTATGCCCTCCAGAGAGGAGGCTCCATGAAGCTCTGGGGTTTGAACTCAGGCCCTGTGGTGCTCTTGCTTGGCTTTTTCCGCTCAAGGCTAGCACTCTACTACTTGAGCCACAGCTCTACATCCAGCTTTTTAGTGGTTAATTGGAAGAGTGTCACTGGCTGTCCTGCCCTGGCTAGCTTCAAACATTTATCCTCCTAACTCAGTCTCCTGAGTAGCTAAGTTTACAGGCATGAGTCACCAGGCTCTGCTCTGTGAACTATATTTGCATAATGCTGTTAGCTGGAGAAAGGAGTTTGATCAGACAGACAATGAGCCAGGCAGAGGTGAGGGGCCTTAGATTTTCTCATCAAGCTCTGTTTTCAGTGGGGATCCCCAAGTGTGGTAGCCCCAGGTGGGCCATCCTGATGCCACAAAGGTGCCAGGCAAGAGGGCCAGGGCAAGCCAGGTTAGGCAGAATCTGTGGGAGGGAGGAGGCCAAGGTGGAGGGAGAGCCCAGGAGCCTCTGAGGGATGGCTGGGAGGGGAAATGGGGTTGGAAGATGTGGCCTGGGCCCCTTCCTGTGCCAACGGTGAGTGGTACAACAGCATATGGCCAGGCTGAAGGGCAAGGGGAAGGGCTCCAAGGTCATGGGGAATCTAGGGGAAAATGAGGACAGGATGTGTAGGGCTCAGGTCTATGGCATCTCTTTTTCTTCTTCTTCTTCTTCTTCTTCTTCTTCTTCTTCTTCTTCTTCTTCTTCTTCTTCTTCTTCTTCTTCTCCAGTCCTGGGGCTTGAACTAAAGATCTGGGCACAGTCCCTGAGCTTTTGTGCTCAAGGCTAGCACTCTACCACTTGAGCCACCTCTGGTTTTCATTTGGGTGGTTAATTAGAGATAAAGTCTCACAGACTTTCTTGCCTGGGCTGGCTTTGAACCATGATCCTCAGATGTCAGCCTCCCTGGTAGCTAGGATTACAGACTTGAGCCACCAGCGCCTTGTTTGGAGGCAGCTTTATTGTGTACGTGCATTAGTGCCTGTGAGAGTACCAGGCCTGGGGCTTGAACTCAGGGCCTAGGTACTGTCCTTGAGCAGTTTTGCTCAAGGCTAGCATTCTTCCACTTGAGTTAATGGAGATAAGAATCTCACTGACTTGCTTGCCCCAGCTGGTTTTGAACTGTGATCCTCAGCATTCAGCTCCTAGGATTAAGGGCATGAGCCACTGGTGCCTGGCTAGAGCCAGCTTTAATGGGACAATAAACCCACTTCAGGGATTTGTCATGCATATGTATACAAGCAAGATCTGGGGCCAATGTTCTAATTCTAGAACATTCTGTCATCCCAAAAGGAAGTGCCATTGCTATGAGTAGGCACCCTGTCCCCTCCCTAGCTCCTGGCCCTCACAAGTCCACTTCCTGCTGCTTCTCTGGACATTTTCTATCAATGGAGCCGCACACTATGGGCCTTTGGAGTCAGCTTCTCTCACTAAGCATGGCAGCCTCAGGGTCCTTCCAAGTTATAGCGTATCAGAGCCTCATCCTATTCACAATTGCATCTTGTTTCTTGTTTCTTTGGAGGTATGGAATGATCTAGACCTAGATAGTCACCATGGTTACATTGCAAGGTAAATTCACTAAAAAAGAAAAAAAATCAATGAGTTTTAACTTCCAGATGAAATCCAGTCAGGCTGGTGGCTCCCGCCTGTCATCCTGGCTACTCAGGAGGCTGAGGTCTGAGGATCATAGTTCAAAGTCAGACAGGGCAGGAAAGTCTGTGAGACTCATCTCTAACTACCAGAGAGGTGGAAATGGAGGTGTGGCTCAAGTGGCAGAGTATCAGCTCTGTGGAGGCTCAAGCCCCAGGACTGGCACAAATAAACAGAACAAAAAGCCGTGTGTTGGTGGCTCTTGCTCATCATCCTAGCTACTCAGGAGGCTGAAATCTGAGGATCACAATTCAAAGTCAGCCCAGATAAGAAAGTCCATGAGATTGTAACTCCTATTAACCCCACCCAAAAAAAAAGTCTGAAGTGGCTCAGGTGGTAGAACACTGGCCTTAAGCAACAACAACAAACCTCAGGGACAGACAGCATCGAGGCCTGGAGTTCTAGCCCTATTACCAGCGAAACCAAACAAAAACCAGGTAAGTGAACCCAGAGTGAGTCCGGTTTCCGTGCCTCAGTTTCCCCTTTTGTGCAAGCAGCCATGAGCAGGTCCTGCTTCTCAGAACTGTACCAGGTACCGAGCAGACCCTGTGTGGCACTTGCCACCCTCAACTGCCCTCTCCACTCTAAAGCCACCATGGCTCCCTCCTGCCCCTGTGGACAGCCCGGCCTTTCAGCTGGGCCATAGGCCTAGCAGAGCCACCTGCCTCACCCCGCTGACTGGGAACTGACAGGAAGGAGGACGCCACAAAGGATCTTGCTGTTCCCCATTCTTTCTCCAGGGCCCTGGTGTCAGGAAACCCCCTCAGTTCCTCTCGGCGTCCCCCCCCGCAACCACCCCCACCCCCGGAATCAGGGAGCCATTGCCACACTCTCCTCTTCCTCCTCTTCTTCACGGAGGCCGTTTGTGGCCTCTTTCACCACCAACATTCCCAACAGCTGCCCAGGATCCGACCACATTGGCTGACAGGGGAAACTGAGGCCCAGTGTACCGTCAGATGGGACAGACTTGGGCTTCCTCATCCTGGGCCGTAGGGAGGGGTAGTTGCGTCTCAGTCAGTTGCTCCTGTTGTTGAACACTGGGTCAGTGATGGCGGCCTTGAGCCCAGGCAGCCTAAGTCCTCTAGACAGAAGCCACTGCCTTCTCCTCCCTCTCCTCTTTTGCAGGTACTGGGGCTTGAACTCCGGGCCTTGTGCTCTCATTTGGCTTTTTCCACTCCACCCTGGCACTCTGCCACTTTTAAGCTACACCTCCACTTCCAGCTTTTTGCTAGTTCATGGGAGATAAGAGTCTTGAGGACTTCTCTGCCCAGGCTGTCTTTGAACCGTGAGCCTCAGATTTCAGCCTCCTGAGTAGCTAGGATGACATGTGTGGGCCAACAGCACCTTGCTTTCTGTTTCCACTCACTGTCCTATGCTGTCGTCATGTTTGTCACCAGCAGTCAGGCTGTTGTCCCTAAAGGACCTGAGTGCCCCCATTGTGTTTACTGCCAGGTGGGAAACTGAGGCTGAAAACAGGAGCCGGAGCCCGCAGAACTTCCACACTGTTACCAAGGGGGAAATCTTTGCAAATATGCAGCTCAGTCTGAAAGCATGAGTCAATTTTAGATAATATTGTGACTAATAAGAGCAAAGGCACAGGAAGGGCAAGAGCCAGGAGGCAGAGGCCTGGAAGGGCTCACTGGCAATAAAGGGAGAGGCTGCAGCCACTGCCTGTGGTCATGCCTGTAATCCTAGCTAGGAAGGAGGCTGAGATCTGAGGGTCACAGCTAAAAGCCAGCAGGGGCAGGAAAGCCCATGATACTCTTATTCACCAGAAAACTGGAAGTGGAGCTGTGGTTCAGGTGGTGGAGTGTTAGTCTTAAGAGAAAATGCTTAGGGACAGTGCCCAGGCACTGAGCTCAAGCCCCAGTATCGTAGGTGACAGAGAAGAGAGGTGGAGAGAGAGAGGAGAGACAGACAGAGACCCACCACACACACACACACACACGCGCGCGCGCACACACATACACAGCAAACTATAGGCGACCCCCTCCCCATCCCACATGAGGCTGTGGACGGCTCTATTGTGTGGTTCTATCCATCTCCCAGTGGTCACCAGAAAATGTTCAAGGCTGGGAATAAAGAAATAAAGTTTTGTCTTTTGGGGCTTGGCTGCCTTTTGGCTGCTGGGGCCTCAGTTCCCCATCAGAGAAATGGAGAAACTACTATTCCATCAGGCTGTGTGGCTGGTAGAAGGTCAAACCCCTAACAGCAAAGGCTGCCTCCGAACGCTTCAAGTGAATTCATGTCCTCAGGCTCTGCGCCCCTGCCGGTTCCAAAGCCCCCCACCGTGGGTAGAGTGGGCAAGGGCCGAGTGGGCAGATGGAGGGGCAAGGAGGAAGGAGAAAGAGGAGGAGGAGAGAGAGTCAGGGAGGAGGCGCGCCCCCCACCCACCTCTCACCGCCCCCCTTCCCCGTGCCTTTGTCTGAGATCGCTTGGGCGCCCAGGGAGCTCGCCATGGAAACCGGCGCCGGCCAGCGGCGGGCAGCCCCGGGGCCAAGGGGGCCACGGCGCCAACTTTGGGGGGCTGGATGGAGAGATCGTGCGACACTCCGCTGGCCGGGGACCCCCCACCACCGCTGACTCCAGCCTCCCCCATGCCGCGCGCCCCGGGGGGCCCCCGAGGGACTTGGGCGCGGAAGGCTCCAGGGGTGGCGCGGGGGAGACGGCGGGCACCGCGGCACTGATCTGTCCCTGAGCCCCGGAGCCCCCGAGCCCCCCGGCCGGGTGGAGCCGGGGCGGGGCCGGGGCGGGGACGCGGACGGCGCGCCCCAGGCCCAGCCCTGCGGTGGACGCGCGCGCGCGAGCGCAGCGCCCCCAACGCGCACAGACAAAGAGTCCGCGCCCAGGCCGCGGCGGGGTCCCCGCCAGGACCCTCCCTCGCGCCCTCCTCCCCCGACCCTCCCTCGCCGTCCTCCCTCCCGCCCTCCTCCCGTGTCCCGCCCCCCTCCCCCGGGAGGCCCGCGCTTTGTGCTCGCTGCGCCCCGCAGCCCCCGCCGCCAGCTCCGCCCTTTCCGTGCGGGCCGCGCCAGGTGAGGGGGCTGCGGGCCAGCGCCGCGCCCCGCCCCTCCGCGCCCCGTGGTGCTTGGGCGTGGGGGGCGCCGTCCTCCGCCCCGGGGTCCCGGGTCCCGGGGCCAGGCCGGCACCGCCCTCCTAGCCGAGCCCCTGTCCGAGCCCCCTCCCCCCCCCGGCTCCGGGTGCGCGGGCGCCAGATCGCCGTCTAGCGGAGCCGCGGGGTCCCCCTGCCCTTGGGGTCGCCCCACCCCTCTCCAGCCTCAGTTTCCCTGGGCTGTTCTTGCGGATCTTTGTCCTCTCCCCCTCCCCCAGGGCGCACCAGGCACCACCGGCTCCTCCTCTTTCGGGGGGCGCAGTCTGGGTGACCCTCCGATTTCCTCTCCAGGTCGGCTTTGTGCCCCTCCAAGCCCGGTCTGTGGCGCCCCCGCGGCACCATGATCTCCGGCAAGGAGAAGAATAAACCGCCGAAGGACAGCATGACGCTCCTGCCCTGCTTCTACTTCGTGGAGGTGAGTGGGAGCCGCGGGGGAGGGCGGGGAGAGGCCTCTGCCCACCCTCCTGTTCCCCACGCTGGGGTTCAGGGCCCAGGGTCGGACGCGGCTGTCCCAGCCCGCCTGGGGTCCGCAGAACCCTGGGCACCTGGGGCTGCAGTGGGGGACCGGATTGCGGCCGGCCCGAGGCGCGGAGCTCCGCGGATGAGTAGGAGTGCCGGAGATTGGGGGGGTGGGGCGGGGCACAGCACACACTGAGGGGAGGCTGCCGGGGAGGGGCACAGGTCAGTAGCTGGCCCGCTGAGGCTGGGGCTTCACTGGGGAGGTCAGAGGGAGCAGCTGGGTGCTGTGCACGGTTCTCCTGGAACCCTTGGTTGTGAGGTTGGGGGCAGACGTGCATGGGGGTGCCAGTGCCTGGGTACTGTGCCCTTGTTCCTCCAAGTGGACCTTTAGGGATTGATATTTAGGGGACCCCAGAGCCTCAGCCACAGGGTGGAGGCTTGGACAGTGGTCAAAAATGGAAGACAATGAATGCAGGTACCTGGTGCATACTAATTGCCCAGGGTGGTGTTTGGGGACATGCTAGGAAAGTCTGGCTCCAGTGATAAGTAGCTAGGGGCGGAATCTGAAGCCCCCTGGCCAGGCTGGGCCCCAGCGCTGCCCCTGGCACCATGGATTGTTCCCCAGGCAGCCAGCGACACCGTGACCAGCATCGGTTTGTAGAAAATCTGTTTTTTCAAGATGGCATTTAAGCCCCTAGGACAATAGATTACCCCATCTCAAGGTGGAGGCAGCTGGCTCCCTCTGCAGCTCTTCTGCCCCATACCCCTGCTGTCATTGATCACACACACACACACACACACACACACACACACACACACACACACACACACACACACACCTCCTTACCTTTGGCTATACTGGAGTTTAAACTCAGGGCCTAAAGCTTGCAAAGCAGGCACTCTGCCATTTGAGCCATACCCTGACCCTTTAGTTTTTAGGAACATACCTTTGTTTGTTTGTTTTTGTGCCAGTCCTGTGGCTTGAACTCAGAGCCTGGGCTCTGTTCCCGAGTTTTTGTGCTCAAGGCTACCACTTGAGCCACAGCGCCGCTTCTGGCTTCTTAGTGGTTCATTGCAGTTGAGAGTGCCATAGACTTTCCTGTCCCAGCTGGCTTCCAACCTTGATCCTTAGATCTCAGCCTTCTGAGTAACTAGGATTACAGGTATGAGCCACCAGATAGGGGTGTGTGAGTGTGTGTGTGTGTGTGTGTGTCCCTTAGCTTTTTTTTTTTTTTTTTGCCAGTCCTGGGCCTTGGACTCAGGGCCTAAGCACTGTCCCTGGCTTCTTCCCGCTCAAGGCTAGCACTCTGCCACTTGAGCCACAGCGCCGCTTCTGGCCGTTTTCTGTATATGTGGTGCTGGGGAATCGAACCTAGGGCCTCGTGTATCCGAGGCAGGCACTCTTGCCACTAGGCTATATCCCCAGCCCCCCTTAGCTTTTTTTATGCAAGGTTATCAATCTACCACTCCCCACCAACTGCCCAGTCATGGGGCTTGAACTCAGGGCCTGAGCACTGTCCCTGGCTTCTTTTTGCT
Source organism: Perognathus longimembris pacificus (assembly GCF_023159225.1). Lineage (NCBI taxonomy): Eukaryota > Metazoa > Chordata > Mammalia > Rodentia > Heteromyidae > Perognathus > Perognathus longimembris. The sequence goes on from NC_063163.1 coordinate 65,631,901, forward strand.
CAAGGCTAGCACTCTGCCACTTGAGCCACAGCACCACTTCTGGCCTTTTCTGTTTATGTGGTGCTGAGGAATCGAACCTAGGGCTTCATGTATGCTCGACAAGCACTCTACCACTAGGCCATATTCCCAGCCCCCACCCAGTAAAATTTTTTTAAACAAATTTTTGGTGCTGGGAACGAAAGCCAGAGGCTAGCTGGACACTAGTGGCTCACACTTGTAATCCTAGCTACTTAGGAGGCTGAGATCTGAGGATTGAGGTTCAAAGCCAGCCCAGGCAAGAAAGTTCATCTCCAATTAAGCATCAGAAAACCAGAAGTGGCTCTATGGCTCAAAGTGGTAGAGCCTTGAGAAGAACTCAGAGACAGTGCTCAGGTCCAGAGTTCAAGTCCCATGACCAAAAAAAAAAAAAAAGAGGAGGAAGAAGAAGCCAGCATCTGGCATATGCCAAGCTAGTGCAGCCTGCCCTTCTCCTCACTTGAATTTTTTTTCCCCCCACAAGACCAGGACTTGAACTCAGTATCTGATGCTTCTTCACTCATTGTCTGGCCTTTCCTTAGCCACTCCTCCAACCCTTCAATTTTATTATTTATTTATTTTTTGCCTGTCCTGGGGCTTAGACCCAGGGCCTGAGCACTGTCCCTGGCTTCTTTTTGCTCAAGGCTAGCACTCTGCCACTTGAGCCACAGCGCCACTTCTGGCCATTTTCTGTATATATGGTGCTGGGGGATTGAACCCAGGCCTTCATGTATAGGAGGCAAACACTCTTGCCACTAGGCCATATCCCCAGCCCCCAACCCCTCAATTTTAGACAGCAAGGATTGTGCTGTATGTGCCTGTGCATGTGTGCTGGTACTGGGGCTTGAACTCAGGTCCTCATGTTTACTTGGCTTGCTTGTTTGGCTGACTCTTCACTACTTGAGCCACACCTCCAACTTGTTGTTGTTGTTGTTGTTTTGTCAGTTGTGGGGCTTGAGCTCTAGGCCTGGGCTCTGTCCCTGAGTTCTTCAGCTCAAGGCTAGTGCTCTACCACTTGAGCCACAGCGCCACTTCCTCGATGATTACTTGGGGGATGGAATGTCATAGACTTTTCTGCGTAGGCTGAACCTTAATCCTTTGCATCTCAGTCTCCTGAGTACCTGGGATTGCAACTGTGAGCCACCTGTGCCCAGCTAAGGCCTTTCTTCCCCAGCTGAGACTTTGGTTTAGCATCCCACACAAGGTGCCCAGCTAGTTTCCATACTGTGTGGTACTCCACTCATCCCCAGTTGGTGGCCACTCCTGTGGCCCTTTCAGGAAGGTTCTCCAGTCCTCCCTCACCAACCATCCAGCTGTGTGCTTAGCGTTGGATAAAACTTGGCAAGCAGGCCTGGTAAAGAGCATGCAGTTACTTTGGAGAACGCCCCCGACATCTTCCCGTGGAGGAGGCTGTAGCGTTTTGCACACTAGGGCAACTGTTTACCCACATTCACACTCGGCACCATGTGTGATCAGCATTTTGGATTCGGACCAATCCGTGGGATGAAAAACTGAATGGCAATTCTAATTTGAATTTGCCTTATGATGGGTGCAGATACGCCTCCAGTTGGAATGAGACTGTCTTTGTGGGAATAAACCCATTGCAAGTGAAAATATCATATGGTGAAGTTGTTAGTACACTGAATTGCCAAGCACAGTGGCTCACGACTGTAGTCCCAGGTACTCAGGAAGCTGAGAGCTGAGGATCACAGTTTGAAGCCGGCTCAGGTAGGAAAGTCTATGAGACTCTTATCTCCTATTAACTGGCAACAAAAAGCCAGAAGTGGGGGCTGGGAATATGGCCTAGTGGCAAGAGTGCTTGCCTCGTATACATGAAGCCCTGGGTTCTATTCCCCAGCACCACATATATAGAAAACGGCCAGAAGTGGCGCTGTGGCTCAAGTGGCAGAGTGCTAGCCCTGAGCAAAAGGAAGCCAGGGACAGTACTCAGGCCCTGAGTTCAAGGCCCAGGACTGGCCACAAAAAAAAAAAAAAAAAAAAAAAGCCAGAAGTGGAGCTGTAGAGGGCCAGCCTTGAGGCAAGAAGCAAAGAGGCAGCATGCTAGCCCTGAGTTCAAACCCCTGTACTGGGGCTTGAAGACTACTATAGTCTTGTGTGTGGGTATTCACTCAAGTATTAGAGAGATTTCAATGCCCTGAATTAAAATTCCAATACTTACCAAAAATTAAAAATGAAACAATGAAATATACCAAAGCTATCCATTCTAGCTCACTCTGGTTCACATAATTGAAGTCAGATCACTCACTGAGCTTATAGTAGGGCTAAGTTAGCTTGCATAATAAGCTAGTTTTTTTTTTTCTTAGCCAGTACTGGGGCTTGAACTCAGAACCTGGGCACTGTTCCTGAGCTAGCATTCTACCACTTGAGTCACAGCGCCACTTCCAGCTTTTTCTGTTTATGTGGTAGTGGAGAATGGAACCCAGGGCTTCATGGATGCTAGGCAAGCATTCTACCACTAAGCCACATTCCCAGCCCCATAAACTAGGTTTTGTTTGTTTGTTTATTTATTATAAGTCATGGGGCAAAAAAAAAGAAAACAACAACAACAACAAAAACAGTCATGGGGCTTGAACTCTGGGCCTGGGTGTTGTCCCTGAGCTCTTCAGCTCAAGGCTAGCGCTCTACCACGTTGAGCCATAGCACCACTTCCCATCAGCGCCCAGCTTTTTTTTTTTTAAGTTTTTATTATAAAACTGATGTACAGATAGGTTACAGTTTCATACGTTGGCATTGGATACATTTCTTGTACTGTTTGTAAAAATATGGAACGCTTCACGAATTTGCGTGTCATCCTTGCGCAGGGGCCATGCTAATCTTCTCTGTATCGTTCCAATTTTAGTATATGTGCTGCCGAAGTGAGCACAGCGCCCAGCTTTTTATTTATCTTATTATTGTTCTTTTTTATTGGTTGTGGGGCTCAAACTCAGGGCTTGGGTGCTGTCCCTGAGCTCTTTTGGTCAAGGATAGTCCTCTACTTCTGGTTCATTGGAGATAAGAGTATCACAGGGACTTTCTGCCCAGGCTGGCTTCAAACTGGGATCCTCAGATCTCGGCCTCCTGTGTAGCTTAGGGTTGCAGGTGTGAACCACCAGCTCCCTGCTACAGGCTCGTTTTCTAGAAAGCCGTTGAATTATGTAACTTTTTGTGTACTGGTTTTGGAACTTGAACTCAAGGCCTCCCACTCACAGCTTTTTTGCTCAAGGCTTTATCACTTGAACCACAGATCCACTTCTGGCTTTGTGGTAGTTAATTGGAGACAAGAGTCCCATGGACTTTCCTGCTCAGACTGGCTTTGAACCATGATCCTCAGTTGCCAGCCTCCTGAGTCGCTGGGATTACAGGCGTGAGCCACAGCACCTGACTCCCAAGACTTCATTGTTAATAACTCGTTCAGGGCCAACTTTCCAGGGCCTGTTTCCCCCTCAGTAGAAGTGGACAGTGATGTCAGCTTTAGACCCTCAGAGTGATGGGAGCATTCAAGAATGTCACCTGCATTTTGTGCCCAGCATGTCAGGGCATGGCCAGACTGTGGGAAGAACAAAGGTGCAAATAAATAGCCACAGATCTACCACGGGGCAGGCATCTTGGGGGCTCTGTGGTAGACCGGCACGGGGGTGTGGGGCAGGGAAAACAAGTCCCAGAAATAGAGATGAGGTCCGTGGAGGCCCCTCTCAGAAGGGCGTAAGGGAAACATGGCCCAGACAGGGAGGAAGGTGGCTCTGGAGAGACCCAGGGGTCAGCAATCATTTGCTCTCTCTAAAGTAAGAAACTAAGGGAGGAAGGAGGACAGAAATGTATGTCTGTTAGTATGTCAGGGATGGATGAGAGGATGAATGAGTAGATGTAAGTGGATTCATAAGTGGGTACGCAGATGGGTATGTGTTTACATAAATGTGTATATATGTGGGGTAGATATGGATCAATGGTTGATGGATAGATGAGTGGGTGGATGGGTGAATGGATTGATGGACTGATATGTGGTTGGTGGATGGATGGACTGATGGGTGATGGGTAGATGGGTAGATGGACAGGTGGTAGGTGATTGGAAAGATAAATTTATATAGGAATGGATGAGTGGACAAGTGCTGGCTGACTGGCTGGATGGATAGATGGATGGATGAATAGATGGGAGGGTAGATGAATGGGCGGATGGATGGATGGATGGATGGGTAGATGATGGATGGATAGGTGGATGGAAGGATACATGGTGGGTGGCTGTCTGCTGGATATGTAGGTGGATGAATAGATGGAAGGATGGATGAATGGATGGGCAGATGAATGGACAGATACGTGGGTGGAAGGGTGCATGGAGGGTGGCTGCTGGATGGAAGGTGGGTGGATAGATGGATGGATGAATGGATGGGTAGATGATGGATGGATGGGCAGATGAATGGATGGACAGACACGTGGGTGGAAGGGTTCATAGAGGGTGGCTGGCTGGACAGGTGGGTGGATGGGTGGGTGGATGAATGGATGTGTGAAGAGCTGGATGGATGGACAGGTAAGTGGAAGAACCCCCGGGTTGTTCAGTTGATTGATGAGTCTGGAATGGCTGGCTGACATATGGATGGGCTGAAGCCACATTGGGGTGCATGCTGGCTAGCTGAAGAAGCAGGGGTGATCCGGCCTGCTTTCTGTTCACAGCTGCCCATCGTGGCATCGTCCATTGTCTCCTTGTACTTTCTGGAGCTGACGGACCTGTTCAAGCCGGCCAAGGTGGGCTTCCAGTGCTATGACCGCGCACTGTCCATGCCGTATGTGGAGACCCATGAGGAACTCATCCCCCTGCTCATGCTGCTTAGCCTGGCCTTCGCGGCCCCGGCCGCCTCCGTGAGTACCGTGCGGGGCCTGGGCTGGAGGGCACTGGCCAGGGGCCGCCCTGAACTGGTCTTTGTTGGCAGATCATGGTTGGTGAGGGTGTGCTGTACTGCCTGCAGTCCCGGCTGTGGGGCCGCAGTGGGGGCCCGGGCGGCGCTGAAGGCAGCATCAACGCGGGTGGCTGCAACTTCAACTCCTTCCTGCGACGCACTGTGAGGTTTGTGGGTGAGTTGTTGGGTGAACCCTGAACCCTGGGGTGAGAAGCCCATCCCCTAGATCCCTTGCCCTGGCCCTGATGCCACCACCTCCCTCCCCACAGGTGTCCACGTGTTTGGGCTGTGCGCCACAGCCTTGGTGACTGATGTCATCCAGCTAGCCACGGGCTACCACGCTCCCTTCTTCCTGACTGTGTGTAAACCCAACTACACTCTGCTGGGCACGTCCTGTGACGCCAACCCCTACATCACCCAGGATATCTGCTCCGGCCAGGACACCCACGCCATCCTGTCTGCACGGTGCGTGCGTTTGGGGCTCAGCCCTGGCCCTGGAGCTTCAAGTTCCTTTCCCTCTCGAGAGCATCTGGGGAAACTGAGGCACAGAGCTTCTCCCCTCCCCCTAGCAGTGGGGCTGACCTAATCATGTCTTACAGGAAGACCTTCCCATCCCAGCATGCCACTCTGTCAGCCTTCGCTGCTGTCTATGTGTCGGTGAGTCGGACCCCCCCCAAGTGTGGGCCCCATGCAGGGCCACAGGTCCTCCCCCTCCCCCCCACAGGGAGAGCCCACCGCAGCCTCACTGTGCACCCTCTGTCCCCAGATGTACTTCAACTCAGTCATCTCCGATACCACAAAGCTGCTGAAGCCCATCCTGGTGTTCGCCTTTGCCATCGCCGCCGGGGTCTGTGGGCTCACGCAGATCACTCAGTACCGCAGTCACCCGGTAGATGTCTACGCCGGCTTCCTCATCGGTGCCGGCATCGCTGCCTATCTGGTGAGTGAGTGGTGGGAAGCTGAGGGCAAGCCAGCCACCAAGGGGGTCTCGAGGTGAGAGGAAGCCCTGGGGTCTCAGGGCCGAGGCCACCCTGCCTGCCCCCTGCAAGCTCCAGAGCACCACATCCCTTAGGATTCACTCAGCCCTTGGCTCAGTTCTCAACTATGCAAGACAGCAGGGCATTGCTGGCTCATGCCCGTCATCCTAGCTACTCAGGAGGTTGAGATCTGAGGATCATGGTTCAAAGCCAGCCTGGGCAGCAAAGTCCCTGAGACTTTCTAATTAGCCACCAAAAAAAAGCATGGAGTTGTGGATCCAGTGGCAGAGCACTAGCCTTGACAAAAGCTCAGGGAACATGCCCAGGCCCTGAGTTCAAACCCCAGGACTGGCACGAAAACAAAACATGCTTTTGAAGACAGCATTTGGCCACTGGGAAATGCATTCCTGTCTTCATGCGCTGTGACAGGGACACTGCCCTGGGCCACCAGCCTCATGTTTCGGCTCCATCTTCTCTAGGCCTGTCATGCAGTGGGTAACTTCCAGGCGCCACTGGCAGAGAAAACCACCACCCCAGCCCCCACCAAGGATGCACTGCGCGCCCTGACCCAGAGAGGCCATGACTCAGTTTACCAGCAAAACAAGTCAGTAAGCACGGATGAGCTGGGTCCCCCAGGGCGCCTTGAGGGTGTGCCCCGGCCTGTGGCTCGAGAGAAGACATCACTGGGCAGCCTGAAGCGTGCCAGTGTGGACGTGGACCTGCTAGCACCCCGCAGCCCCATGGGCAAGGAGAACATGGTGACCTTCAGCAACACCCTGCCCAGGGTCAGCACGCCCTCGCTGGACGACCCTGCCCGCCGCCACATGACCATCCACGTGCCCCTCGACGCCTCGCGCTCCAAGCAGCTCATCAGCGAGTGGAAACAGAAATCCATGGAGGGCAGAGGCCTGGGCTTGCCAGACGAAGCTAGCCCTGCCCACCTGCGCGCCCCTGCAGAGCCCATGGCAGAAGAGGAGGAGGAGGAGGAAGAGGAGGAGGAAGAGGAAGAAGAGGAAGGGCCTGTCCCACCCTCCCTCTACCCTACAGTCCAGGCCCGGCCAGGGCTGGGGCCTCGGGTTATCCTGCCACCCCGGCCAGGCCCACAGCCCCTGGTGCACATCCCCGAGGAGGGGGTGCAGGCAGGGGCAGGCCTGTCCCCCAAGAGCAGCGCAGCAGTGCGGGCCAAGTGGCTCATGATGGCCGAGAAGGGGGGGGCCCCTGTGGCTCCGGGGCCGCAGCAGCCCCGTGTGGCCAACCCACCTCGGCTGCTGCAGGTGATCGCCATGTCCAAGGGCCCTGGCGGGCCAGGCTCCAAGGCTGAGACCGCCTCGTCGTCCAGCGCCAGCTCCGACTCCTCCCAGTACCGGTCCCCATCTGACCGGGACTCGGCCAGCATAGTCACCATTGATGCGCATGCGCCCCACCACCCCGTGGTCCACCTGTCTGCAGGCAATGCACCCTGGGAATGGAAGGCTAAGGGGGCAGAGGGTGAGGGTTGCTATGAGCTTGGGGATCTGGCACGCAGCTTCCGAGGCCCCAAGCCACCAGGTGTGTCCCCAGGCTCATCCATCAGTGATGTGGACCAGGAGGAACCACGGTTTGGGGGCGTGGCCACTGTCAACTTGGCCACCGGTGAAGGGCTACCCCCACTGGGGGCAGCTGATGGGGTGCTGGGGCAGTCCAGCCGCGAGTCTACCCTGCGGCGGCAGGCCGCTGCTGGCCAGGGGCTCTCGGAGCGGGAGGCGGCAGAGGCAGAGGCGGAGAGCTACTACCGCAGGATGCAGGCCCGCAGGTTCCAGGACTGAATGGGCAGCAGCAGTGGGCACTGGACCGGGAGACACCGGGGCCAACAGTGGGTGGGCAAGGGGTGGGGGCAGCTGGGTACCAATCAATAAAGGTAACTGGTGACATGAGGCTCCTGAGTCATTCAGTGCGGGTGATGGGCAGATAGCAAGACCAGGAGCTGGCTGAGGGCACCAGCTGGGCTCTTGCTCCAAGGAGCAGCAGGGTTTGTGTGCAGGGGTCCCAGGTGAACCCCTCTGTCAACAGGGAGAGGAAGTTGTCTTCAGCCTAGAAGACTGGCCCACACCTTCCCAGGAAGCCAGGTGTGGAGAGGAGGGGAGGGGAATGGTTGGAAGAGACAGCAGCAAAGACAAGCAGGCCCAATGAGGAGGAGGAGGTCAGAGGCACAGGACACAGGAGTTTATTCCAAGTCCAGGTACAGAGGGCAGCTGCCTTCTACAGCATCAACAGCAAGAAAGGGCTACGGGGAAGGCACAGGTTTGTTATAAAACGGTTTAATGGAGCTCTTTCCGCGTTACAAGCCATCTGGGACGGGAGTGGAATGTGCTGTGGCCAGTGCTGGCTCCACAGGCAATACTGAGCCTGTCATTGCTGGTATCAAAATATACATCTGTCACCATAAAAAACCGCAATGTGCTGCCGCCGCATCTTACAACAGGTATAAAAAATTATAAATATTTACACCCTTGCTACACTCCTTTATGGAACTTATGGAACCTCAGGACCCAAGGGTACCCCCTCTTGCTGGGGACAAGTTGAGCCACAGGGCAGAGCATTTAAGACCAAGACACGAGTCCTGCACCTGGGGCCTCAGCTCAGAGGCAGACAAGAAACAAAACTTTGGTCCAAAATTTGAAGGGGGGGAAAAAAAACCAAACCCCGAAAGTTTTAAGAGTTTTTCAAGGCAGATTACAAGTGGGTGGGGTAAGGCAACTGGAGGCTCGAAAGGAAGCGGGCTGAGGATCGGGCTTCCTGCGCCTGCGCGAGCCAGCCGCAGCCGCCTGCTCCTGAAGCCTGGATCCTGCCTGTGACTCATTACAAAGATAAGAAGTACAGCATACGAGTAATACCACAAGGAGGAAGCTTAGATTACACTCATACCATTGCATCATCTTGCTATAAAAAGTTACTTAAAACTATGTCTCTTGCATATAAATGAAAAGGGATTAGGATATTTGGTCAACTGGAAATATTGCTAGGCACAGATATGTCTGCGACCGCATCCACGTATAATACAAAGGTTAGGAAGAGGCTCCATGGCGGAGGCGGGGACAGGCCAGAGCCCCTGGGCTGGGAGGAGAGGGCGGGTGCCACTGGGGGCTTGGGTTGATTATGTCACTTGATCAAAAGGTGGGGGTTGGCTGGCCTTGTTTCCCGCCAGCTTAGGACACATGATCATGTGGGAAGGGGTGGCTGCCTCGTTCACCTGGACAAGAGCCCAGGCCAGGTGCCCAAGTGCCTGTGGTTGGTGCGCATGGTGCATGGCAGACAGGTTTCTAAGGCACGAGAAGCCAGTTGGTCTGGGGGCGCCCAGCACAGCTTCACGCCCCACAAGGCACACACGGCCCTGGGCCTGGCTGGGCAGGCAGGGACCCCACTGCTGCGGCTGGAGCCGTAAGTCAGCAAGGTGGACTAGATTTAATTTTTTAAAAAACAGGTAAACTGATTTCTCTTTAAAAAAATAAAATCTCTGGTCTGTTAAGGTCACTTCAGCTGCTTTTTTAAAGTGGCTTTTTCTGGAATGGTGGAAGTTGTCGCCAGGGAGCCTGGGCAAGGCACCTAGATGGTGGACTTGGAAAAGGACACTCGAAGGTGATGGTTTTCTCCCAGGTCGTGGTTATGCAGGTCTATGAGGGCCTGCACCGCCTCCTCCACAGAGCCCATCTGGATCAGCGCCATCTTGCGGTCCTTCCTGCAAGAAGGCAGGGAAGGGGTCAAGACGCAGGGCAGAGGCAGAGCAGAGAACAGGAGGGGTCAATAGGAGTTTATACTCACTGGAAGAACTTGAACCCCTTGACGACACCCCCATTGCTCGAGAAGAGGATCTTGAGGTCTTCCTCCGATATGGAGGGCCTGTGGAGAGAGGGTGTGAGCAAGGCTGCAGGAGGAACAACACTGAACAGCCTCAAAGGACTCAAAGGAGCCAGGCAGTGGTGGCACACACCTTAATCCCAGTGATGGAAGAACTAACCTGGGCAACCAAGTCCAAGACTCTTACTCCTAATAACTACCAAAAAAAAAAAGCTACAAGTGGAGCTGTGGCTCAAGTGGTAGAGAGCTAACCTTGAGCAGATGGCACTTGGGCCCAAAGTCCAAACCCCAGGGATCCACGTATATGTGTATGTACACACATGCGTGTGCACACACACAATCTAAAAAAAAAAAAAATTCAAGGACTGGCTGGGAATATGGCCTAGTGGCAAGAGTGCTTGCCTCGTATACATGAAGCCCTGGGTTTGATTCCTCAGCACCATACATATGGAAAAAGCCAGAAGTGGTGCTGTGGCTCTAGAGGTAGAAGCCAGGGACACAGTGCTTAGGCCCTGAGTCCAAGCCCCAGGACTGCCCCCCCCCACCCCCAAAAAAATCAAGGACTGGGGTTGTGTCTCAGTGGTGGAATGTAAGGCCAAAGGCTCGAGATCCCTACTCAAAGACAGGTGGGCACATGCTTGCAATCCCAGCATTCATAAGAGCAACAACAGCTACTATGAGGGTGGCTGAGATCAGTACTACAGCCCAGGCAACATAGGAAAAGCCCGTGACCCCATCTCAGAGAAAGTTGAAGGACCAGGAATAGTGTTGGCCTAGCACACACAGGAAGCCCTAGGTTTCTCAGTTTCACATAAACAGAAAAGGACAGAAGTAGTACTGTGGCTCAAGTGGTAGAGGCAGATAGTGTTAGCCTTAAGCAGAAACTCAGGGAGAGTGCCCAGGCACTGAGCTAAAAGAAAAAAAAAAGTGGATCGAGTGTGGCGATGTGCACTTGCCACCCCTGCAGGAAGCGTATGTGGGATCTCGGTCAACAACTACCCGGGCATGTCCATGTCTCTGCCTCCAAAACCACCCGTGCAAAAGTGGCTGGAGGTAAAGCTCAATAGAGAACATGCCTAGCCAGCTGAATTCAAACCCCAGTACTGCAAACAGCAGACACTAGTCACAATATGAGCATGAAGGCCTTGAACATGTGCAGCAAACACTCCAGTGCTCCACTCCTCTGCTGCCTTGGAGGCTGGGGCCAGCTTGGGAGTGTACTGGTGCAGCCCAAGGTGAGGCCAAATAAGATCCCTGGAGGGGCAGGACCCGGGCCCGCCCCACCCACGGCCCCACTGGACTCACGGAATGTTGGAGAGGTGCAGGGTGGCAGAGGGCGGGAAGATGTTCTGGAAATTCTTGGAGCCAGGCTTCTTGAACCGGTGCAGCGGCGAGTTGCCGTAGTCCTTGGTGAGGCCCTGGTCCTCCTGGCCCTCACGGGGCAGCTGCACACTCTGGTGCTTGGACAAGGTGATGCGGACAGGCTTGCCGTGAAGCTTGTGCCCGTTCAGGTGGCTCATGGCTGGGGAGTCAGTTCACAGACCTATGACCTCACGCCACCAGACCCAGGCCCAACCACCCTCCCCCCCCCCCCCCCCCCGCCCTGTGCAGTGCTTACCCAGCTGGGCCTGGCTGCCATCGGCCATCTGCACCAGTGCATTCTCCTTCTTATTGAACAGGATCTTCACACGCTGCACGTCACCATAGACGCCTTCAAAAGCCCAGGGACAAGGGGGTGTAAGCAGTCCTGGCCCGGCCAGCCTCCCCACCAACCCGGGCCCTGCACTCCCCTCCAGGCTCTGGCAGCCCAGCTGGACCCATTTACTTAGTCTGCCACCGGGGAGCCTGCGCCTAGCAGCCCAGGGCCGTCTAACAGGATGCTACGTTCGGCAAGTCATGAACTGCAGACAGGTCACTGTCAGAACGACCACTTCCGCATGCTAAGGACACGCTTAACTCGACAAGCATGCAGGGCGGTAAACCATGCGTGTCTATGGTCAGATACAATCCGCAAACCGGAAGCAAACCACGTAACGTAAGGAGGCAGAAGGCCAAACCGCAAACTCATAGTACATCGCAGGGTGTAAAATAATCTCAATTAAATGAAAACAAGGTAATAAAAGGGTGAATAACATACCGAAAAGAATAAAGAGGCTTTGGGGTGTGACTCTCTTTAGAGGACAGCAGAGCAAGGCAGCGAGGGGACAGGGGAGAGGGAGAGGTCAAAGGGGCGAGGTGCCAATCGTCCACCACGAGGAGACAGTCCCCGCAGGCGAGCAGGTTGACGGATGATGAAGTTGTCAGGATGTTAATATTCAAGGGCAGGTTGGTTTCCGGAGAGCAGGGTTTGAGGGGAGAGTTTTGTTTTTGTTTTGTTTTTATTTATGTTTTGTTTGTTTCAAGCAACAACAGGAAGCAGAAGAACCGTGCAGTCAGTTGGCAAAGAAATTCCGGATCAGGGCAAGAAAAAAATTGGGAAAGGGGAAGGGGAGAAAAGAAAAAAAAGTAGCAAAAAACACAGGTCAGTAAATACATAAGAAAATAAGGCAGTGTTCCCTCAGTCACACAAACATACACACACCACAAACACACACACCTCATGGCTCCACCTGGAGGAGGAACACACCATCGAGGAGAAGCAGCGCGTAGGCGCAGAACTGGGCTGCAGTTGACCCTCCCGCCACTTCACCAGAGGTGGTACTATGGCACCCCAGGGGTAGCCTGGCCACCTAGCAACATGGTTCCCACAGCTGCTGCAAAGCAGTGCAGGCCATAATGCCACACCCACAAGGCAGTGAGTGGAGCCCACTGCAGGGCTAAACTCAGCACAGCCCTGACCCTGCTCAGCCCTGCGCTCAGGAAAGCCACAGGCGTCAGACAGACAGGAGTTACGGTTAAATGTTTGTCCCATAGGCAGATTCTATCTCCGAGCCTTCATCCTCTCATCTGTGCTCTCCCAGAGCCAAGGCGACCCTTTCTGACAGACTCACACATATCTCAGTAGCTGCCACCCACAAGCGGGCCGTGCACTCAAGCCCTGGCACCTGACCTGTGGGGTGGCCACGACACAGCCTGGGGAGAGCCCAGGATGTCTCTGCTGTGCCCCCAGTCATTTAAATTTAGACTGCCTCCAGGTAAGTCACCAAAAATATTGCAACTCTGAATACTATGAAATTGAAAATGCAAATCAAGACATCAAGGAGACAGGAAAATCCAGAGCCATCTCGGAAGGAGAATAAACGTGAGCAAGGTGGAGACATAGGAGCAGACTGTAGAGTAGGGCGGACGCTCGGGGTGGCCTGCAAAGCCACAGCTGCAGACTCCAAAGCCCCATCTGCTTTGGCCAGTGTGGCCAGTAGACCTCAGGCCAAGCACACCCCCCCGCCCCCCAGTTCTGGGAGAAGGCTGGAAAGAAGACCCACATACCTCAGGGTTTAGGTTGCTGACCAGCAGGACTGAGTTCCCAGCACCGGCCAGGCCAGGGATGGCAATGCGGCCTGCTGCGGCTGCTGCAGCGGCTGCTGACGGGATGGCCAGTGGGGCCAGGGCTCCGTGTACATTAGGGACAGAAAGGCCTGGAAAGGAAAGGCCATCAAAAAGTGAGTCCAGGCAGGTCATTCCGTCACTAAGAGGGTGCAGGGACCCCCTTCTTCATGCACAAGGAGCCACACACGGGAGGCAGCGCCTGGCTCTAGCCTTAGGCATGGCGCGTGGGTCCACTTGGCCCATGCCTGCCACACTGCCTCCTGGCGGCTCCACAGCACACCCCATTCTCCTCACACAGCACCAAGTCGTGCTGGGGTGCGGACCAGTCTGCATGCGCCCACAGCACAAAAGCTCTGGTCCGTGATCACAGACACGAGCCCTCTGCAAGCAGGGCCTGCCACAGGACACGCACGGCCGTGCGCGCATTCTCCATGCAGGTAAGACGCAGCACGCACGGCTGCCCGCGGGCACGCAACAGCCAGGCAGTGCACACGTGCTGCGCCGGCCCATGCTCCTCAGCCTCGAGGCCACTTGCTTACCGGGCCACTTAAATTCAATCTACTAGGGACACATCCCTCCACACACTGCGTCCTCATCCTCGCCCGAGGTGCTTGAAGGGAACCAGACCAAACACTGTACAGTTAGCAGCTTCTCGCCACAGCCCACACAGGCTCCTAGCCCTGCCTTGACTATCAACTGCCCTGACCTGCCCTGTCCAGGCCGCCTGTGGTCACAGCTGCCCCTGAGTCCGACCCCTCCCAGGAAGGGGTCCCCTGACCTGGCACTCATGGTGACCAGTCCGGCACACCAGCCCCGTGAAGCAGTGCTACGTGGAGGGTGGTGTGGGCATGCAGTCACTGGGGTCAAGAGCGAGTGTGAATACCTGCAGCTTGTGGAATGGCAAAGGTGGGAGGGAACCCAGCTCCTGCATACGGAGAGGCTGAGATTATACCAGGTGCACCTAGAAACAAACAGACACTAATCATTGCACCACACCTCCACCGCGAGCACCTGTGTGGGGTGGGCCCAGCCTGGTGGGGGCTAGCCAAGAGCATTCGCGGGCAGGTCCGCTGCTCTAGGGGGAGGGGCTGGACATGGGGCACTGGGCTGGGCAGTGCTGGCGTGCAAGGAGCGGCCGGGACCTGCGGGCAGACACTGACTGAGCTGCGCAGCCTATCCCCACCCAGGCCCCTTCTTCATCTATCACACACACTGGGTCCACACAGTGTCAGCATCTTACCAAAGGCTGCAGCCATGGTCTGGTCCAACGAGGGCTGGCTGTCACCAGAAGGCAAGTCTGGACGTGTGTAATCACGGCTCTTGTCGTTGTTGTACTTGACGTTGAGGCTGGTGAGCTTGGAGAAGTCAATTCTCAGTGTGCAGCAGGCATTGTAGATGTTCTGCCCATCCAGGGACTGCAGGGGAAAGGTCTGATGAGCCCTGGTCCAGCCATATACCACCCCCATCCTGCCCAACACCATCTCAGGAGCCCCTACTCACCAGCTTGGCATGCTGCGCACTCACAGGATCAGCATACTGTAGTAGCGCCTGAAACTGGTTGTTTTTGGTGAATGTGATGATTTTCAGAACCGTGCCGAACTTGGAGAAGATCTGCAGGAGCCAGGCAGGACAGACAGACAAGACAACCGTGAGGCCCTCAGAGCCACCAGAGGGAGCACATGGCCGACAAGCCGCCCAGCCTGCACCTCACCTGGTGTAGCACATCCAGCGTCACAGGGTAGAAGAGGTTCTCCACGATGATCCTGAGGACAGGGCTCTGCCCTGCCATCGCCATCCCCGCATCCACGGCTGCTGCGGAGGCGGCCAAGGCCAGGTTTCCTGACTGGACTGAGTTCACAGCTTGCAGGGCGGCCTGTGCCCGCTGTGAAGACAGGGTGCACATGAGCACACATGAGCCAGCCCCAGGACTCGGGGCCACTGGCCCGGCCCCACCTCACCCCCAGAGCAGACTCACCGCTTGGTTGGGAGAGCTATCTGTCTTGAGCTCCTTGTGGTTGGAAAATTGGATGTAGATAGGCTGGCCGCGGAGAACGGGCGTGACTGAAGTGTAGTAGTTGACCATGGTGTTGGCCGACTCCTCCGTGTTCATCTCAATGAAGGCCTGGTTCTTCCCCTTCAGCATCAGGAGGTTGGTAACCTTCCCGAAGGGCAGCCCCAAGGAGATGACCTCACCCTCAGTGACATCCCCAGGCAGCTTTCGGACATGGATCACTCTGGAGGGCACCCCAGCACTCCTGTTGTCCCCTTTGAACTTCTTGCTGTCGTTTCCATTGGCTGAAAGAGGGGAGGCGTGGGGTTCCAGCCCTGAGCCACATGGGGAGCCCGCAGGTGGCCAGCTGCTCCTCCCGGTGGAGGCCTTCTTCCTGTCTCTGCCTTTCACACCCTCCACCCTGCAAGCCAGCTCCAAGGAAGCTGCCTGTGAGCCTGGAGCTCAAGGTCGAAACTGCCAGAATCAATATTTATAAAAACGTGTCCTGAAAATCTAAGCGTACCCCAGGACCAATGCCACCCAGTCTGGCCCACAGGCCACAGCAATCTGAACTGAACAAACTCAAGTCCCTCTCCCCACCCCCCCCTTCAGTCCTGGGGCTTGAAATTTAGGGCCTGAGCACTGTCCCTGGCTTCTTTTTACACTCTACCACTTGAGCCACAGCGCCACTTCTGGCTTTTTCTATGTATGTGGTGCTAAGGAATCGAACCAAGGGCTTCACATACCACTAGGCCATATTCCCAGCCCCTCAAGTCCCTCATAAATACAACATAACCTTAATTCATGAGGGGACAGTCAGGGAGAAAGCAAGGAACAAGGGCTGAGCAAGGGAGTACCTGCAGAGGCAGAGTTGCTGCTCATGATAAAGGGTCCGTTGGTAACACACGTAGAGAAAAGCTCGTCAGATCCCCGCTGAAAAAAGAGCAGAAGGAAACTGCATTTCCAGCCTCCCTGCCAGAGACCCCTCCTCATTCCTAGCACACACACCCTACCCCCAGCATTGGCCTGCAGCCTCAACAGAGCCTCACACCCCATCTCTTCCACCTCAAGACCCTGGGGCCATGGCTAATGGGGGTCTGTAGACCCTGGCCCAGGGCCATCCCTGTGTGCCCGCACTTCCGTGCTTCAGGAGAAACCTAGCCCTGCCACCACCTCCCTTGCTCTCTTCTTCCACCCCAAGAGTTGTCCTATTTTCAAGCTGCCCAGGGAAATCCGAGCGGCAGCCTCAGTGCCCTTTTTCAGAGAACTGGAGACACTGCCCCTTTATGCAGCTAGCAGGCAACACTGCAGGGACAAGAGCAGGGTACCCACTCATCTCCATCTCAGGTGCTTTGAGCGAGTCCCTGCCTTCTGATTGCTCTTATCTATCCAGAAACAACAGGTTTGCAATCTTTAGCTTAAGGGAGTTGAACCCCAGGAGTGATAGATACTAGGGATGCATAGGTCCTCCTGTTGAAACTCTAAGACATAGAGCCCCACTCAAAACATGAAACCTGAGATGCTGGGACAGTCCTCCCCCAGGGGCCTGTAACTCTGTCAGTGCCAACTTCTGCCCCAGACTCTGCAGCCAGCCCCCTCCCAGCTATCCAGGAGGAGCCACCTGGAGACAAAGATGCAGCCTCTGTCTCCCCAGGACAGGACCTACTTCAGAGCCATTGTGGACCACCTGTGCCTCCAATGCCAATCAAGTGAGCCACTCACAGAACAGCCCAGCTGCCCCTGGAGGGCAGCCCCTCCCAGGAACTCCCAGACCGGACAGAAGTCCAAGGATGTCCCCAAGCAGCCTGCAGAGAGGATCTTCCTCCCGATGTGCTCATGTCCCACCAGGGAGCTCAGGAGTAGGGCTGGCTGCTGCTGAGGGACCAGGGAGACTGCTAAAGACCCACACCCACCCTAACTTCCCATGGTGGCTTCCTGAAGCAGGGCAGAACAGAATCAGTGCTAGCTCAAGGCTAAGGTTTGTTGTAAAATCATGCATAACCTAAGCCATGGGACTCAATGGTCCATGGGACTCAATGGTCCATGAGGGGGGAGGATGGTTGGGCTAAGGGAATTATTAGGTGTGGAAATCACAGGTGAACTCACCGAAGGGAGGCCAACCTCAGAAGCAAAGCCCTGAACCTTCAGTCAGTACGTCCAAACCAAAGGAAGTCACTTCCTGGCCTTGGTCATACTCTCCCTCAGCCCACAAAGGGCAGAGCCTGAGTTAGACAGAGGCCAGCGGCTCCCAAAGCCCCCATTGCTCATGGAACCAACCTTAAAGGGGCTTCATGGCTTCAGCCTGGACAATTGGGCAGGCTGTGTGAGCTTCCTGCAGCCACATTCTTGGCCACCTGCCGGGAACCCATAACTGCCCACAATGGTCGGTGCAACCAACTATCAGTGAAGGCAAAGGCACCCACCTGGGGCCCACAGGACCAGGCTGCTGCAGGCAGCCAGGGCCTTGGAGGGCAGAGCCTTGGAGGCCAAGCTGGGGTGAGGTCCTGGGCCTGGGCGACCAGGCTACCCGGCAGACAGGAAGGTCTCCCTGGCACCTGTGCTCAAATCAATCAACCATCAAAGAAAAGGACCTCAGCATGAGGCAGTTGGCCACAAGTCTCCTACAATGCCACCCCAGGTCAACAGTCACCCTCGCACTGGTGAGAAGACCAGAGATATCGGTGCTGGCACGAGTTCCTGGGCTCCCCCTCTGCCCTCTTCACCCATCAGACCTCTGTGGTGAATTGAGTGAGGGCTGACAATTGCCCTTACAGGCAGAAGACCATCAGGCTTGGAGCCAGCCAGAGGGCTTTCAGGCCAGCCTTGCTCCTCCATCAAAGCCCTCTCCCTCCGCCTACACTCAACAAACAGGTTTTATCTGCAGGAAGATCAGGCAGCCAGGTGCAGACAGCAACCATTCAGAGAAAACCGAAACCCAATGCAACACCACTGACCAGAAAATCTGATGCTGTTGCTTGGGATGCCGGCAGGGGGCCCAGCCTGCAGTAGCCTCTAGGGAAGGAAGGCCCAGGACGTGAAGCCCAGCCCAACACCAGCTACATCTGGGCAGGCAAGTAAGACAACCTGACAGCCTGAAGCTTCATCCGTTTTGCTCCAAGACAGTCCGGGCCCCACTGAACAGGTAGGTACTTTGGCCACCCTGAAGACCTTCTAGCTCTGGCTTTGAGCAGCTGCCTAAACCCCCAGGGATACCACAGGGACACCTTGCCCTGTCACCTGCGAGGCAGGATCACTTGAGTCTCAAAGATCAAGGCTGTCCTAGACAGTTCCCACCCCCATAACCAAACAAAAACATCCAAACCCTGAGGCTACAGCACCCAGCACAGCACCTCCATGTGTTCGACTTAAAAAAAAAAATTTAAGTTCCAGAACAAAGTCTACCTGGATAACCTGACAGTTTCTAAACCAAGAAGCTATCAAAATACACATTCCAAGCCAAAGCCAACCAATCGCTAACTGCCCTGAACCTCACTGCCTGGGCCACTCTCCCCAACATCCTACAGCAGGGAAGAGCAGAGGCTCCATGGGAGAGGGTGTGTTCATGGCAGGTAAAAGGATGGAGGGACCAACCATCATAAGACCCTACACCACCTAGTGGTTTGCAACCTTACAATCTCCTGTTCACCTAGCCTGTACAGCCACCACTGCAGTCCAAGTTGCAGGCAGCAGGAGTGCTGCTCTGGGAACAAACCCAGCTCTGTGATCTAGGTAAGACAGCAGAAAAGGGAGGGCTGGCATGAATGAGAGAGCAGAGGCGGCGCAGCATAACCAGGAAGGAAGAAAGTGAGAAGTGCCTACCTTTGTACCAACTGCTATGTCTGGGACGATGCTGTGGAAAGAAAAGGAGAGACGTCAGCAGGGCCTGTACTCGCCAGGCCCAAAGAGACCAGTAAGGCCACCGGCCAGTTAAAACTCGGAAGGAAGGGCAGGGAAGTGAGCTTTCCATTTAATCTCAACTAGAAAAGGGGCCATCATTGTCTTCGAGCGCCCCTCCCACCCAGCAGGACCCCAGGCCCGCCTCTGCACTGGAAGTCTAAGCACAAAAGACAACCCCCACCCTCCTCCAGGGCTGGGGCTTGCAACTAAAGTTCAAGGGCTTCCTATAAAACTGGAGGTGCGGGGAAGGCCAAGGTCGGCGGGTCCCCAAGGCCAGAACTTCCGCCGGAGTGGGGCGGGTTAAGGCTCTGCTCCGCAGGGGAGGCCAAGAATCATCAGTTAAAATTAACAAAATCAACGGACCTGCCAGATTACAACCCAAGTTACTAATCAACCCTGGCTCCGCTTGACTGGACTTTCTCCCCCATCCGGAGAAAGGCGGGAAGCCCGGTCCCTATCTCTACCGGAGCCCAGAGGCCCTCAACTCCGCTTCTACCGGGTGCTTAAAACTCTCCAAGGCAAGCTCGACGCGGCTCAGTTCGCGGCAAGTCCTCGGTGACTCACCGATGCTCGCCCCGTGGCCGAAAAGGGCTCTAGCTCCCAGCTGGGGCTTGCGAAGGACTTAAAAGTCCAGTTTCAACAGATTACTTGGGCAGTTGCTAAACTGGGAAAGCCTCCCGGAAACAGCGCCAAGTAACACCCAGGCAAGCATGTCGCGGCCTGGGCTCCGCACCTGGGGAAGCCACGGACTCGGGAGTGTCGACCAAAAGGGGCAGCTAGCCTCCCCCGGGTGCGCACTAGGCCAGGAATCGACCGCGATCCTAACCCTGGAAATGATTCGCGCGCGCTTGCCGCTTTCCGAGCGTAGAATCACAGCCATGGCCGGCTTGCCCCCGCGCCAGCCTCGGCCCCAGCCCGGGGCGGCGATCGGGCGGGGTCCCCGGGCAGAGCCCCGCGCGGCGGGAAAGGCGCGCGTCCCCGGCAGGGCCCCGCGCACGCGCACTGAGGCACGCGCTCACGCGGCGCTGGACGAGGCGCGCGGAGGGACATCCGGGCGCGCGGAGGGCGGACGGGAAATGGCAGGGCCTTGCGGCGCCAAAGCAGTAAGAAGCGAACCGCCCAGGCCATCCCGAACGCCTGTGGGAAAGCAGAGAGTGGGCGCGGGACCTCCTGCGCGCCGTGCAAGGGGCGAGCGGGGACTTGAAGTACAACCGCGCGGCGATCGGGAGGACGAGGTGGTGAAGCGGCCCCTCCGCCCGAGAGCAGCGCGCGCCACGCGGAGAGGCCCAGCGGGCGCGGCGGCGGCGGCGGCGGCGGCAGCGGGGGGTGGCGGGGGAGGGGGCTGGTCCGGGCGGCGCCGAGCAGAAGGGCGACGTGAGAGGGGCGCGGCATAACTCACCCGTCCATGGCACACAGAACAGACCCGCGGGGGACGGAGCGGAGGCGCTGGAATAGCAGGAACCGACCCAACGGCTCGGAGTTATAGACTCACAAGATGGCGGAGACGCCCGCACACGTCCCCCGCGCGCACTGCCCATTGGCTCCCGCCGCCGCCCAGGGGCGGGGCGAACGCCATCGTCCCCCGTCAGCTCCTCCCAATGGCCAGGAGGCCGTTCAAGTGGGTGGGGCCTAAAGAGAGCTGAGGTGTCTATTGCTGGGAACGGTTGTCAGTCAGAGTGGAAGGCGGAAATGGTTGGTGAAAGAGGGGCGTGAAGCTGAGGGCACGTGACGGCATCGGAGCCAGTGAGCGAGCCTCCATCAGGTGTGTGTCTTTGCGGGAAAAGCCATCTTGAGAGTGGGTACGTGGCGAGTCAGGCGGATGAGAAGCGTGCTAGCCCCCCAGCTACCGCCATCTTGCTAGCGGGCAGGGTCCGTCCGCCTGCTGCGTGAGGGCAAGGGGAGGTGCGTCGCCATCTTGGAATAGGGCAGGAAACCCGCAGCGTGCCATCTTGCTTATGGGCATGTGACCAAAACCTGGGATTCAAACCCAGCGCGTTCGCTCTTGGGACTCGCTTAGGGGCCCGACGATGCGGTGTACGGAGCGTGCATGCAGTAGCGAAGTGATCCTGGATCAGTCCTCCCCGCCACCCTACGGTATTTTTCCTCCAGTGCAGTCACATTGGACCGCGAGTCAAGGGATGGGGGAAACTGAGGCACAGGCCGCACAGTAGACCCCACCGATTGCCCCGCAAGTGGGGAGATGACCCCAGGCAGCAAAGGTGAGCGTGCACATCCGCTCACCACAGACTTAGAGGGCGGAGCCCTTACCCCCAAACTCCCCACCCAAGCAGGACACCCTAAACTTATAACTTTCTAAGAGCCTGGTGGATCGAGCAGTGAGGACTGGGGTGTTCAGACCAGCCGGCAGGCTAACGGTGATCTCTACCCGGGCTGGGCTGCGAGATGAGACCCTGGTCGTAACCTTGGCACCGTTCCCAGCGCCAGTAGACGCGCCGTAAGTAAGGGAAATTAACCAATTCTTATCAGCCAGGCGTCCCTGCTGGAGGAGGCATTGCTCACTGGCAGCAGCCCAGAAAGTTGAATAAATGCCGTTTCTCCTTTTCCCTGCGTGGAGGTGAGGCCCCTGTCTCCATGTGCTTTGCATCCCGCGGGGCACTGGAGCCCTGGCAGCCGCCCCCGATTTCCGTGGGCCTGGCCTCCGGCCCAGCAGCCTTGGAGCCGACGCGGGCCCCGTGCCAGAGGATTCCAGCCGGGATTAGAGGCGGCTGCCGATTTCCACGGAGGCCCCCGTTGTGGTCCTTTTGGACCCAACGCGACAAAACAAGCTATCCGAGGCCCCAGAGTCACTAATCGGGAATGCCCCGGTGGATTGAGGAGAAGCTGAGGAACGCACTCGCAGATTTTTGCGAGCTCCCGTCAGGTCTACTAGTCACTGGGGCTACCAGGACCCAGCTTCGAGCCTGGATGGATGGGTGCCAGGGACTGCCCCACCCTCAGATCCTACAGGCAGGGACTGGAACCCGGGCGGCCGTTGACATGGGTGGAGACTTTGCCTCTGAGCACAGGTCTAAACTCCCAGAAGTGTATTGGAGCCGGTTTAGTGGCTCAACGCTATAATCCTAGCCACTGGCAGTTGAGGATCACAGTTCAAAGCCATCTAAGGTAGAAAAGTCCATAGGACTCTTACCTCCAATGAACCACCCAAAAAAGCCAGGTTGATCTGTGACTCGGTGGACCATCAGTTATCAATCCTGCTTTAGACTTAGGCCTATGAGGAGGCAAGGCCTCTCTGGGAAAGCCCTTCCTTAAACCTGTCTGGGACCCCTCTCTGTTCACTGTTCCCTCAGGCAGGTTCTTGATTAAACTTGTCGGCTCCTTCCATACTCCGCCTGGGAGCCTTTGCACCCATCTTGCAGGGCAGTATCAAGGCTGTCCCAGACCCCGTGGAGCTCCTAATATGCAGGCTAGAGGAGCCAGAAGGGTACTGGAGGAGGTGACTCCAGACAGTTCAGCTCCAGTCACCCTTCTGTCTCTGGCAACCCCGGATCCTGTGGGTTCCTGAGGATTCCTGATAGACAAGGGAGTGAGGGCGCCAACCCTGCCCTGATAAGAATTGGTGATAGTGGTTGCTCTCTTTGAGCCTAGAAACCAAGCCTAGACTTAAGGGAAGGGTGTGGATTTAGCTGGGGGCTAGGGCTGGCCTTCTGCCTGCCTGCCTGCTAGATTATAATCCTAGCCCTGTGGAGGCTGAGGCAGGAGGGTGTCCAGCTCTAAGCTTCTGCCAGACGCAGCTTCACTGCATAGCGGTTTTATTTTTTTAAAATGTAAATAGTGATTCCTCACCTATTATGGGAGCAGTACTCCAGAGACCCCCACGATAGTGAAAATCCTCCCAGTTCGCTTGTTACTACTTTGCAGACCTCCTATCATGGGGAATGTCTCTAGAACATAGATTCCACAATAGTTGAGGGATAAATTTAGGGAGACACTGCCTCAAACAAAGAAGACAGAACTGTAAGATTCTCAGTAGCTTCTTATTGCTGGCATACACAACAAAAATCCCACAGTGGGTAGTTCAAAATGCCACAGATGGACCCTTTCAGCCCTGGAGATGGGAGATGTGGTCTGTGGAGCACATTTCCTCCCAGGCTACTGGGTGGCCCTTTCTGCCTAGGTCCATGCCTGGGGTTCATCCCAGTCTTTGACTTCATATAACCTCCCTGTCTTTTTCTCTTATATGATCACTGGTTGTAGATTTTGAACCACTAGGATGCTCTGGTATGACCTCAGGGCTGTTTGTTACATCCCTAAAGACCCTCCATTTACTTTTCTTAGCCAATCCCAGTGACTCCTGCCTATAATCATACCTACTCTGGAGGCTAACATCTGTGGATCTCAGTTCAAAGCCAGCCCTGCAGGAAAGCTCTTAAGACTCTTAGCTCCAATTAACTACCAGAAACAAACAGAAACTGGATGTAGAGCAGTGGCTCAAGTGGAAGAGCTCTAGCCTTAAAGCAAAAATGGCTGAGACAAGCTGGGTGCCTGTGGCTCACGCCTGTAATCCAAGCTACTCAGTGTAAGGTCAGCCCTGGGAGAGCTCTGAGCAGATGCCCCCACCTGGTTAAGTCTCCACCCAGTTACCTGGGTAACCAGCAGACCTGGATGCAGTTACCTCCCCTTTCCCTGAGGTCACATCCTAATCCACCTGGCCACAGGCTCCAGCCCCTGCCCTAGGGGTGGGGGTCGCCCCTTCTCTCTGGCCTTGCATCATCTTGGCTACAGGCTTCAGTTTGGTAATAAGTTTTCTTTCCTGCCTGAATACTGTGTGTTCTCCTTTATCGGCTACCTACTTTAAAAACCTAACACTCAGGAGGCTGTGATCCAAGGACTTTGGTTCAAAGCCAGCCAAGGCAGGAAAGTCCTAGACTCATAGCTCCAGTTATTCCAAGAAAAAATAACAGGAAGTGACGCTGTGGCCAGAAGTGGTATTAAGAAAGCTCAAGGACAGCACCCAGTCCCTGAGTTCAATCCCCATGATCCCCCCCCCCCAAAAAAAAAAAACAAAAAAACCTTTGCAGTGCTGAAAATGAACACCGGGCTTCTGACATGCTGGAGTTGTCCTCCACCACTGTGGGAGCAGCCCATAGCTCCCTTGAAACCACAGCCACTTGCTCTAGGAACTGGAATGTGGCCGCATCATGTTCTGGAGCCCGCTTTCTGAAAGTTCCTATCATGAGCTGTGAGACAAGGGCTTGATCAGTGTATGAGGCCTAGCCAAGGTACACCCCCCCCCCACCTGCGTGCACCCCAGGCCACCTAAGTCCAGGGGTCTTCCTGGGCCACCCTTCGTCTTGTAGCAACCAGAATCCCTGAACTGGCCTTGAGCTGAGGATGCCTGAAGCTGGTGGCCCTTGATTTATTCAGTGAGCCCAGCGCCCTGTCTTTTTCTCTTCTCAGCCTGTCAAGCACACAGCTCACCACCTGCTTTCCTTCATTAATGATTTAAAGGGAGCAGGGAGCAGGGCCAGGCTCACCTGGCCTTTGTGTGAGAGGCACTCGTTACCTTAGCCCAGTGATCCTCCACTGAAGCACGGAGGAGGGGGCAGGGCAGACAGGTTTTCAAACCCCAGCTGGGGCCCAGGGAGAGTAGGCTGTGCCTCTGTTTACCCTCTGCTAAAAAGAAGGGACAGGAAGAGGTCGGTCCCTTTTCCATGGGTTTCGCACAAAGAAAGGCTTCCAGTGATTTTTGTTTGTTTATTATTGGCTAGGCAGCCCTGTTGCCTCTCCAGGGCTCCCCCAAGCTGGGCAGGGCTTGGGTGGAGCCAGCCAAACTGCCCCAGCCCTTAGCATTCCTGGATCAGAACTAAACTGAGCTTCCATGTCTACCACCCAGGGCAAAACAGGCCTCTCTGGCTGACTGGGTGGTCTGGGCACCATGTCCCTCCAGCTGCGTAACCAAGCTACCTTCCCGCAGACATGGGGCTTCAGGAGAGCAGCTGGCTCCCAGGAAGTACCCTCAGCCCAGCAGAGCCACTCTGGCTCAGACCCTCGGGTCCCAGAATCCTCAAAGGCCCCCTGAAGGTCAGACCCTGGGTTCTTCCGGAGCTCAGCCTCCTCCCTCTACCCAGGAGCCCATGAAGTCCCACCCTGCCCCCAGGCCTGCAGGAAACTTCCTCCCCAAACACTAGCCTGTCCCTGCCCACTGGGATCAGCTAGTGAGGGCCCTCCCGGCCACTTCCTGCCTCGCCTCACAGCCTTCCCTGGCCCTTCTGAAGCTGCACCCAGGTGTGGCCTTTGCTGCGGTGCAGGGGGTTCCTGGCATTGGAGGGGGGGGGGGGGAAGAGAGTCACTCCAGCCATTTGTCAGGACTGCCAGCTAGGAGTATCCAAGGCAGCTCCACTTCTAGGTGCTTATTCAAGGGGGAGGGAAACACAAGGCCCTGTAGTGAATTGTGTTTGTGTGTCTTTGGGAGCTCAAAGGTGGGGCCAGCCAGTATTCGTGGATAGACACCCACAGCATGCTCCATCTGCACACTGGAATATCAGCCTTGAACAGGACCAGGCTCTGATGCACTTTATAACATACTAGGACGTAGCTCCAGCCCTATTGTGGCGGGGGGGGGGGGGTCCCCTTTGCTAACCCCAGGTGAACCCGAACTCAGTTCTGCCTCCTGAGTGCCAGGATTGCAGGTGTGCCTACCACACCCTGGCCATTCTATGAAATTGTAAAGACCATTGAATTGCACCCCCTTCAAAGAATGGACGGGGAGTGTGGTATGTTAATTACAGTTAACAAAGTTGTTGTTTTTGTGTGTGTGTGTGTGTTTTTTCAAAATTATTCAGGCTAGGCATGGCCATTCAAACCTGTAATCCTAACTACTTGGGAGGCAGAGATGGGGAAGAGGGGGAGCTGAGATCGCAGACCTCTCTGTGCAAATAGAATTTCTCCAAGCAGGGCACAGATGGCTTCCTTCTGTAATCCTAGCTACTCAGGAGGCTGACCCTGCCGGATCCAGGTTCAAACTCAGCCAGAGAAGACATGTTAGGTTTATTAGTAGGTAGCTGATAAAGGAGAAAGCCACGCAATATTCAGGCAGGAGAGAAAAGTTTATTACCGATCTGCTGGCCTGTAGCCAGATGATGCATGGCGGGAGAGAAGGACCCCCATCCCTAGGGTAGGGGCAAGGGGTGTGACCAGGTGGATTTGGATGTGACCGCAGGGAAGGGGGAAGTAACTGCCTCCAGGTCTGCTGGTTACCCAGGTAACTGGGTGGAGACTTAACCCAGTGGGGGCATTTGCCTGGAGCCCTGTGGGGGGGGGGGGGAACCTTACAAGACATATTTTAGAGACTCATTCTCCAAAATAAGCAGCAAAAAGCTAATATGGCTTGAGTGGAAGAGCACCAGCAAGTTGAGTTAACTCTGGCCATGTATATAATCTCAGAAACAGCACCCAAGTCCCACAACCAGCACAAAAAACATAAACAAATTAAAAAAAAACAAACAGGCCTGGTGCAGGATTCACACCTGTAATCCTTGCTTCTCAGTAGGCGGAGATCCGAGGATCATGGTTCAAAGCCAGTCTGGGCAGGGAAACTAGCAAAAAGCTGGAAGTGGAGCTGTGGCTCTAGTGGTAGATTGTGAGCCTTGAGCAAAAAAGCACTCAGGCCCTGAATTCAAGCCCCAGTTCTGGCACACACACAAAAAAAGAAAAGTAAAAGAAATAAAACCAGCATTGGGACTCCACAAGGAGAAATGTACATATGTCACTTCTCAGAAAACTACAAAGGACCCAGAAGTCCTGGGTGGAGACACCTGTGCTATGCGGGTTACACTTCTTGACCAGGTCATTTGTTTATTTGCTACGTTGAGAGTTTGAAGTCCTTGAAACACCAGCAAAGACTTTTTTTTTTTTTTGCAACACCTTTGTTATGATAGATCCCTGTACCATAGGAAGCTCCATGATTTAAATTGTACAGTTTAGGGATGGATATGTTGTTCACTGGTAAGGTAAGCTCTTATCTAGCAAGGGCCAGCTCTAGCTGAACAGAACAGTTGAACAATTCAATGGTTTCTTTACTGTGTTCACATCTTAGACAGAAATCACCACAATCAACTTAAGAAAATTTCTAGGCCAGGCCCGGGTGGCTCATGTCTGTAATCCTAGCTACTCAGGAAGCTGATAGCTGAAGATTAAGATTCTAAGCCAGCCTGGACAGGAAAGTCCATGAACTCTTATTTCTAATTAACCACCAAAAAGCCAGAAATAGAGTTATAGCTCAAGTGGTAGAAAGCTAGCCTTGAGTACAAAACCTCAAGACAACACCCAGGTCCTGATTTCAAGTCCCAGGACCAGCACACACACACACACACACACACACACACACACACACACAGGTCCTGAGTTCAAGCCCCAGCACCAGCACACACACACACATACACACACACACACACACACACACACACACAGGACCAGCCTGGGCAGAAAAGTCCCTAAGATTCTTATCTCCAATAAATCACCGAAAAGCCAGAAGTCGGGGTGTGGCTCAAGTGGTTGGATGCCAGCCTTGTGTGGAAAAGCCTGTGAGCGCTTGAGGCCCTGAGTTTAAATCCCAGTCCTGACTCTCCTCCCTATAAAAGAACATTTCCAAGCCTCTACAAAGGAAGCCCTGAGCCGCCACTGCTGGTTCACACTGTAAGCCTAGCTACTCAGGAGGCTGAGATCTGAGGATCATGATTCAAAGCCAGCCCAGGTGGGAAAGTCCCCATGAAACTCTTCAATTAACCACTCAAAAACCAGAAGTGGAACTGTGGCTTCAAGTGGTAGAATGCTAGTCTTGAGCAAAAAAAGCTCAGGGACAGTGCCCAGGCCCTGAGTTCAAGCCCCAGGACTGACCAAAAAATAAAAAGGAAGCCCTGTCACCCGCACAGTCAGTCATCCCAACCTCTCCCTCCCCCCCACCCCCACTCAAGATCCACTTCCTGTTCTGGAGGTTTCCTTATCACACAGGCCACACACAGGGAGGCCTCATGTGTCTGATTCCCTCTCAGAGCAGTGTTCTCAAGGACCCTTCACTTACAGTGCGGGTGAGAGGATCCCCTTGTTCACGGCTGTGTGATGTTGGTCAGTCGTGGGGCTTGAACTCAGGGCCCTGTTCCTGAGTTCTTTGTGCTCAAGGCCAGTGCTCTACCACTTGAGCCACAGTGCTGCTTCCGGTTTTCTGGTGGCTAACTGGAGTCTCTACAAAGGAAGTCTCACAGACTTTCCTGCCCGTGCTGGCTTTGAACAGTGATCCTCAGATCTCAGCCTCCTGGGTAGCTAGGGTGACAGACGTGAGCCCCTGGTGCCTGGCTGAGTCTATATTCTTACCAGGCTCCCAGGTCTCTACCATGGTCTGTTTTCTGGTGAGGAGGAGTCTGAGGTCCCTGTGAGATGCTCTCCCTCCTCCCTTCTTGTGCTCTCAGAGGGCGCCCCTGTGTAACACGGGGGGGGGGGGGGGGGCAGGGAAAGTTCTACCAAGTGGCCACCTGTGTGGTTTAGAGGCGTGTGGGGCCACATTGTAGTGTCTGTGCTGTGGCCTGGCCCTGGGTCACAGGAAGTGGGAGCTTGGGCGGAAGATTGACTATAAACACATTAGTCAGGACAGGCGGGCTGGCCCCCCTCCCCCACCCCCACCCCACAGGAACAGCCAGTGGGACTCACAGGAAGAGCTCGGATCAGGAAGTTCTCTGGAGAGGGGAACTGGCCTGCAAGGGGCTGCAGGGCCGCATGGAGGAACAGACTCAAAGGCAAAGGTCGGGCTGAGGCTTGGGGTTGTTTCCTCCACAAAAGATCTGGCCCTCAGGCTGACCTGAGGCTGGAATGTTCTCTGACAATGAAATAAGTAGGCACGACAAGGCCATGCAGGTGGGTCCCAGGGAAAACCAGTGGGAAGTTTGGAGGTTGGTATAACGGTGCACATCTGTAATCCCAGCTATGAGGGAGGCAGAGGAATGAAGATCAGGGTTCGAGGACAGCCCTGGGCAGAAATGCAAGACTCTAACCTGAAGCAAAAAAAAAAAAAAAAAAAAATGATAAAGCCAAAACACTGGAGACGTGGCTCAAGTGGTGAACAAGCCTGCCAAGCAAGGGTGAAGCCTGGGGTTCAAAACTCCAGTATCCCCACTCTCCCTTCCCCAAAAAGAAGGGAAATTCAGAGTCAGTTAGGAGAAGGTTCTATGATGATGAGGCTGAGACTGGCTTCTCAGACCTGAAGACAGGAAGTCTGGCTTGTTCTAAGTCACCCAGCGCTGAGTCTCTGGGCAGCTGCAGACTTACCTGGGCCTTGTTCTGGGGGGGGGGGTGGGGGGGAGAGCAGGAAGACGACACATCCTGCCAGCTGGCTCCTCTCCTCAGCACTGGCAACCTCATGAAAAAGATGTCTCCTTCTGGAGAGGGAGCCTGAGCTGGGCTGCCCAGGCCCCAGCGGCCACCTGCATACCCCTTGTAGGAAGGGGCACTCATCCAGCAGGAGGGAGCGGCAGGGTGGGCCTTGAACTCAGGGCCTAGGCACTGGGCACTTTTGCCCTCAAGGCTGGTGTTCTAGCGCTTAAGCCGAAGCTCCACTTATAGCTTTTGACTGGTTAACTGGAGACTTTCATAGATGTTCCTGCCTGGGCTGGCTTAGAACCCCGGTCCTCAGATCTCAACCTCCTGAGTAGCCAGGATGACAGGCACGAGCCACCAATGCCCAGCTGGTGTTTTCTTTTTGTCTTGTTTGCTCTTTTATCTGTCTTTGAGCTGGTAAGGGGAGGCCACATAAATGAAAGGACAAAGAGCGATCAATGCAGCAGTGGTACTCACTAGATACTATTTTGAAAATGAGCTATATAACTTGTGGGTAGGTATGGGAGGAGTAATTGTGAGAGAGAGACAGAAGGGATGACATGATCCCAAAAGAAATGTACTCTTTACCTGAATTATATAAGTGTAACCCAACTGTATAGCACCTTTATAATAACAATTGAAAAATTGAAAAGCCAAATGTCAGCTGGGTGCTGTTGCTTGTGCCTGTAATCCTAGCTATCCTGGAAGGAGGCTGAGATCTAAGGATCGAAATTCAAATCCAGCCCAGGCAGAAGATTTTTAAACTCTTATCTCCAATTAACCACCAAAAAATCTAGAAGTGGAGATATAGCTCAAGTGGTAGAGTACCAGCCTTGAGAAAAAAGCTCAGGGATATTGCCCAGGCCTGAGATCAATCTCCAGAGCGCGCGCACATGCGCGCGCGTGCGCGCGCACACACACACACACACACACACACCAAATATCCCCTGTCATTGTCCCTCAGAAGTAGGGCCTCCGTTGAGGTGAAATGGGAGCCGGTGAAGTTAATTCTGGCATTCCCAGGAGGCTTAGGCCCCTCCCATGGGGGGGCCAGGACAGAGGGACAGCAGCTACCCCTAGGTCTCATGGAAGGTAAGTGGGGAAACTGGAGACCTCCAGCTCACCAGTGGCATCGCTGCATCAATAGTTTATAGCAGGAAACCAACACTTGATAGCAGTCTCAGGCGGAGGCTCAGGTGGCCGGGCAGATCCTGCCTGGATGATGGATGCTCCTGATGACCACCTGGGGGACAGCCACCCCCCCCCTCAAGTCCCAGCAGGAGTGGCAGGTGGCTGGCGCCTGGCCTTGGACCAAAAAAGGAAGACAGGTGTGTGTGTGGGGGGGGGCAGCGTTTGGCCTTCGGGTGCTCAGCAGAGGAAGGTAGAAGGGACAGCTTCCACCTGCTGGGCCTGGACTCTGGTTCACTGTCGCCCCCTAGGTTGGGACAGGGGAAGGGCAAGCACGGATAGGGCGGAAGCCTCAGCTTCCCAGTTCCTTCGGGCTCTGAGCAGACATCTTAGTGGGTGATGATCAAAATACACACAGCACGTAGCAACATGTCTGCAGGGTTTTGTTTTTGGTTTTTTTTTTTTTTTTTTGGCCAGTCGTGGGCCTTGGACTCAGGGCCTGAGCACTGTCCCTGGCTTCTTCCCGCTCAAGGCTAGCACTCCGCCACTTGAGCCACAGCGCCGCTTCTGGCCGTTTTCTGTATATGTGGTGCTGGGGAATCGAACCTAGGGCCTCGTGTATCCGAGGCAGGCACTCTTGCCACTAGGCTATATCCCCAGCCCTTGTTTTTGTTTTTTGGTGCCAATCCTGGGGCTTGAACTCAGGGCCTGGGTGCTGTCCATGAACTTTTGTGCTCAAGACCAGCACTCTACCACTTGAGCCACAGCTATATTTCTGGCTTTTTAGTAGTTTTATTGAGATAAGAGCCTCATGAACATTCCTGCTTTGGCTGGCTTTGAGCTGTGATCCTCAGATCTCAGCCTCCTGGATGACAGGCATGAGCCATCGGGACCCAGCATGTTGGCAATGTTGGCCCCTCAGGAAACACAAAGCCAAGCACAGCGACAGATTTCCCACACACGAGGGCGGCGATCACCACATGCAGGGGACAGGACAGGGACCAGTAATGGAGGGAAGACTGAGGGAATCCTGCTTTCTTACACTGCCGTGAGGCACTCCAAACACCACTGCAATGGGAGCCCAATGATAGCTCCCCTAAAACATTCAGCATACAGCCACCCGGAGCCCCAGCAATCCCACCCACGAGTGTATGCCCAGAAACCACAAACATACACCCTCACTCCCGCCCCCCCCCTGCCCCAGGCACAAATGACCAGGCCCCAGGTCAGACGAAAAAGAAAAAACTATGTGAGCTGGGTGCCTGTGACCCATACCTGTAATCCTAGCTACTTAGGAGGCTGAGATCTGAAAATCAAGGTTCAAAACCAGCCTAGGCAGAAAAATCTGAGAGACTCTTTTTGTGTATGTCAGTATTAGGGCCTGAACTCAGGGCCTGGGCGCTGTCCCTGAGCTCTTTTGCTCAAGGCTAGCACTCTACAACAGAACTTCCAGTTTTCTGGTGGTTAATTGGAGATGAGAGTCTCACAGACTTTCCTGCCCTGGCTGGCTTTGAACTGTGATCCTCAGATCTCGGCCTCCTGAGTAGCTAGGATGACAGGCGTGTGCAACTAGGGCCCAGCTAGGGAGACTCATCTCCAATCAACCAAAAAGTTGGAAGTGGAGCTGTGGCTCAAATGGTAGATCACTAGCCTTGAGAGAAGAAAAACAACAAGAAACACCTGTATGTAAGGCTAGTCTCACACATACTCCCCAGCAGCTCATTCCTATAATCTTTTTTTTTCCTTCGCTTTTTCAATATGTCCAAATTGGAAAATAGCACAGAAAGCAAGTTACATCATAAAAATAAACCTTTTTAACCCTCTTCTTAAGACCCTTCCAATTTAATCTTTTCTTTTTGGTGCCAGTATTAGGGCTTGAACTCAGGACCTAGGTGCTTTCCCTTAGCTTTTCTGCTCAAGGATGGTGCTCTACCACTTGAGTCACAGCTTCACTTCTAGTTTTGTTTTTTTTTTTTTGCTGGTAATTAATTGGAATTAAAAGTCTCACAGACTGGGGCTGGGGATATGGCCTATTGGCAAGAGAGCTTGCCTCGTATACATGAGGCCCTGGGTTAGATTCCCCAGCACCACATATACAGAAAACGGCCAGAAGTGGCGCTGTGGCTCAAGCAGCAGAGTGCTAGCCTTGAGCAAAAAAAAAAAAAAAAAAAAAAAAAGAAGCCTGGGACAGTGCTCAGGCCCTGGCCAAAAAAAAAAAAAAAAAAAAAAAGTCACAGACTTTCCTCTCTGGACTGGCTTCTAACTGGGATCCTTAGATGTTACCCTCCTGAGTAGCTGGGATTACAGGAGGGAGCTACCAGTGCTGGGCTTCTACATGAGTTTTATCTATTTTTTTGGCACTGAGGATTAATCTCTCTCTCTCTCTCTCTCTCTCTCTCTCTCTCTCTCTCTCTCTCTCTCTCTCTCTCTCTCTCTCCACCAGTCCTGGGCTTGGGCACTGTCCCTGAGCTTCTTTTGCTCAAGACTAGCACTTTACCACCTGAGCCACAGCACAACTTCTGGCTTCTGTTGATATGGTGCTGAGGAATTGAACCCAGGGCTTCATGAACACTAGGCAAGCACTCTATCACTAGGCCACATTCCCAGACCAAAGATTAAACTCTCACCCCACAGCCAAGCCACATCCCCAGCCCCCTCAGTATTTAAAAAACACACAGTCCTCTCCTCCTCAAACCCCAAGCCTCTTTGTGGAGCCCACAGGGTTAAAATTTCCCTATTATCCTAGAGGAAACATCTAGAATCAATGGAACAACCACAGGACCCCACCAGTCTCCCTCCCTCATTCCCTTTTTTCTGGGCAACTTCCTTTGTTGGGCAAGATAAATAGGTTTACACACACACACACACACACACACAAAGATGGCAAGATGTTCAGAGTTATCTGCAAAGCAAGGCTTCTGGAATGTTCTTTGTCATTTCCAGATATTGTACAGAATTCCGGCAAGGCACCGCAAACGGAT
Organism: Perognathus longimembris pacificus; assembly: GCF_023159225.1. NCBI lineage: Eukaryota > Metazoa > Chordata > Mammalia > Rodentia > Heteromyidae > Perognathus > Perognathus longimembris. The sequence goes on from NC_063163.1 coordinate 65,665,424, forward strand.
GGAGCTAAAGAGGAGTGAAAAAAAAAGTGAAAAAGATGCACTTTTGTTGTGTTTGTTGTTCTTTTATTGGGCGGGGGTGGATCGATGGTGCTTGGGATTGAATTGAACCTCATAAAACCTGCTGAGACAAGTTTTGGTAATCCCCCCCCCCCCCCCAATTGGCCTCACACTCTTAATCTTACTGCCTCAGCTTCCTAAGTTCTGGGATATGCCACCACATCTGGCAAAGGCACGTTTTTATTTTTTGTTGGTCGTGGGGCTTGAACTCTGGGCCTGGATGCTGTCCCTGAGCTCTTCAGCTCAAGGCTAGCACTCTACCACTAGAGCCACAGCACCATGTCAGGTTTTTCTGGTGTTAAATGGAGATAAGAGTCTCACGGACTTTCCTGCCCATACTGGCTTTGAACCACGATCCTCAGATCCTCCTTCTGAGTAACCACAATTACAGGCATGAGCCACCAGCACCCAGCTACATTTTTATTTTTTATGTGTTGGAATTGGGGCTTGATTCTTTGCCTTACCTTTTTGCTTTTTTTGCAGTTACTATTTTAGTTTTTTATTATTATAAAAGTGATGTTACATAGATCAGGTAATGAGTTCTTTTTTCTATTCTTTTTTTGTCAGTCTTGGTGCTTGAATACAGAGCCTGGGTGCTGTCCCCAAGCTTTTCTGCTCAAGGCTTGAGCTCTAGCTCTTTGAGCCACAGCACCACTTCCAGTTTTCTGGTGGTGAATTGAAGACAAGAGTTTCATTGACTTTCCTGCCCAGGTTGGCTTTGAGCCATGATCCTCAGATCTGAGCCTCCTGAGTAGCCAGGATTACAAGGTGAGCTACCATGGCCTGGCATGAGTACATTTCTTTTCCAACAATGTCACCCTTTCCCTCACTCTCAGTTTTTCTCTCACCCCTTAACTTTTTTGCACCTAGCACTCTACCACTAAGACACAGCTCCACTCCTGGTTTCTGGGAGCTAATTGGAGATAAGAGTTTCACAGGCTGGGAATATGGCCTAGTGGTAAATTGCTCACCTCGTATACATGAAGTCCTGAGTTCGATTCCTCAGCACCATATATATATAGAAAAAAACAAAAGTTGTGCTGTGGCTCAAGTGGCAGAGTGCTAGCATTGAGCAAAAAGAAGCCAGGGACAGTGCTCGGGCCCTGAGTCCAAGGCCCAGGACTGGCAAAAAAAAAAAAAAAAAGACTTTCACAGATTTAACTGCCCCAGCAGACTTTGAACCATGATCCTCAGATCTCAACTGCCTAAGTAGCTAGGATTACAGGTGTGAGCCACTTGTGCCCAGCAAAATTACATTTCTTAAAATTCCACTAGGTACAGTGTCTCATGCCTGTAATTTAGCTACTAGGAAGACAGAGCTCAGGAAAGAGTCCAGCCTGGTTTAAAAAAAGTGTGTGTGTGTGTGTGTGTGTGTGTGTGTGTGTGTGCTGGGAATGTGGCCTAGTGGTACAGTTGCCTAGCATGCATAAAGCCCTGGGTTTGATTCCTCAGCACCACATAAACAGAAAAAGGCCAAAGTGGCACTGTGGTTCAAGTGGTAGAGTGCTAGCCTTGAGCAAAAGAAGCCAGGGACAGAGGCTGGGAATATGGCTTAGTGGCAAGAGTGCTTGCCTCATATACATGAAGCCCTGGGTTCGATTCCCCAGCACCACATATATAGAAAATGGCCAGAAATGGCGCTGTGGCTCAAGTGGCAGAGTGCTAGCCTTGAGCAAAAAGAAGCCAGGGACAGTGCTCAGGCCCTGAGTTCAAGCCCCAGGACTAGCAAAAGAAAAAAAAAGTCAGAATTCCATCTCAACAAACAAGTAAAGAATGGGTAGGTAGTACACTATGTTATCCCAGCTAAACAGGTGGTAGTATGATAATGGAACCAAGATGGACCCCCATGCAAAAACCCTTCTAGAAAAATAAAGGGGTGTGGCTCAAGTGGTACCTAGCCAGCCCAAGGCCCTGAGTTCAAATCCCAGTTACTCCCCCTACCTCAACCCACTAGTTTTTCAATACCTGTGACTTTCACAGCTAATTGTGTCTCCAAAGCCTTTCAGGGATCCCCTGTGGCCCAGAACGATGTCAAATCCCAGCTTCAAGCCTGAAATGTCCCCAGAAAAGAGAATATGACCTGAGCCAAGCAAGCAGAATTCCTTCTGATCCCTGAAGCAAGGCTACCTTCCTTCTCCTGGCAAGAGAGGTTAGGACACAGAAGCTTTCCTAAGCAATGTTAGCCTTTCTCCAACAGATTCCTCTGCAGAGGTTGGGGGGGCTCAGAGGGAGAGGCGACCTGCACTTCTCCCGCGTGGGGGCGGGGCCAATGGCTAGGCTCCACCCCCGGGAGGAGGCCAGCCCACATTCTTCCCATTCCTTTCTCTTACCCCATTGTTTGTTTGTTTGTTTTAAATGAGACTCTGCCAGGAATTCCTTTCTCAGGCTGTGTTTGCTTGGGGAGTACTGCCAGCTGGGGGCAAGGAACATTCCAGCACCCCTTCATACCCCTTTGGCTGTGTGTGTGTGTGTGTGTGTGTGTGTGTGTGTGTGTGCGCACACCAGTCCTGGGCTGAGTTATCCCTGAGCTTTTACACTCAAGGCTAGCCCTCTACCACTTGAGCCATTGGAGATTAGAGTCTCACAGACTTCCCTGCCTAGGCTTGCTTTTTTTTTTTTTTGGCCAGTCCTGGGCCTTGGACTCAGGGCCTGAGCACCGTCCCTGGCTTCTTCGTGCTCAAGGCTAGCACTCTGCCACCTGAGCCACAGCGTCCCTTCTGGCCGTTTTCCATATATGTGGTGCTGGGGAATTGAACCGAGAGCTTCATGTGTAGGAGGCAAGCACTCTTGCCACTAGGCCATATTCCCAGCCCCATGGTTTTGAATCCTGATCCTCAGATCTCAGCCTCCTGAGTAGCTAGGATGACAGGCGTGAGCCACCAATGCCTACCTGTTATTACTATTATTATTTTAATGCAGAGCTGGGGTTGTGACCTAGAACCTCACACATTCTAGGAAAATACCACTGGAGTGTACCCCAAGTGTCTATTTTGCCTTTTGTGGATTGCAGCTTGCCAGCAAGTTCCTGTTTCCTGCGCAGCTCTGTTGGCTTGCCCTTCAGTTATGAGGTGACCCATGTTCCTGCCCCTCCCCAAGTTGAATTGGACCCTGTGGCAAATCACAGCAAGTCCAGGCAGCCCCTGAACCCTGAATTACTGTCTTGGACTTCTAAGGCTGGAAAAACCTGCTGGTGATGTGTATGGCCTAATTTTTATGATCGAAGATTCTAGATAATCCCTGTCCCTGGCTGTCCCTGGGGAAAGGGGCCTTCGTTCCAACATTTTTCTGGGAGGCTTTCTGGTACCTGCTTTCTGCCCACCTGCCCTCCTCTCCATGGTCCCCTGCAGCTGGGGAAACTGAGGCCGGGTCAAAATCCGAGTCACTCAGCTGCCTCCTGGGACCTGCAGATCTGAACTCTGGGGACATTGAGGAGTAGGCTAGTGTCACATAGACCACACATAGGGTTCCAGGAAGGGGAAGATGACTTGTGGTAAACTAAGTCAAGACTTCAGCAGAGCCAGCGCCAGAGTCACAAGGCTCTTTACATGCTCTGAGGTTAGAATAATAGGGACTTTGGGCACAGAGAGAATCCCCATTTCCCACCCCAGTCTGAGTTGCACCCCTTGAGATGGTTTCTCTGAGGCTACAAAGCTGGGTGGGAGTGTGGGTTCTCTAGGCCTCGGTTTCTATGTGTGTGAAATGGGAAAAGGATGACTTTGCCTCCAGGGAGCATGGAACCTGGAATGTTGGAGGAATAGCAAGGAGGCCCAGGAGGGAGATGGTAGGAGGGAGGAAAGAGGGGTGAGTGGGGCCTGTGTATCTCGGGAAAGACTTAGACATTAACCTCGATAAAAGCCAAGGCCTGCTACAGGCACAGCTCACCGCTCAACTCCGCCCCCGTGCGGAGTTGTGGTCTCTATCGAGCAGACTGCACAACACCACAGGTGGGGGAAATCGGTGATAGGAGGTAGGAGGAATGATGGAGAATGATGTCCTGTTAGAACCTATTTCATGAGGAGACTCTGGATGTGCAGTGCAGCACAATGTCAGCCTTGGTGGTCTTGGTAAGGGCCCACTGATATTTTTTTTTCTAATATGGGTAATGAGGCTGGGCTGGGACATCTGGGTAGGTGTCTTTGCCATGTGTGAAGTCTCCCTGTAGGCTCAAGCCCTCAGCTGCAGGTGAACAAGAGCAAGCGATGGATGATTATGGAGGCTGTCTTCAGCCAGCCTTGAGCAGAAAACACAAGCAAAAGCAACAGGCCTTTGAGTTCTCAGCCTCCTGAATAGCGAGGATCACAAGAGTGAAGCACCACTGACCAGCTTGAAACTACTTGGCTTTTCCTTTCCTTCCTTCCTTCGTTCCTTCCTTCCTTCGTTTGTTCGTTCCTTCCTTCCTCCCTCCCTCCCTCCCTCCCTCTCTCTCTCTCTTTCTTTATTTCTCTCTTTCTTTCTCCTTCCTTCTTCCTTTCCTCTCTCTCTCTTTCTCTTTTTCCTTTCTCTGCAGGTCTTGGGGCTTGAACTCAGTCAGGGCCTGGGTGCTGTTCCTGAGCTTTATTTGCAGCATTTTTTGCTCAAGGTTAGCAGTCTACAGCTGGAGGCACAGCTCTGCTTCTGGTTTTTTGGTGGTTATTTAGGGACACAGTCTCATGGACCTTCTTACCAAGGCTGGCTTTTTTTTTTTTTTTTTTTTTTTTTTTTGGCCAGTTGTGGGGCTTGAAGTCAGGGTCTGGGCACTGTCCCTGAGTTCTTATTGCTCAAGGTTAGCACTCTGCCATATTGAGCCACAGCACCACTTCCAGTTTTCTGGTGGTTAATTGGAGAAAAAAAATCTCATGGAAGGGCTGAGAATGTGGCCTAGTGGGGGCTGGGAATATGGCTTAGTGGTAGAGTGCTCACCTTGCATGCATGAAGCCCTTGGTTCAATTCCTAGGCACTACAGAAAAAGCCAGAAGTGGCGCTGTGGCTCAAGTGGTAGAGTGCTAGCCTTGAGCAAAAAGAAGCCAGGGACAGTGCTCAGGCTCTGAGTTCAAGCCCCAGGCCTGGCAAAAAAAAAAAAAAAAGCAAAAAACTCATGGACTTTCCTGCCCAGGCTGGCTTTGAAACATGATCCTCAGAACTCAGCCTCCTGAGTAGGAGTAGCTAGGATTATTATAGACATGAGCTACCAGCCTGGGCTGATGGGTCAGTTGGATTGTCAGTTGGTGTATACCCAGCTGAGCCACCCTGGACACAGACACCCTCTCTGGTACCTGCACAACTCAAGGGCATTTTATGGGGTGGTTAGTCCTGGTTTCACTTGAGTCTGAGCCACAGCTAACTTCAGAAATGAGAACTGGCAAGATGAGTGCTAGGCCCAGTGCACTATTGCTGCATTATGGGGTTTCTGCGCCCTCTGGTGGCCCTGTGCATTTACTACTGGCTGCTTCCAAACAAGTCTGCAGTCTGCAGTTGCTGATAAATTAGTTACTTTGTCCACAGTAGAAGCAACATTTATTCACATTGTGGTCTGGACTCTGGTAACTATGTAACATCCCAGAGGGTGCCTGCGTCTTTTATTTTTATTATTATTTTTTTATTTTTTTATTTTTGGCCAGTCCTGGGCCTTAGACTCAGGGCCTGAGCACTGTCCCTGGCTTCCTTTTTGCTCAAGGCTAGCACTCTGCCACTTGAGCCACAGCGCCACTTCTGGCCATTTTCTGTATATGTGGTGCTGGGGAATCGAACCTAGGGCCTCATGTATACAAGGCAAGCTCTCTTGCCACTAGGCCATATCCCCAGCCCCTTTTATTTTTATTTTTATTTTTGCCAGACCTAGGTTTGCACTCAGGGCTTGGGCTCTGTCCCTGAGCTTTTTTTGTTCAATGCTAGCACTCTATCACTTGAGTGACAGAGCCACTTTTGGCCTTTTGGTGTTTAGTTGGAGAATCTCATAGACTTTCCTGCCCAGGCCGACTTTGAACCATGATCCTCAGATCTCATCTTCCAAAGACGCTAGGACTACAGGTGTGCATCACTCTTGCTTGGTTCTGTGAATATTTTAGTTTTTTGTTTCTGTGCCCATCCTGGGGCTCAAATTCAGGGTCTAGGCACTCTTCCTAAGCTTTTGTGCTCAAGGCTAACACTTTATCACTTGGAGCCACAGTTCCACTTCCCGCTTTTTGGTGGTTTATTGGAGATAAAAGTCTCACAGACTTTCCTGCCTGGGCTGGCTTTGAACCAGGATCGTCAGATCTCCACCTCCTGAGTAGCTAGAATTACAGGCATGAGCCACTGTCACCTGACTTCTGTGAATGTTTTTAAACCAAAGAAATGTACACTTTCAAAGTCTATAACTTTATAGGATGGGTAGTTTTATAGTGTGTGTATTTTATTTTTATCTCAAGAGAAACAAAATTACAAAAACAAAAAAACCAAACTACTTTCTTGAAAGGTGGATCTCAGGGAGCATTTCCACCAACATCCCTGAGATCCCAGCTGTCACCTGATGGCAGAATCAGCACCCTGATTTTTTTTTTTTTGCCTGTCCTGGGGCTTGAACTCAGGGCCTGAGCACTGTCCCTGGCTTCTTTTGCTCAAGGCTAGCACTCTACCACTTGAGCCACTTCTGGCTTTTTCTGTGTACGTGGTGCTGAGGAATTGAATGCTGGGCTTCATGCATGCTAGGCAAGCTCTCTACAGCTAAGCCACATCCAAGCCTAGCACCCTGACTTTTGAGCTATGTGCTCACACTTAGAATTTGTGTGTTCCCACTCAGATCTCGACCAGGTGGATGAGTCCTGGGTCCTTGAGAGCAGAAGCACCGAGGAAGCTTGAAGCTGTAGAAGGTCTGAGCCCTTGAACCTGGGTGTGTAGGTTAGGTTGCATGTCTCCCCATCTGGGAGCAGGGCTGGCTAGAGCTGTTCCTGCAGCTCCACAGGCTCCTGTGCCCCTCGATGCACAGGGCTCTGGGTAGCGGGACCTCATCCCAACCTGTTAGGCTTCATCAGGAGCTGTGGATCCGTCCCAGGCATAGGATACTCGGGCAGAGGAAGAGAGAGACAGAGAGATAGACACACAGAGAGAGACAGAGAAAGAAAGAAAAAGCAAGAGAGGTCAGAAAAAGAAAAAGAGAGAGGTCAGAGAGAGAAAGAGAAGACAGAAAAAAGATGATAGAGAGAGGTCAGAGAAAAAGGACAGAAAGAGGGAGGAGAGAGAGACAGAGAAGTTAGAGGTCAGAGAAAAAGACAGGGACAGAGAGACCAGAGGACAGAGAGAAAGGGAAGACAGAGAAAGAGCTTGAAACAGAGGAAAGAATGAAGATAGAGAAGATACAGTCAGAGAGAGAAAGAGAAAATGGTCAGAGAAAGAAGACAGAGAGGAGAGAGAAGACAAAGAGAACAGAGAGAGACAGAGAGACAGAGATAAAGATATGGAGGAAGAAGTCAGGAGCAGGGAGAAAGGAGACAAGGGTGGAATGGACAGGTCAACCAGCATTGGGGCCAGTCCCGTGGTGTTGGGCCGAGCCTGGGATGTGTCACCTCCCACTTGGACTGGACACTCACAGTGTGGATTTTTGGGAAACTCCATGGCCTGGGGTTCTTGGGGTGCTGTGGTGTTGGGAGACAGAGTGAAGGCCTGGGGTGCCGGTTCCCTGGAAGCGGGCTGGCCTTGCAAATGAGATGCCCCTGGGTGACAGTGCCTTTGTGTCCCATCTGGGTGCTGGAGAGGAGAGCCGGGGCCTTGTGCAGGTCACAACCTGTGCAAGAGGCCCTGGAAGTCCAGTGCCGGTGCTCACACCTTGTCATCCCAGCTACTTAGGGGACTGAGATTCGAGGATCATGGTTCAAAGCCAGCTCAGGCAGGAATGTCTGTGAGACACATCTCCATGAACCACCAGAAAACTTGGAGTGACACTGTGGTTCAAAGTGGTAGAGTGCTAGCCAAGCAAAAGAACTCAGGGACAGCACCCGGGCTCTGAGTTCAAGTGTCATTGCCAACAACAACAAAAGGATCCCTGGCAGCCTTGAGCAGAGGTGACAAAGAGGAGTCCTTGGGACTTTCTGCAGTGGATGAAACAGGTACCCTAAACTCAAAGCTGGTGATTACGTGACCTCCCACAGCAGAAGGGACAAAGCCTGGTGCTGGTGGCTCACGATGTTATCCTAATGACTCAGGAGGCTGAGATCTGAGGATCAAAGCCACCTCAGGCAGGAAAGTCTGTGACACTCTCTCTCCAATGAACCACCAAAAAGCCGGAAGCAAAGCTGTGGCTCAAGTGATAGAGTACTAGCCTTGCACAAAAAAAAGCTCAGGGACAGTGCCCAGGCTCTGAGTTCAAGTCCTGGGACCAGCAAAACAAACAACCAAAGAACAGGAAAAAAAAAAGAATTGCAGGCTGGGGATATGGCCTAGTGGCAAGAGTGCTTGCCTCATATACATGAATCCCTGGGTTCAATTCCCCAGCACCACATATACAGAAAATGGCCAGAAGTGGCGCTGTGGCTCAGGTGGCAGAGTGCTAGCCTTGAGCAAAAAGAAGTCAGGGACGGTGCTCAGGCCCTGAGTTCAAGGCCCAGGACTGGCAAAAAAAAAAAAAAAAAAAAAAAAAAAAAGAATTGCCCAGGTGGGAAGAGCTGGGCAGGTACCAGTTTGTCTCCAAGGACCCTGACCCTGCTGGTTTTCTAGGTGCAGAGGGCTCCTCCCTCAGTCTGCACCCCCACCCGGGTATTTCAGGCTCACATCTGATGCTGTCTTGAGTGGGTGCCTTAAACATGGGTTTCTCAAAATAGCCCCTGCTGGCTCGCCCGCTCCTCTGGCTGGGCCCACGAGGGCTGCTCAGAGGGCCTGGGAGGAGGCCCAGTGAGAACTGTGTGTGTTGGGGGCCCCAGGCCACATCCTAGCCCCTGTCTTGTCTGAAGCCACACCCTACCTGCTGGGCTGCTTCACACCTGAGTCTGCCTGGTCACCGGAGCCTGCTCCTATGCCCTCATCTCTGCACCTGCAGGGAAACTGAGGCAGGGCGATCAAGCCCACAATCTCACAGTGGGGTGGCATCAGAGCTAAGTTTTATGTCCAGGATCCTCATCTCTGGCCCATGGGATCCATCCTTCCTGAAGATCCCAGCTGGGTACACCCTCGGAGTCCCCTCCCCGTGTGACAGGGGTTGTGCTAGGACTCAGCAAGCACCGAAGATGCACTGCTGCTGACAGGGAGGGATGAGACAGGGCTTGATGGCCACTGTGCGCATGTGCGGCTTGTCACCAAGTTCAAGCGGTCCAGACGGAGGGAGGAGCCTCAGGGCAATGATCCACACCAGATGGGGCCCAGCAGGTGGCTCCATGCATCTTTATTTCATGGTTGAGGGACAAGTTGGGGGAGGTGGATTGGGCAGCAGAAGAGCTCGGCATGGGGCCTAGGTCTCCTCCCTCAGACCCAGGGCCTGGGCCTCTCTCTTTTTGGCGGGTCACTCACTCCACCCTCAGACTGGCAGAGCAATCAGGTCTGATGGCAGGAAAACTGGTCTCCCTCCTTGGATCCTGGAGGGTTTGGCAAAATCTCAGAAGTGGAAGGAGGACTTAGGTGCCAGTGGCTCCCGCCTGTAATACCAGCTACTCAAGAGGCTGAGATCTGAGGATCAGGGTTCTAAGCCAATCCAGGCAGGAAAGTCCGTGAAACTCTTATCTCCAGTTAACCAGTAAAAAGATGGAAGTGGAGCTGTGGTTCAAGTGGTAGAGTGCTAGCCTGAGTTTAAAAAAAAAGAAAGCTCAGGGACAGCACCCAGGCCCTGAGAGTTCAAACCACAGAATGGGCCCAAATGAAAGGAAGGAAGAAAGGAAGAAAGGGGGGGGGGGAGGGAGAGGGAGATAGGAAAGGAAAAAAAAGGAAATGAAAGAAAAGAAGAGTCTCCCATCTAAAAGCAGCAGCAAGGGAATTTTCCTCAGGTCCTGTTTCCAGTGGAGGGGCGCGGTGCTGTCATGGCAGTTATCCCACGGGGTGCAGGCAGGGCATGGGGTGAGCGCCCCGTCCCCAGGCTCAGTCCTCATCCTCGCTGCCATAGATACGGGCTTCCCAGCGCTCCGCCATGGCGTTCTTGTGACGTGTCACCCGCGTGGCTCCCAGCACCTGCCACACAAGGGGGCCTGGGGGTCCCATTGGGTCCTGAACCTCCACCTCACCTCCCCAGGCAGACTCTCTACTGCCAATGTACAGGAAAATCCACAGGGGCATAGTAGGAACAACCTTTCCTCTATTTCCGACTCTGCCTCCCCTTTGTCCTCCCCCCTGCTAGTTCATGCTGAATGGCTGCTTGAGGAGAAATAGAAAAGCTACATGTTGCTTATCACTGGAAGTAGCTGGGCTTTCCCACCTCTCCTTGCCCATCATAGGGACAAGCACCTATGGTCCTAGCTTGGGAGGCTGGAGCAGGAGGGCTGTTTCAGCCTAGGAGTTTGTGTTGTAGTCTGGGCAACATAACAAAACCCATTTCATTTTTTTTTTTTTTTTGGCCAGTCCTGGGGCTTGGACTCAGGGCCTGAGCACCGTCCCTGGCTTCTTTTTGCTCAAGGCTAGCACTCTGCCACTTGAGCCACAGTGCCACTTCTGGCCGTTTTCTGTATATGTGGTGCTGGGGAATTGAACCCGGGGCCTCATGTATAAGAGGCAGGCACTCTTGCCACTAGGCCATATCCCCAGCCCAACAAAACCCATTTCAAAACAAACAAGAAATACCCTTGCTGGGCACCCGTGGCTCACACCTGTCATCCTAGTTACTCAGGAGGCTGAATTCTGAGGGTCATGGTTCCAAGCCAGGCCAGGCAGGAAAGTCTGTGAGATTCAACTCCAATGAACTACCAAAACCCCAGACATAGAGTTGTAGCTCAAATGGTAGAGTGCTTAGCCTTGAGCAAAAATGCTAAAGGATAGCCCCCAGGCCCTGAGTTCAAGCCCCAGGACTGGCACAAAAAAAGAAAAAAGAAAAAGAAATGCCCCTGCTCAGGTAAAGAGGCAGGATATATATATATATATATATATATATATATATATATATATATATATATATCCTTTGCTGTCCAGGGCAGACATCAGCAGTAGATGCAAAATCAAAATCAATCTCCCCAGATATTACCAGTGGAACAGATGCCTAGTACCATCCCACAGGGAGAAGAAAGACCTTCAAAAGTCCAGATTATGAGGAGGGGTGGGCGATGGAGAGGGAAGGACACGAGTCCCTGGAGAGTACTTACCTCCAAGTTGACTTGATCCGAGGGGTTGATGCCTGCATACTGGAAGAGGAACGAGAGTGAGCCCAGGTCCTTCCTTCCTTGCCCTGGTGCCTGCCTTCAAGTTCAAGTTCACATATGGGGCAGAAGGGAAGGTCTTTCCTCCCTAGGGAGTGGCCCCCCAGGTTCCAGGGTTACCCCCAAACTCAAAGCCATCTACATGTTGTGTCCCACTGCTGTAGCCCACACTGTAGCCTCTTCTAACATTTGCCATGATTTAGCTCCCTGCACCAGGCGGCGAGAGATAAGTGATACACTTTCGGTGTTCATGTGGAAGCTTGGGGCTGGCTATTACCATCATGGTGTGGTGTGTGTGTGTGTGTGTGTGTGTGTGTGTGTGTGTGTGTGTCTGTGTCTGTGTCTGTGTCTGTGTCTGTGTATGCATGCATACATGTGCGTGATGGTTCTGGGGCTTAAACTCAGGACCTGGGCACTATCCATGAGCTTTCTTTTCTCAAGGCCAGTACTTTACCACTTGAGCCAAAGTGCCACTCCCAATTTTTTTTGCTGGTCGATTGGCAGTAAGAGTCTCCCAGATGTTCCTGCTTGAGCTGGCTTTGAACCACGACCCTCAGATCTCAGCCTCCTGAGTATCCAGGATGGCAGGTGTGAGCCACCACCAGCTCCCAGCTGGGGAGATGCATTGCTCCTATTTGTCCACCTGGGCCAGTTTTGGAGCACAACCCTCAGGCCCGGTGAGGGACATTTCACCTGGACCTAGGACAGCCTTCCTTTCCCATGACCCAGGGAGGGGAGGCTGCCGGACGGCACGGCCTGGGCCCCTGGGACTCACCCACAACTCCTTCTTCTTCTGCCCAGGAGCACTGTCTGTGGGGGAGGCCTGAGCAGTCCACACCAGGCCGGAGTGCAGGTGGATGGGGGTGAACAAGGGAGACTCTGACACCGAGTAGCTGCCTGTGATGCCTGCGAGGGACGAGTGGAGCAAAGGATTAGAGGGCATGGAACGCTTGCCAAACCTTAACGTGGAGACTCCAGGCTCTGCCCAAGAGGCTGGAGCTACGAAGAAGATGGTGACAGAGTGATCAAAATGTCAAGTCAGGAATTACTGGATAGGCCAACCATGCCAAGGTTAAAAAAAAGGCGCAAAGCCTCATGGGGAATATTTTGCCTTGACCAAGAAGACCAACCAAGGCCTGGCACTGGTGGCTCACGCCTGTCATCCTAGCTACTCAGGAGGCTGAGATCTGAGGATCACGGTTCAAAGCCAGCCTGGGGAGGAAAGTTTGTGAGATTTTTTTTTTTTTTGCTAGTCCTTGGCACTGTTCTTGAGCTTCTTTTGCTCAAGTCTAGCAGTCTATTACTTGAACCACAGTGCCACTTCCGGCCTTTTCTGTGTATGTGTTACTGAGGAATCGAACCCAGGGCTTCATGCATGCTAGGCAAGCACTCTACTGCTATGTCACATTCCCTGAGACTCTTATCTCCAATTAATTTAAAAAGCCAGAATTGGCGCTGTGGCTCAAGTGGCAGAGCACTAGCCTTGAGCAAAAAAAGCTGAGGGACAGCACCCAGGCCTTGAATTCAAGCCCCATGACTGGCATCCAAAAAAAGAAAAAATTAACCAACCCAAAGCGTTAACATCTGTGGAACACTACGCACCTAATAACAAAACCTCCAAGTCCATAAAGCGAAGACCTGGAATCCAAGTTGACATTTCCTTCCCAAATCTGCTAAAGTTGCTGGCTGGTGGAGGCGGTCATCCCCAAGCTTCACCTCTCTATCCTCCTCATTCCACCTCGAAGACTCCCAGCAGAATGGTCATTCCCTTCCCCGGTCCCTTCCTTACCAGATGCCCGCGACGAGCTCCGGGAGTCTTGTTCCAAGTCTTCATCCGTTGTTGAGAAGACGTCGGGGAAGAAGGCGTTCCTGCGCTCCTCCGCCACCTCCCGCTCCCGGCGCAGAACATTCTCCACCTCCTTCTCCAGCAGATCTGAGGACTGGGATCTCTGCAATCTCAATACTGGGGCCCCCTCCACCTCCCATCCCCAGACGTGGGGTGCCTCAACCTGCTGGGGGACATCTGGGACCCGGAACCTCAGGGGACGCAGGAGGAAGTACTCCCTTCGCACCACACCCCTGTTGGCTTTCAGGGATCCCCGCGGGGGCTTGGAAGGCGCTGGCTTTGAGCTGGAGGGTTTTACAGAAGACTCTGAGTGGTGCCTTGGAGCTCCTGTAGCCTTCAGCGAGGCCACAGCTTGGGTCTTCTCGGTGGGGAGGCCTTCGGACTTGCTGTACACTCGGAAGGCTGAGAATTCTTGTTGGGGTGTCCCAGCTCCCAGGTAGGGCTGGTAGGCATCAAGTGGGATTCGATTGACCTTTCTCACTTCTGGAGCTTGATCGGCCGCCCGGGCATCCGGGACAGGGGTGTCGAGGATGGAGTCTGAGCTGAAGCTTCTCCTGAGACCAAGTTGGGGACCCTCAGAGACCCAGTCGGGGGTCGAGGCTCGCCCCACTTGCAGCCCCTCTCTCCGGTGGTCTTCCTCGCGCTGTGTCTCCTGCACCATGTCCCGCTGCACGTAGAGGGATGGGCGCCCCCGGTCCCTGCGTGGGGGCTCCGTCAGGCTCACCTTGCTCAGCACCGGCCTGGTGGGGATCAGCACCAGCTCTTGGTGGCTGGTTGCTCGCTGGAGGCCCCTCTGCTCCCGCAGATCGGCCTCCCTCTCCTGGGCCAGTCGGATCTCCCGCTCGATGGGGGTCTCCTTGGGAAATTCTGGAGATGGAGCCCGGTTTTGTGGGCTAGGGCTGCCCAGGCCTGGCAGGCTTGGCTCACCAGGCAAGCCACGGCTCCTCTTCTCCCTGGCCCCCTCCTTCATCTGGGGTGTGGCTGGTACCACATACCCATTGGCCAGGCACGGCCCATTCAAGGCCTTGGGGGCCTGGCTGTGCCCCAGTGTGGTGCGTGGGGGAGTTGCCCTGGCTAGGGGGGTCGGGGGCGTAGGGTTCAGCGCCGCCTGCTCCAGGCTCAGGAACTGCTGTCTGGCTGAGAGGAAATCGATCTGCTCACTGTCTACCAAATTCTCCTCCAGGGGTACAGGCTGAGGTTGACTGGGGCGCCCACAGTCCCTGTGGTCAGAGGTGCCCCTGAGGGTCGCCACCCTGCCCCCCTTCTTGACCGCTTGGCCTTGGATGACCGCCCAGCGCTCCCACTCCAGGTCCTGGGGCAGTCTGGGGACTGCGTCACTGGCATCTAAGTAGTAAGTCTTCATTTCCTCATCGTCGTTGTCGTCTTCCTCCAGGTGGAGTGGCCGAGGGGATATATGGCTGGAGGAGACCAGCCTGCTGCAGGGTGCCCCTGTCCTCCCCATGTTTAACTGGGCCCCATAGTCCGTGTCCCACACCTGGGGTGCATTCAGGCTCCAATCGTTGGCCTCATGCCCCACCCCCACGAGTTCAATGGCATAGCTGTTGTCTCCCTCGAGGGCCAGGCCAGTGATACGTGTTGAGTGGGATTTGCTGAAAATGGGGTACCTGGTCACTCGGTCCATCTCCTTGTGGAGACCTGACTCCTTGAGTGGAGACCTCTGGGCTCACTAAGGGAGGAGAAGAAAAAAAAGATGACTTCACTGGGTTTGAGGAGGGACAATTTCTAGTCCTTTACAGGGCATATACCAACCAAAGGGCTTCTGAGATTGGCTGAAAGGTGAATAATATAATGGGTAATTGACCCTCTCAATCTGGCCAATCACAGCATTCTGCTCTTTGGCTTCTGTGATTGGTTGAAAAAAATAGGAAGTTATTCAGGCTGGCCAATCAGAGCATTCTTCACTCTGATCTCATTTGGCCAACTAATAGCATGCTGCCCTCTACCCTCTGTGATTGGTTCAGAGATAGGTAAGTGACCCTGACCCAACTAGGCCAATAAATAACATGAAGTGAGTCTTTATCCTGATTTTATTTAGTTTATTTTTCTATGTGCTGGTGCTGGAGCTTGAACTCAGGGCCTCATGCTCTCTCTTGGATTTTTCACTCAAAGCTAACATTCTACTGATTGAGCCCCAGCTTCACTTCTGGCTTTTTAGTGGTTCATTGGAGATAAGAGTCTTAAGGAATTTCCTCCTCCAGGCTGGCTTTGAACCATAATCATCAGATGATCTCAGCCTCCTGAGTAGAAAGGATTATAGTCATGAGCCACTGGCACCTGGCAATCTCTCTATACTTTCTGAGCTGGGGAGCTATACTCCTAATCATATGTGACAAAGGGCTTGTTACAGGTGTTCTTTTTTTTTTTTTTTGCCAGTCCTGGGCCTTGAACTCAGGGCCTGAGCACTGTCCCTGGCTTCCTTTTGCTCAAGGCTAGCACTCTGCCGCTTGAACCACAGCGCCACTTCTGGCTGTTTTCTATATATGTGGTATTGAGGAATCGAACCTAGGGCTTCATGTATATGAGGCAAGCACTCTTGCCACTAGGCCATATTCCCAGCCCCGCAGGTGTTCTTTATTATTAAAAATACTTGGGGGCTGGGAATATGGCCTAGTGGCAAGAGTGCTTGCCTCATATACATGAAGCCCTGGGTTTGATTCCCAAGCACCACTTATATAGAAAACGGCCAGAAGTGGCGCTGTGGCTCAAGCGGCAGAGTGCTAGCCTTGAGCAAAAAGAAGCCAGGGACAATGCTCAGGCCCTGAGTTCAAGGGCCAGGACTGGCAAAAAAAAAAAAAAAAAAAACCCACAAAATTTGGAGATTCAATCAAAGTTTCCTCAAACTCAGAGACTGTGGTTAGTTACAAGACTTTCCTTCGCCAGATAGGCCCTTCAATGTTCTTTCTATTTAGATCAAGGTTCAAAGCCAGCCTGGGCAGAATAGTCTTCAAGATTCTATCTCTAGAATCCTTCTCCATTGTTGGTGGGAGTGCAAATTAGTACAACCACTTTGGAGAACAGTATGGAGGTTCATCAAAAAGCTCAACATAGACCTACCCTATGACCCAGCCATACCACTCCTAGGCATCTATCCTGAACAATAGGTCCCAAGATATCAAAAAGACATCTGCACTTCCATGTTTATTGCTGCACAATTCACAACAGCCAAAATATGGACACAACCCAGATGCCCCTCCACAGATGAATGGATCCAAAAAATATGGTACCTATACACAATGGAATACTACATAGTGATTAGAAATGGTGAAATATTGGTATTCGCAGGGAAATGGTCAGAACTTGAACAAATAATGTTGAGCGAGACAAGCCTAGAACACAGAAAACAAAGGGGCATGATCTCGGATATATAACTATTAAGGTAGGGGGAGGGGGAGACAGTAGAGATCAGGTCTGCAAAACCAAAAACTTCTTGTCAAATGGTATTTCTCACAGGTCTGGGTCAGCGACCCTACATTATGTAACTAAAACCAAACAACTACTCAACATATAAAGGCCAAAAATAGACCTCTCAGTGGATCACAACAGCTCAAAAGCTATGTATGTACATTCATATAAGACAAGGATAAGCAAACTATTGCTGACATTACATTTAAAGTCCTAGGTGAATTTCCTTTGGCGTAGGCCATGTGGCTACTGTATATGTTTTTGGTACACTGTGTAATGTATATATGTCTACCTGATCTAGGGAAGGGAAAGAAAAACAGGGTGTAAGATATCACAAGAAATGTACACACTGCCCTATTATGTAACTGTACCCCTTTTGCACAACACCTTGTCAAAAATTTGTTTAATTAATAAATAAATTATTTTTAAAAAAAGATTCTATCTCTAATTAAGCAGCAAAAAGCTGGAAGTGATTTGGGTGCCAGTGGCTCATGCCTATAATCCAAGCTTCTCATGAGGATGAGACCTGGAGATGGATATTAGAAACAAGCTCAGGTAGGAAAGTCTGGGAGATTCCTATCTTCAGTTAACTAGCAAAAAATAAATATGTAAATAAATAAAGCTACTTCAGAGTCTCACAAATTTGTTTGCCCAGACTGGTTCTGAACTATAATTCTCAGCCTCTTGAGTAGCCAGGATTGTAGACATGAGCCACTGGCCCTCAGCTAATATTGTGTGTGTGGGGGGGGTTGGTTCAAGGGCTTAAACTCAGGGCCTAGGTGCTCTCCCCAGCCTCTCTGTACTCAGGGTTAGCTCTCTACCACTTGAGCCACAGCACCGCTTCTGGTTTTTGAGCTGTTCATTGGAGATAAGAATCCCTGGGGACTTTCCTGTCTGGGATGGCTATGAGTAGTGATCCTCAGATCTCAGCCACCTGAGTAATTAGGATTACAGACGTGAGCCATCCAAGCCTTGTCAGTTCGTCTATCCATCCTGCCTCAGGCCTTGGGCAGACAGAGAGCAACTGGATTCTTGGTTTCCACATCCTGTTCTGCCCCAGCCCCACCCAGTGGGGCATCTCACTCCCTCATCCCCTGTCCCCTGCCTCCACCTCTGCCTCTGCCTATGCCTCCACTGCACCATCCTCAGCCCCATAAAGTCAGGATGGGCTTCAACACCTTGGACCTTGGGCTCCAACACCTGGGCCCGGGAGGGGCCACAGAATCAGGGTAACACCCTAATCCAGTGTCCTGGGGCCCCTGATCTCGAGTATCCTTGATAAGGTGGCACCCCAGCTTTTAGTAGTATATCTCTTGATGTCTACAGGCTTGGTGCTCAGGGTCACCCTGCAACCTTAGCCCAGCCCTCCAGACTGTCAGCCCGGCCTGTTCTACCTGTAGCCACCTGGGTCCCCAGCCCACCACACACCTCCTCCATGAAGGCCCCTTGAGGCCATCACTGGAGTGTATCTCTAATGTCTCTGTGCTAGGGCACAGAGCACTAAGCACCTCCTAGACACAGTGAGGAAAAGGAGGCTCCTGAAGGTCCAGACTAGGACTAGGTCTGGGACTAATCCATGTTTCAGTCTGCTATGTCAGGGCCCAGGAGAGCCAATGGTGCCATGCACAGTCTTTGGGCTAACTGGCTGCTACAGTGAAATATAGCTCTGAAAAGGAGTTCTGAGGGGCTGGGAATGTGCCTTAGTGGTAGAGTGCTTGCCTAGCATGTATGAAGACCTGGGTTTTATTCCTCAGCACCACATACACAGAAAAGGCCCGAAGTGGTGCTGTGACTCAAGTGGTAGAGTGCTAGCTTTGAGCAAAAACAAGCCAAGAACAGGGGCTAGGAATATAGCCTAGTGGCAAGAGTGCTTGCTTCATATACATGAAACCCTGGGTTCGAATCCTCAGCACCACATATATAGAAAAGGCCAGAAGTGGCACTGTGGTTCAAGTGGCAGAGTAGCTAGCCTTGAGCAAAAAGAAGCCAGGGACAGTGCTCAGGCCCTGAGTTCAAGCTCCAGGACTGGCAAAAAAAAAAAGAAGCCAAGAACAGTGCTCAGGCCCTGAGCTTGAGCCCCAGAACTGGCAAAAAACAATTAAAAATATATATGTAATGAAAAGGAGCTCTGAGTTTGCCCCCAAAGGGGACACACATCAAGCAAGGTGGGATGAGTCAGCAGTGGGCAATAGATTATGTGATATTATTACTGCCATAACCTGCTGGTGGTACATCCATTTGCATATATCAGATATTATGGCCAGAACTGGTAGCTCTTGCCTGTAATCCTAGCTAGTCCCACGACTGAGATGTGGAGGATTAAGGTTCAAAGAACCTTAGGCAGAAAAACCTAGCCAGAAAAAATACACAAGACTCTTTTCTCCAATTAACCAGCAAAAAGCTGCAGTAGAGGCATGGTCAATTGGTAGAGCACGTGTCATAAGCAAAAAAAAAGATTTTAAAAAACTGAGCAAGGGTGCAAGGCCCTGAGCTCAAGCCCCAATAGCAGCACCAAATAAAGAAAAATAAAATCTGTAATTAGGAAGCTTTGTTACTAAACTCCAGCCAGACAGAATGAGCCTTGGACTTGAAAGGTGGTCAGCCTGCAGTGCACATCCCAGCTTTCCCTTCTTTTTAATTTTTGTTGTTGTTATTGGTTGTAGGTCATGAACCGGAGCCTAGGTACTGGCCCTGAGCTCTTTTGCTCCAGGCTAGCACTCACTCTACAACTTTGAGCCACAGCTCAAAGTCAATTGGAGATTAGAGTCTCATGGACTTTCCTGCCCAGGCTGGCTCTGAACCTCAATCCTTAGATCTCAGCCTCCTGAGTAACTACAGGATTACAGGTGTAGCCACCAGCTCCTGGCTCAGATTTCCCCTCTTGAAACAGGGAATGTTTCACTCAAAGGTTGTGCTCGCCTTGTATACATGAAGCCCTGGGTTCGATTCCTCAGCACCACATATATAGCAAAAAACCAAGAAGTGCCACTGTGGCTCAAGAGGTAGGGTGCTAGCCTTGAGCAAAAAGAAGCTAGGGACAGTGCTCAGGCCCTGAGTCCACGCCCCAAGACTGGCAACAAAAACAAACAAACAAACAAACAAACAGAAAGGTGTGTCAGCCTTGGCCTGAAAACATTGCTCAAGATCTCCTCTACCCTGCATACAGCAGGCGCTTCATAAAGACTGAAGCCAAGGGGCTGGGAATGTGACTTAGAGGTAGAGTGCTTGCCTAGCATGCACAAAGCCCTTGGTTTGATTCCTCAGCACCACATTAAACAGAAAAAGCCAGAAGTGGTGTTGTGGGTCAAGAGGTAGAGTGCTAGCCTCCAGCAAAAAGAAGCCAGGGACAGTGCTCAGGCCCTGAGTCCAAGCCCCAGGACTAGCAACAAAAACAAAACAAACAAGACTGAAGCCCAGATGTGAGGACTCTGGCTGGTGAGCCTAGCAGTTAGGAGGCAGAGATCAGGAGCACTGTGGTTTGAGGACGTAAAGTTTGTGAGACTCCATCTCAATCAACAGGGCTGACTGTGGCGGGGCACATCTGTTATCTCAGCTAATGGAAAAAGTGAAAAGTAGGATCACAGCCAGGCTGACCCACACATAAAGTGAGATTCTACCTCCAAATAAATAAGACAAAAAGGAGCTAGAAGCATAGCTCAAGTGATAAAGCACTTGCCTAAGAAGCTTTGAATTCATTCTCCAGTGTTGCCAAGAACAGCTTTGCCAGCACCATGTGCGCCAAGAGCTGACACAGGTCTGCAGACACAGCTGCTCCTCCAGCCTCCGTCCTTCCTGTCAGCCTTGCGCTGGCCCTGAAGGACAGCCCAAGGTCATGCTGTCCCACACTTGGGGCAGGCACACACCTGTCTTCATCAGATTCGTAGTCCTTGTGGGGGATCTGAAGGGGTCTTCTGGCCAGACCTTGAGTGTCTATCTCCCCTCTGGTGGGGTAAAGATAGGGGTCCCCCCTCGCTCCCCACTTCTGCCTCCTTCACCTGTGAGGCCAGTGGGTGGGGTCCTGAGTCTGGAGTTCAAGGCTATGGGTGGGGCAGGTCACTCTACCTTTTGCTTTTTTTTTTTTTTTTTTTTGTCTTTACCTGGAACCCCAGCCAATATGCTATTATCTATCTATACATCTATCTATCTAGATCTATCCATCCATCCATTTTTGTCCATTGTGGGGCTTGAACTCTTGGCCTGGGTGCTGTCCCTGAGCTCTTCTGCTAGAAGCTAGTGTTCTACCACCCTGAGCCACAGCGCCACTTCCAGTTTTCTGGTGACTAGTAGGAGATAAGAGACTCAGGGATTTTCCTGCCCAGGACTGGCTAGGATAACGGCGTGAGCCACTGGTGCTGTTTAGGGTAGCACTCTGAGCTTGGCAAGTCGTAGGTGCACAATAGATGTTCTCACAGTGGTTGTAGACCTTATTTATTATTTCTATGCCCATATTAGGGCTTGAACTCAGGGCCTAGGTGCTGTCCCTGAGCTTTTTTTTTTTCTTTCTTTCTCAAGGCTGGTGCTCTACCACTTGAGCCACACTCCATTGCCAGCTTTTTCCCCCTGGTTAATTGGACAGAGGAGTCTTATAGATTTTTCCTGCCTGAGCTGACTTCGAACCTCAATCCTTAGATCTAGCCTTCTGAATAACTAGGATTACAGGCGTGAGCCACCAGCCCTGGGCTAGACTTTATTTCTGAACCCCTGGATCACCGATTGATGACAGGGTAGGTGCCCCTGAGGGGGCCCTGATGAAGGGGAAGAGGGACCAGCATACACAGAGGCTCTAGGGGGGAAACTCTGCCCCCCAAATCCCCCGTCCCCTCCCCAGGGCCTCCGGGAGTATGCAGTCCTCATGAGGGTCATTTTGTTCCAGGTTTCCTTCAGTGCTCCTCCAGGGAGGCTGAGGAGGAGATGTTGCTACTTCCCACTGCTGAGCTCCCTCCCCACCCAACTGTCTGGCTTCCTCTTTCAGGAAGCCCCGTGGGTGGGTTGCTCCCCTCTGCTCTGCCTACCCCCACCCCGAAACGAACTGGGATCTAGACTGAAACTTGGTTTATGGCTCCCTTGCTTTGCGGTGTACCTGCCTCCTCTGGCCACCTGCCCAAGGGGCAAAGGCCGCTGGGGCCGCCAGGTCATCCACAGGGAGGGGCTCCTGGCCTTCCCAGGCCCTCCCAGGGGGTGAGGCCCCTGGGGAATTCCAACCTGAGCCCTCTGCAGTGTCCCATTTCCCGGCTGACCCTGACCACAGACTTTGGGGCCTCCTTGACCAAGTGGCGTTCCCAGTCCCAGCCTCTGAGACCCCCCCAGTGTGATTTATTGCCTCATGGCTTTGGGCTATAGGGTCGTGGTGGGTCTCCTCCTTCCTTTGGAATTCCAGAGGTTCAGGCTTTTAGGATTTGGGGTGCAAACTGAAATCCCAGAAATCTCAGAGCTAAGATGCAAAGGCCAGCTTGAGATCCAGCTGGAGAAGAGGGTATGGGGTAGGGCTCGGGGTGAGGGGGGTCCCCATGCTGAGGGGGTCCTTGTGCTGTGAGGGCCCCACAAATAAGCTGACCACGCCAAGGGCATGTGATGCTGCCCTGGGCTCCAGAGACAGCCTCGCCCAGTTCCTACCCCATGTGGGACCCCCTCACACTGGTTTCAGCCTCAGCCACCAACTCTGGGACCCTCCTGGTCACCCCCAGAGCTCTGGCCTTCCACTCCCCACACCTGGCGGCTCACCAGGTTGCCTGGAGACGGAGGCCCCACCTGGGGCGCAGGGCCCCTCCACCCTGCCCCACCCAGGCTCTGGAAACAAAGTCCAGAGTCGCTGGGAGAAAGATGACACCAGGAGGAGGGTGGGCAGCCCAGTGCCCACTGGAGATGGGGGGTGGAGGGTGGGGGCAGGGAGCTGGGGGACAGGGGTGGGGTGGGCTGGGGTGGGCTGGGCCCATGCAGCTTGAACTCAGCCCAAAGGCCATTCAGTGACCACCGCCTGCCACGGCCCTTCCCGCTTCTGTGGGCACCAGTGCCTAGGGGTCTGGGGGCTGGCTGTCCTCCTGTGGAGGCTGCGGACACAATCCTAAGTCCAGCCTCTCAGCCTCATGCTTCCATCCAGGAAACAGTGACACTGTGGTTTTTGACTCCCCTGGGCCATGCAGAGAATTACCCCCCAGCCATGTCCACATGAGACATGGGGGCCTTGAGAGACCTCAAAACATTGGCTCGGAGGACAAGGCCCAGGCTGCATCAGGGTGGAGACTCAGAGCCCCTGTGGGGCCTGGACAGCTCACCCCAGTGCTGTCTGTCCCCTAGGGCCGGGGTTCTGCCAGCCCTGCCCCACAGAGGAGCCTCTGAGCCCCCAACCCTCCTTCTAGGCAAGCTCACAGGGCCACGGGAAGGTGGCTCACCCCTGGAATCCCAGATAATCAGGAGGCTGGGGTCTGAGGATGGTAGTTCAAAGCCAATCTGGGGAGGAAAGTCTGTGAGACTCTCATTTCCAATGAACCACTAGGAAAGCCGGAAGTGGAGCTGTGGCTCAAAGTGGCAGAGCGCCAGCCAGCCTGGGGCAAAAAACCTACAGGGCAGGGTGCAGACCCTGAGTTCAAACCCAAGTACTGGCACAAAAAGTAGTAAACCCTCCCAAACGTGGAGGTGGGGGTGCTGAAGAGCCGCTGTAGAGAGAATACCAACCCAGAGAATGGGGCTCAGCCTCACGCCTCCTCCCGTGGCCCCTTCAGGCCTCTTGATCCCAGATTGGCAGATCTGTAAGCCGAGATTCATCTCTAATGGTCCAGCTGGGGTTTGAACTCGCCTATCTTAGGTACTCCATGACCATTCCTGGGGGGAAACTGAGGCCTAGAGGGACAGGAACCAGAACACACCATGTTCTGGGGTGGGGGTGGGGGACACACAGGCCCCAATTTTCCTGCCCTTCCTCTCTCTGGCTAGAGCTGGCCTTCCATTCAGAGTTCCTAAACCCTTAATTTTCGCGGGCAGGGAAGCTGAGGCCCAGAGGGCCAGAACCATCTCTAACTGCTACAGCAAGACAACAGGGTCTGAGAGAGTCAGGATTGCTGAGCAGGGTGTGTGTGTGTGTGTGTGTGTGTGTGTGTGTGTGTGTGTGTGTGTGTGTGTGTGTGTATATGTCCCTCCCTAGCCCCCAGCTCCCCCCCCAGTCTTGTCCCTCTGCTGTGGGGACCCTGGTCATACCCTGCTGTCCCCTGGAGGCCGTAAGGCCAGCCAAAGCTGCCCTGAAGCTCAGGAACAGGGTGTGGCACCTCCATAGCCCTGGGCCCCTGCAGGAAGCAGGAAACCGGTGTGTCACCTGCAGTCGCCCTCCCTGCCAACGGCCTTACCTGGCCAGGTGCTGAGAAGCAAGGTAGAGCCCACAACGGCCGTCTCCTCAGCAAGGGTGGTGGTAGCAGTGGGTAGGTGACACCGGCCAGCTTCAGCCAGGGCTGGCTTGTCCTCCCTTTTTATGGCTCCCCTACCTGGCAGCCCCGCCCCGCCCCGCCCCCGCAAGCCGCACCCCTGTCCCCTCCCTGCCCAGGATGAAACTCAAGAAGTCCGGGAACTGGGGCTTTCCACGCTGTTTATTTGCTTCTCTGGGAAAAATCAAGGGGCCTGGTCACACGTCGAAAGCAGGACTAAGCCGGGGCACTTCAGCAAAGGCTCCCAGCTCCAGGGCAGCCTCGGGGCTGGGTGGCTGGGGGGATCCCAGGGCAGGACCCCCCTGGCCCTCCAAAGTGGGCACGACAGAGACTGGAGCCAAGCTCCCATCTGGGGTGGCTCTTGTACCCTCCTTGTGGCTCTGGGTGCTGATGGGACCAAGAAATGGTCTGAGCACTAGGCGCCAGGCTGGAGGCCCCGGGAGACGGGTCGAGATGGAGCCTGGTGGCCCAAAGCCAGCTTGCGAGGAGAGGGCGTCTGCGTGCGTGGGCACGAATGTGCCTCTCGGGATGAGTGTGGCTGGACCCCAGTGTGTGTGTATGGGGGAGCTTTGCCACTTCCAGTGATGGGGCCAGGGGTTAAGGGACTGGGTAGAAAATGGAGGGGGGGAAGGATCTCCTGCTCCAACCCGTGGCCAACCTCCCCGCCCCAGGCTGGGCCTCCTTGTGCAGATCCTCTCTGCAGAGTTGGTAAGCAGGGTATGATCTCCAGGGTATGGTAGGGGGGACCCCAAAACCCCAATCCAAGCAGGCTGAAGAGGCCAAAGGTCACTCCCAAGGGGTCCCCAAATTAGCACCAGGAGGGAGGAGGGCCCAATGGGGAGAAAGGGAATGCTTAGGAAAGGAAGCCCCCTGCCTTGTGTATGGGGGGGGCTGTTTGAAGACCCTCAACCTGCCCTGTCTAGAAGCCAGCCTAGGGGTGACAGGCCCTTCCCCAGTGCGGGGTGTCCCCAGCCCCCCCCAGCTCTGTTATCCACTGGCTACACTGGGGAGGGGCACAGCAGATGAGGGGTCTCCACTCCCAAAGAAGTGTGGCCCTACCCCAACTGCCTGTGACTGGCCCAATTGCCTGTGACTTGGGGGGGGGGGCAGTGCCTCAGCTAGGAAGCCCCACTTCCAGGCCTGGGAAGCCTCAGAAGCCCCTCAGCTCCCAGTCCCCTTGGAGAATCTTCTGGAAGTGACAGAAAGGCACAGGCGAGCCCGGCCCGGGGCGGCATGGAGTTCACACCAGCCAGGACCACGGGGGGCGTGAGCCGTATCTGTGGAGCTGCCACAATATTTTGGGGTGTGGGGCCTGGGGGGGGGTCCCTTATGCCTGGAAGGTCATGTCAGCCCATCTCTCCCTCACCTGGGGGGTGCATGGCTCGGTGATTCGGGGTGCATGTCGGGTGTGATCAGCAGGGCCCCTGTCCCCTCTCTTTTCCAGCAGAAGAAAAACGCATGGGACACGGAGAACTCATGCGTGTCCCAGGTGTTGGTGGGGGGGGCGGGGGGCTGTGAAGTAGTGAGTGGAAGGTGGGCAGACTCCAGGAAGGACCGGGCTGGTGGGGTGTCTGTGGAGCACAGGGCAGGGGTGGGGAAGGAAAGGGGGTTCAGGGAAGAGGCCAGGCCAGGTCACATGATGGAGCAACATTTACAGCGCTGTTTCTTCATGTCAAGTTCCTGGGGGTCGGTGGTGCTGGCCTTGGGCCCCGCCTGGTTCTCCTCTGGGGAGCCCTCGGTGGTGGTGGCGGGGGGCTCGGCTGCGCTGCCATTGGGTGGGGCGGGCTCCTTGGGCTCGGCGGCATCCCCGATCACCACCAGCTCTGCCTTGATGGTGTCCTGCAGCCCCAGCACCTTCTTGCTCTCCGCCTCGTCCTCCACGTTTTGGTAACCCATGAAGATCATGGTGACTGGCGGCTCCTGGCCGGGCTGAATGCCTGGGGGCCCTGACGTGGCTTCTCCAGGCTGGGTTTGCACCCCAGTAATCTCTCGTCGGGAAGGTGTGGTCCGGACAGCTTCCTCTGAGGACCTCCGGGGCTCTGCCGGTCCTGCTGAGGATCCAGCCTCGCTCAGCGTCACCTCATCGGCTTTATGAATGAGCTCATCCACCTCAGAGGAGCTCAAGGGGTGAATGCCGTTCTCAGCTGTACCGTCCACCGCATGGACCACTGGGGGGGTGGGGAGGGGAGAGAGAGAGAGAGAGAGAGAGAGAGAGAGAGAGAGAGAGTGAGCCTGGCTTCCAGATCAGACTTGTCAGCCTGGAGGCTTAGCAGGATATCAACACTGATAGCCAGATGTGGTTGCTGACCTCCAGTGATCCCAGCCACTCAAAAGTTGGAAATAAGCCGGCACCAGGGGCTCACGCCTGTCATCCTAGCTACTCTGGGGACTGAGATCTGAGGGTCACAGTTTGAAGCCAGCCCAGGCGCCAAAGTCCCCAAGAGGCTCTGATCTCCAATTTTTACCACTCAAACACTGGAAGTGGTGCTGTGGCTCAAAGTGCTCGAGCACTAGCCTAGAGCTAAAGAGCTCAGAGACAGCGCCCAGGCCCTGAGTTCAAGCTCCAAGACCTTAAAAAAAAAGTTGGGGGCTGGGGATATGGCCTAGTGGCAAGAGTGCTTGCCTCGTATACATGAGGCCCTGGGTTCAATTCCCCAGCACCACATATATAGAAAATGGCCAGAAGTGGCGCTGTGGCTCAAGTGGCAGAGTGCTAGCCTTGAGCAAAAAGAAGCCAGGGACAGTGCTCAGGCCCTGAGTCCAAGCCCAGGACTGGCCAAAAAAAAAAAAAAAGTTGGAAATAAGAGGATCACAGTCTGAGGCTGAGCTGGGGGGAAATGGGTGAGGCCCATCTGAAAACGAAGCTAAGAGCAAAAGGACTGGGAATGGACCTCAGATCTAGGACCTAAATTCAGTCCCCAGTACCATCAAAACAGCAGCAAACAAAAACCCAAGAAAGGGGGAGGAGGGAGGGGGGA
Source organism: Perognathus longimembris pacificus (assembly GCF_023159225.1). Lineage (NCBI taxonomy): Eukaryota > Metazoa > Chordata > Mammalia > Rodentia > Heteromyidae > Perognathus > Perognathus longimembris. The sequence goes on from NC_063163.1 coordinate 65,692,419, forward strand.
ATGAGGGAGGAGGTAACAAACAGTACAAGAAACGTATCCAATGCCTAATGTATGAAGCTATAACCTCTCTGTACATCAGTTTACCAATAAAAAATTTTAAAAAAAAGCCATGAAACAAACAAAAGACAAACCAGGTGCTGATGGTGCACACCTGTAATCCTGGCTACTCGGGAGGCTGAGATCTGAGGATAACGGTTCAAAGCCAACTCAGGAAGAAAAGTCTGTTAGACTCTTATCTCCAATTAACCACCAGAAAACTGGAACCGGTACTGTGGCTCAAAGTGGTAGAGCGCTAGCCTTGAGCAAAAGAGCTCAGGGACAGTACCCAGGCCTTGAGTTCAAGCCCACAACAGACAAAATAAAACAAAACAAAAACCCTGATGGATAATTACTAAAGCTCTCTAGGTGTGCCACAATGGTGTACAAAGGAAAATGTAGAGCTGTAAAGGCATTGTATTTATTTATTTATTTTGCATGTACTACTACCAGGGCTTGAACACAGGGCCTGTCACTCTTGCTTGGCCTTTTTCTATCAGGTTGACACCTTATTACTTGAGCCGCGCCTCCACTTACAGCATTTTGCTGGTTAAGTGGAGATAAGAGTCTCATGGTCTTTCTTGCCCAGGCTAGCTTTGAACTGTGATCCTCAGATCTAAGTCTCCTGAGTAGCTAGCTAGGTGTGAGCCACTGGCACCTGGCATGTAAAATAATTTATGAGGAACCAAGGAAGACTTGCAGGGGAGAGAGGAAAGTGGATTGGGATTTTATTATCTTGTTGTTGTTTTTTCTTGGTTCCCCCCACCCCCCGGCCAGTCCTGGGCCTTGAACTCAGGGCCTGAGTACTATAGGCTTCTTTTTGCTCAAGGCTAGCACTCTGCCACTTGAGCCACGGCGCCACTTCTAGCCGTTTTCTACATATGTGGGGCTAAGGAATCGAACCCAGGGCTTTATGTATGCAAGATGAGCACTTTACCACTAGGCCATATTCCCAGCCCCTTATCCTATATTTTGAGACATTTCCAGCCACCTGAATCCTGGCCCACTACCTGAGGTTGTATTTGTTTTCCTTCCAGTATAAAAGAGACAATCACAAAACTTCAGAGACAGGAAGTAAGTAGCCCAGATTCACACAGCTGGGCAGTGCTGGACCTTGCTCCTTTCAAGTCTAGAACTCACACAAAGGGGGACCCCTCCCCAAGCCAGGGACCCAAGATCAGGAGTCCTAAGGGCTCTGACCAGTAGACATCCTTGGGGTTTCTTTGGTAGATATTGAGGACATTTTGATTTTACCCAGAGCTACTGGTTGCTATTGTCTTCTCGATGTTGGTTTTCTCCCTAACCTATGCCCAGAGCCTATGTGTGTGCCCCAGTGCCTCTGTCACCTCCAGAGCCATGTTGAACTCACTAACAATCCAGTCTCAGCACCCGGAGCAACGCCCAGCCACAGTCCAAGGCAGCCCTGGAAGATCCTTCAAGAAGACCAGCATACTTGGGGAGGAGACGGGGCAGCCTCAGGGACTAGCCACCTCCTCCTGGCCAAGGGTCAGGGCTCCCCTCCCGGATGTAGCTCAGCTAGAAAGTGTTCCCTGCTCCGGTGTCCCAGCCCCAGGGAGGGGTGTCCCTGCCTCCAGGCCTTCTGGTGACACCCAGGTCCTGAGACCAGGCTTAGTTCTCACTAGCCACTGCCCCCAGATAGGAATCCAAGCCCTCGGCTGCCATGGAAACCATCCCTTGCTGTTGCTAAGCAGCCAGAATCCAGTCTGGCAGGTCCTGAGTCCCCAGGGACTGGTGTGTGTGTGGGGGGGGGAGTAGGGCAGTGGGGGGGCAAGTGGAGGGGGCAGGGATGAAGACATGGGCGTGGTCATTCTTGCCTCAGGTCATATGACTGGGCTGGGGGAGGGGGTGGAACGGGAACAGACACTTTTCTTTTCTTGTGCCTGTACTCAGGCTTGAACTCAGGACCCAGGAGCTGTCCCTTGGCTTTTTGTTGTGGTTGCTGTTGTTGTTCTAGGCTGGCACTCTACCTCTTGGGCCACACCTCCACTTTCAAGCTCTTTTGGCCGTTCCTTGGAGGTGAGTGTTTCTTGGAATTGTCTGCCCGGGGTTGGCTTTGAGCAGTGATCCTCAGATCTCCACCTCCCAAGTCACGAGGATTACAGGTGTGAGCCACCCGGACCGGGGTTGGGCATTCCTCTTTAATGGCACCCTAAATGCACCGGCGGCGGTAGCTATGAGAACGACATGCACCCCACTGTGAGGCAGGAATACCAGGCGAGTGGGTGACCGGGAGCCAGGAGTGAGGCTATGGAGCAATTGGGGCCCTTGAGCACCAAGAGCGCGAGGTGGTAAAGTCTCCACATAAACAGTCATCGTGTGAACCCACAGTCCCACTCCAGACTGCACCCCAGATCACACAGAAATCTACCCAGTGCTCCACCGCCAGAAAGTGGGCCCTGCCCACTGTCCTGAATGAATGGACAGGTGAAGTCCAGCCAGGCAATGTGGGGTCCAGCCACACCAGAGTATCATGCAGCCAGGAACAGGAGGAGGTGGTGACCCACTCTCTGACCCAGAGGGACCCAGAGGCCACCATGCTCATAAGAGAAGCAGATATGCAAGGCCCGTGTGTGGGTAGAACAAATCAAGAACAGACAAAACCACAGCTAGAAACTTGAACCGGGGTTCTAGATGGGCCATCTGCCATCGATGCCGGAGCCCCTGCATGAAGTGACCACACAAATTCCAGCCTGAGCCTGGGTGGTGACCACAGGATTTCTGGCTTGAGCTCGGGCCCTGTGAGGGCTGGTGGAGACCCCCACCCAGGGGAGGGGGGCGGCTCATACCTTTGGTCTCGTCCTCGTAGACCTTGATGCCCTGTGGGAGGGGCTCCCGGGGGAGCAGCGTGGTGCTGGATAGCACCTTCGTCTCCCCTGTCACCTTGTCCTTCTCCACTGTGATCTCCACCGAGTACATGGCTAACACAAGAGGCACGGGGTTAACCCGAAGCCTGCCCCCCATCCCCGACACGACGACCCCCCACCCCCGCTAGGCAGCGGCCAAGCCAGGGGGGGAAGATGTGGGTGGGTGGGAGGGGACAGCAGCATGGAGCCAAGCAGAGGTGAAGCAGCCGGTAACCTGGTCCTCCCCAGCTCCACAACCTCCCACAGCTCCCGAGCTCCGGAAGGATCATGACCAACCAGGCCGGGATGCTAATCTAGCCATCAGGCACAGGCTCGAACCCAGGACTCCTCAGAGAGCCAGAGAAGAGGCCAAATGACCGCAGTGACCCCCTCTCGCCTTGACCAGGACCCATTGGCAGCCTGCGGTGCACCCCACTGGCTTAGCCCCCTTCCAGGACACCAATAACCCTGGCCTCACTTGGTTACCTGGCCTTCCTAGTCACCTGGTTCCCCCAGACTTCCTTCAAGCCCCGGATTTGATCTCTTCAAACAATGCCCAGTGTCCTCCATTAAGACCTCGCCCCAAACAAGTTCAGATCTGCCCACGTCTCTCCCACCAGCTGGGATCTGAGGACCACGGTTCCAATCCAGCCCAGGTAGGAGAGTCTGTGGAGACTTCTAGCTCCAATTAACCACCAAACACCACCACCACCACCACACACATACATAAAGCCAGAAGTGGAGTTGTGACTCAAGTGGTAGAGCACCATCCTTGAGTGAAAGAAGCCCAGGGACAGCACCCAGGCTCTGAGTTCAAGTCCAAGGAGCAGTATAAACACACACACACACACACACTTCCAAACTCTCCCGGTTCAACACCTCGTTCTGTTCCACCTGCACAGCCTGCAGCCTCCTTCAGCCCCGGAACTGTGTGCACCGCTGGTGTCTCTCAGCACCCACCATGGTTCCCACCTCCAGCATCTCTACCCCAGGACCTCCCCCCCTCTTCTCCCCGGCCCCCCCTCCAGTCCCAGCATCCAGCCCAGCCTTTGCAACGCTCCCGGCCCCCGCTGTGCTCCCTGTGGCCACCAGAGGGCGGGCGGGCACACGGTCAGGAGGGGCCTGCCCCGCCCTACCCGGCCCCGCCCGGCCAGACCCTGCCCTGCCACGCCCACCTCGCCAAGCCCCGCCCATACAGGCCCCACCCCTCCCCGCCCAGTCCCACCCGCCCCGCCCCGCCAGGCCCCGCCCCACCAGCCCTCCACTGTTCCCACTGCCCGCTGGTCAGAGCCCAAGTCCTCCCTGTGGCTTGAAAATGGTTTCTTTCCCCAAACTCCACATGCTGTCTGCTTTGGCGCTGTGAATTGCCAGTCACCCCAGCAGAATAGCAGCTGCCCCGGGCTCCTGTCCTTCAAGCCTAGCATGTGGCAAGCACTCAGGAAGTCTTTGGTGACTAACTGACCTCATCCCTTTGATTTAATCCCATATCCTTCTTGTTCCTAGACACCTATGTCCACGGCTGTCCAGACAGTTGTGCGGGCTGTGTGCACTGAGCAACACCGGCCCTCCCTCTCCCCCTCCTCCTCCCCGGAGGCGGGAGGCCTAGGGGCCAGCCAGGGCCGGAACAAACTGGCACAGAGGCTCCGTAGGCATCCTCCACTTTGCATAATGTTCCCCCTCAACCCCCTGCCACCCTGCAGAAGACCCCAGGCCTCCCCTACCGACAGCCCTTGCTACCCCTAGCCACGGACGCATGCTGGTTAGGCTCCATCCTCCCCTTTCTTCCTTGTTTCTGTGCTTGCTCAATTCAAGCAGCAATCTGTCATTTCTCAGGCCTCACAGGCACCATGGGGTCTGCTTGCTGCCGGGCCCTGTGTGGGGTCCATGTAGCCTCGCCCTTCTGGTTTTGGGGACGCCTGAGGTGTCAGGGTTCACATGTCAAGACAAGGACTTGGGGCTGGCCCTCATGCATGCTTGAGCGTGAGCGGACCTTCTGCTTTCTAGCGTGTGACACGGCTGCCCTGCCGGGGGTGGCAGCCCAGCGCTTGTGCCCAAAGGCGGGCAGGAGCCACACAAGCGTGAGGAGGCTGGAAGAGCGTGGCACCCCAGGCCCCAGGGGGAGCCGCCATGTTAGGGGGAACGGAAGCCATAGGCGATGGCCTGGGTTAAAACTGCCATGCTGGGCCCGTCTTCTCGGGGGAAGCTTGGGCCAGTGATGTGTGACAAGGCTGCGAAGCAGAAATGTGCCGGGACCACCCCAGCCAGAGGACGGCACCCCAGTACAACCACCACCTCAGCACCACGGTGCCCACCAGGCTGTGCCAGGAGCAGCAGGCCTGCGTCTCTGCCCCCTCCAACTCCTCCAGGTCACAGAGGGCGGCTAGACCCAGCACCGCGGCCCGGGGCCTGACCCACCTGCCTTCATCATGGGGGAACCACTGGCCATCCTTACAGGGGTGTTGGAAGCTTGCTGTCCTGCTGGGGAGAGGGAAGAGAAGGGGTTAGGAAGAAGGCCTGGCTTTTGGTTGTTGTTTCTTTTTTTGTAGCCAGTTCTGGGGCTTGAACCCAGGGCCTGGGCACCGTCCTTGAGCATTTTGCTCAAGACTGGCGCTCTATCACTTGAGTCACAGCTCCACTTGCAGCTATTTGGTGGTTCATTGGAGATCAAAGTCTCAAGGACTTTTCCTGCCCAGGCTGGCTTTGAGACTGTGATTCTCAGATCTCAGCCTCCTGAGTAGCTGGGATTACAGGCTTGAGCCACCAGCTTTCCCATCTATTTGTTTTTGTGTACCAGGGATTGCACACAGGGTCTTATACTCTTGCTTGACTTTTCCATTTAAGGTTGGCGCTCTACCAGGCCTACATTTCTGGGGTTTTTCAGGTAAACTGAAGGTAAGAGTCTCTTGAATTTATCTGCCCAGACTGGTTTCAAATCACAATCCTCAAGTCTCAGCCTCCTGATTAGCTCATGTTAAGGCCATGAGCTTTTGGCACCCAGCAAGAGCTAAGGCCTTGGGCCCGCACCCCTAAACTGCAGCTCTCATGCTCCTAGACTGCCCCCCCCAAACGCCAAGACACAGCCCCCTCCCACAAAACAAACACTTTCTATCCCACACTCTGAGGTTCAGTTTTCAGCCCAAGTGATTTTCACAAAATCCCTGAGAGACCTGTGTGGATTTGTTTAATTATTAATTTTTTTATTCTACAGTAAGACAAGGAGACACTCACCTTATGAATAATTAACACAGCAAATCAGGCTGCAGATGCTGCAGGCTACAGTGAGAGCATGTTCTCCCAAGCTCCAGCTGGGGACTGCTCAGCACACATACAGAGTTTACACCAGTGCTGGGCTCGCGTTCAACGTCTCTACAGACTCGTGTGTGTGTGTGTGTGTGTGTGTATCTAATTATATGTATTTATATTTATATATGTGTTTCTTTTTTTGGTGCAGGTACTAGGACTTGAACTCAAGACGTCACATTAGTGAAGCTTAGTTTTTGGTTTTGATTTATTTATTTTTTTGTCTGTTGTGGGGCTTGAACTCAGGGTCTGGGCGCTGTCCCTGAGCTCTTTTCCTCAAGGCTAGAACTCTACCACTTTGAGCCACAGTGCCACTTCCTTTTTTTAGGTGTTTATAATTACAGATAAGAGTCTCACAGCCTTTCCTGTTCACGCTGGCTTCAAACCGTGATCTGTAGATCTCAGCCTCCTGAGTAGCTAGAATTACCGGCATTAGCAATGGGCACGTGTCCTTTTTAAATTTTTTTTCCCCAGCCTTGTCTCATCTGGCAACTCCACCCCAGGGATCTTGTGAAAATGCAACACAGAAATCAGGATACTGTGGGCCCAAATTAGGGCTCCAGTAGAATAACAGAATTAGTCAGGCATGGTCTGCTGCTGCTGTTCTATTTACCAACAATAACTGCTTACAGGCTTCCGCCCCCATGAAATCCCAACTCTCACCACCAGAGGGCACTGGAGCCCGCCATTTCCCAAGAAGCCTTACCTTTGGGCGTGCCCACTGGAGTCTGCAAGAAAAAACAGAGGGGTCAGTGGTGCTGGGAACTCAATTGACCTCCTTCAGCTCAAGGCTAGAGCTCTACCACCTTTGAGCCACAGCGCCACTTCTGGTTTTCTGGAACTGAGTCTCATGGGGACTTTTCTGCCCAGTGATCCACAGATCTCAGCCTCCTGAGTAGCTAGGATTTACAGGTGTGAGCCACCAGCACCCAGCTCCATTATTATTATTATTATTTTTTTTTTTGCCAGTCCTGGGGCTTGGACTCAGGGCCTGAGCACTGTCCCTGGCTTCTTTTTGCTCAAGGCTAGCACTCTGCCACTTGAGCCACAGCGCCACTTCTGGCCATTTTCTGTATATGTGGTGCTGGGGAATCGAACCCAGGGCCTCATGTATATGAGGCAGGCACTCTTGCCACTAGGCCATATCCCCAGCCCCTTATTTATTTATTTATTTATTTATTTAGCTTGACCACAAGTCCACTTCTGTTTTTCTGGTGGTTAACTGGAGATAAGAGTCTCACTGACTTTCCTGCCTGGGCTGGCTTCAAACTGTGATCTTCAGCTCTCATTCCTGGGTAGCTAGGCTTACAGGTGTGAGACACAGGCATTGGGCCATCCTCTTTTGGGATTCAGATCTTGCTGCTGATTGGCAAGGCCTTCAGGTACTCCCAGTCCAGATCCTCCATCTCTCCTCCGTGGTCAGAGCTGTCACCCCAGTGCCCCTGCCAGGTTAGTGCAGCAGCTTCTTGCTCTTGTCTAACCTAGTCCTGCCTCAGTGCACCGCCCTGTGTGCAGGGGGAGGGCGTTCCCCTCTATTTGGAACCAAAGCTTCCTGTCTCTCTCTAGGTCAAAGTGCTTCCCACATCACTGGGGTCTCAGCCTGCTCTGGGCACCCCTTTCCTTACCTGCTGTGAGTTCATCACCACTTCTGTTTTATTGTCTCGGGCTGGGCTTGGGGCTGAGGTGGGAGTCCGGGCTGGGCTGGGGGCTGTGGCATTCTCTTGGGGAGCAGCAGGGGCTGACACCCCATTTTCCAGCATGTCTATCTCCTTCTCCAACCTGGGGAGAGGCAGGTATGAGACACAGGCCACTTTCTACCCTGTGGATCGTACTTTCCCTAAGGAGCCTGCTTGGTCTTCTCCCATGGCTTTACAAGTGGGGAAACTGAGGCACGATCTTTCATCCAGCCAGCGAGCAGGGCCAGTACCACCACTGACTCTGCTCCATCCTGCCATCATTTATTCCAAAGGAGCTCTGCTGTTTCCCCCTCCAATTCATTTCCTTTTCACAGGAAATGTTTTCTCTCTGGGGACCATGGGGGGGGGGGTGGGAGGGTTACTTTCCCAGTTACAGAAGGTAACTGGAGGCATGGCTCAAGAGCTAGAAAAAGTGGAAAGCTCTAAGCTCAGGCCTCAGTATTGCCCCCCCACCCCACACACAAAAAAGGCACACAGAAATCCAGGAAAACAAAGAGCGCTGGGCTGGAGGGACTCCAGGCAGTTTAGCCCCAGCCCAGGACAGACAGCGTGGAGACAGCGGGGAGCTGGCCGAGTGATTGGGCAGAGGCTCCGAGCAGGTAAACCTGCAGGGAACCCCCACCCCACATCTGCTCAGTTTGAACATGTGTCCAGGGGTGGGGTGAAGTCCAGCTTCCACAGGCAAAGCAGGGATCCCACCCTCCTCCCACCCCATCTAGAACCTTCTGTGACCTCTCACCTCTTCCTGGCGTCACCTCTCAGTCCCCATGCTCTGGGCCCCTTCCTTGGCTTGAGCAGACACTTGGAATTCTGGTCATTTCCCTCCGTCCTGACCCTGCCGCTCCCAGCTGGCCCCTGGCCTCTCTCCACTGGAAACTCTGGCGTTTTGTCCCAGCCTCCATCCTGCTTTCCCCATCCTGCCCCTTCCCCTGCTTCCTGCAGGCCTGGCTGCCACCGTGGCCCCTGCTAGCACCATGGCGAGGACTGGCCAGCTGGGCTGGCGCCAGGAAGCGCCCCCTTCCCCCGGGAGGCCAATGGCGGCAACTCCCATCCTTCAGGAGCCTAGATCTTCCCTGACTGGGAATGACTCTTACACCTGTTCTAACAATACTGAGAGGGCTCGGAGACAGCGAGGCAGCCTCTGCCCACAGCCCAGCCCCCACCTGTGAGTCCCTCGCCAAAGCAATCTATCTGGGGGCCACACCTGAGCCAGCCACCATGCCCTGGAGTCCAGTATGCACATCCTCAACCCTGAAGGACCTTGGTCCATCCAGCCAGGGCTCTTCTATGGAAGAACCTCCTCTGTGAGTGAGCCTACCCAGATTTCTCCATGAGCTCACCTGGAGATGGACTCCTCCAGGAGCCGGGCCTTCTGCTCATCCTCCTGCATCTGCCTCTTCATATCCTCATCGCCTTCCGAGGCTGAGGACGGTGTCCCTTCCAGCAGCCAGCGTTCCCGCAGTGCCTTGGACTGAGGAGGCAGACATGGGGCTCAGACTCAAGTTATAGTCCGTATGAGAATCAAGGCCAGGCTCCTGATAGTGGTCGGACTCAAAAATGATGGTTTGGGTAAAAGGTCAGAGTGTGGCTCATTCTGTGGCCAGGGGTTTGGGGGAGGGGCATTATCCCTGAGTTTTTTTGCTCAAGGCTAATGCTCTACCACTTGAGCCATGCTTCCACTTCCATGGCTTTATTTTTGGTGGTTAATTGGTTCTAAGAGTCTCATGGACTTCCCTGTCCCAGCTGGTTTTGAACTATGACCCTCAGATCTCAGCCCGCCCAGTAGCTAGGATTACAGGAATGAGCCACAGGCACCAGGCTGGGCTAGGACCTTGATCCAAGCCAGGATTATGAATGGATGTAGGGCTGAGGTCAGGATCAGTCTCAACATCATCATGGCCTAGAAGCCTGTGGCACTAGGATCAGAATCAGGGTCCAGGATGGAGTCAAGGTCCTGAATTGGATCAGGATTGCTAACCCCATCATGGTCGCGGTCAAGCAGGATGAGGGGCAAAGCTGTCATGGATGGAATCAGGATCAACACTGGAGTTAGGTTCAGGGTTGGGAACAGAATTAGGGTGCTGGTCACCTTATCCCCCAG